>NC_133974.1:108131846-108441619 GCF_047716275.1 Strix uralensis
CACAGGTAGCACAAAAGCTCGCCAGAGAAAGGGAAGAAAGAAAGATAGGGGTATTTCTTGCCTGTAAAGTCAATGCATAGAAGAAAGTCCTCTCTTCTCCCCTCTATACCCAAAAACATTAGGCACTGATGAGACAACCATCTTAGTTGTCCCTTACTATTTTTTTCTATAGTGAGATGTGTTTGGGTATAAAATTACACTGACTTAACTTTAAATTTGATATGCATGCTGCTTTTGTCATCAGTGTACAACTTCTCTTGTGAATGTTTTGAAAATACATTTAAGCCAACTTCTATATGTGTATGTCCAGAGTCCAGCTAACTGAACAGAGTGTTTTATATTCATCTAATCTAAACTACACTGAGTTTGCAACAGTGTTTAAGAATAAGTTTCTAGACAGACTGGTGCTACACTTCTGCTTTCTGGCAAATTCTAAGATTTGACATAATTCTCCAGTTTCAAATTTCATCAGCAATAGGTGTTTCTGTGTAAAAAAATCATATAATTTCAAATGTTTTGCTTCTGATTGTTAGATACTAATATAAATACATTATTGACAACTTCTGTCCCTCTCTTACGTTCACCTGATAGGGATGGACACATTTATAGTTGTGATATAATAAACTGGGGGTCCTGACCATATACAGCTTCTGAACTCTGCTTGAAGTGGTTATGCTCTTAGTATGAAATCAGTCTGGCATATGGTGCCTCTACATGGCATCCAACACTACTGACAAAGGTTGCAGGATGTCTTTCCCAGACCAGAAAAAACAGTCAGCTGTTAAATCCTTTTGGGACAAGGCTTAACTAACTCCTAGAAGAGTTAGTTAACCCCAGATCTTTCTGCCAGAAGCTGGCAAAATGCAGCACTCGCAAACTGTATCAATAAAGAAATAAGCTGCACCTACAAAGCATGCGGGGCATGAAAGAGCCACTGGGAAGGGGAAATAATGAACAGGAGTTTGGAAACTTTGGGTAAGTGAGGACATTTTTGCTTAGTTTCAGGTTAAGCCTGATACAGTATAGATAACCTCAGCTAGGAAGACTCTGAGATTTCAAAGGGCTCTTGATTCAGTCCACAAATTCTGGAACAAGAATCCCAAAATTCAAAGAAATCCTTTCTTTCTTCTCCATCCTCTTTCAAACCCAGTTAACTTTTGAGAGCAAATGTTAAGAAAATGTTCATATCCTGACAGTATTAAAGTTTAAATACCTAATCTTTGTACATCTGTAACTGATCTTTGTCCATGTTGCATATAAGGTGCTTGGAATAGCTCCAGGAAAAGGGTTATGGTAGATACAACAGTCTATTACCACTCAGCCATGCTGACAGGACAAAGCTGAGCTGTAAGGTACAACGAAACACACATAGAGCTTGTTGGCAGTTGGGGCTGAAATGGGGTCTCACAGTTTAGCAGTGTGGGATGGCTCAGCCAACTCAAAAGTGCTGCTGGAGCCTATGTGAGACTCTACTCCTGACCTGAGACTTGATACGTCAATGAATGATCTCAGTCCCCGTGTCCATCTTCTTTTCTTCAGTCCCTTTCTCTTTTCACTATACTTTGGCTTAGGCATGGACCAAGGGCACCAGCATATAAAGGGGGTTTAGCTCCTACATTAGTATGACCTACTGCATCTGTCTTTCTACGTTACTATTTAATCTGGATGTAAGGGGGAATTTTGGATGTTAGCTGCCCAGTCAGAAAGGTAACCCCTGATCAAAGTCTCAGAACAAAGACTAGAAAGCATGCACAAACCTAACGCAGCCCAGGCACAATTCCCTATCCCCTGGTACGTGGCTCACGCAGCTTGTGTCTTATTTGGAGTGCATTGATCCTTCTGTGAAAACACCCAAACAGAATGAAGCAGACTTGTGGCGGGGAGGAGCATAACAAGCAAATCCCATTGCAAATGGTGGAAACTTGTGTCTCTTGTTTATATGTCATGGGGCTGAGACTTCCTCTAAGTATCTAGAGAGGTTCAACTGGTTACCTATGACTTTCAAGTTTTCTGAGAATGGATCAAAGCTTTGAGGCTAGAGCTGTAACTTTGGAAACTGGTACCTCAAAGTGAAAGGAGATGCTAAAAGAAGAACTGAGGAGGTAACTATAGTTTTCCAGTTCTGGAAAACCAGGGAAATACCAATTGGATGCAACATTATGCCAGAGGCACGTACTGACAAAGGAAAGTGGAGGACAGTAACATCAGTTGCTAATTCTGTACTCAACACTGGGCTCTAAAGATGAAGTCTGGTTATGGATTTTAACTAAACCATCATTTCAGATTAAACAATCAAAATCGAGCAAGCAATGTTCTATTCTGAAACAAATCAAGAAGCTTATCTTCCAACCTCTGCTCAGCAAGATATCCTCACAGTTCTCGCATTCTTGTTTGCATAACCAAGCTTCCGTAGGAGAGATATAAGGTACCGTTACTGAACATACTTACGTGCTTATAGCCTCATGGTTAAAGCAATTTCCTTGAGTGAGAACCACACTGAAGGTTCTCAGACTGAAGAAGCCTAGGTACTCAGGTCTTCCACTTCCTTTAATGGTCTAACTGGGTCATAATATCAGAGACCTCTCCTTTCCTTGGCTAAAGTCTGAAAGATGATGTCCATGGCTACTACGGCCTGTACTAGACCCAAAGCTGCAGCTGTGCTAGAAATGCTCCATGCAGGCTCCCCCAAGGAGGCCTGCTTGGGGCTGTGTTCTTCATATTGATCTCCACAACATCTGCAATCGCTGTGCAAGGCTCCTCACCCTGGGGTGCTCCTGTACAATGGCTTAAACATACTGGGAGCAGCAGCAGAAATGGTGGTGCCACTGGGGCTTCTGACTGAAGGAAAGGCCTTTCGGATCAGATTTTGGGGACTTGGCTGCCTAAAATCTACTGAAATTCACCTGAATAGACAAATGTGTCTCAGTCTCATTATTTGGTTCTTGAGTCCCTTCCTGCCATCCAAATAAGAGAGACTCCCTCTTCAGTTTTCCCTATATATTCAAATGTCACAATTCTGTAGGGAATTGAGAGTCATTCCTACTTCTTGGACAAAGTGCAGAACAAGTGAAATATCCTCACCTAATACTCTAATATCATTAGTCTTTTCTTCACTCATGGCAACAATTATGGGCATCTTTCCCAGAAGCTGGTGACACACACTGACTGTGAAGGACTATTTGTATTTGGCACTTGGTAAAATTTCTCAGGAAAAAACCCTAAGACCTTCAAAGAGCACCCTTTTTCTTTTAATCTAACAGAAAGCCTACTGACAAGGAGTTTGTTTGTAATATTTATCTAGGTCATAAAAAAGATCTTGAAAGATATATCACAAACAGTAAGCCTTTGTTCTTAGGCTGGCCACATAAAGGCCAACTGTTGCGAAAATTTGTATTGCTGCTGTTATCTGATTAGATCAAATCTACTTACTGAAACAAAAATAAAGCTCCAAGCTTTTGCCCAAGCTCTAAGCCATCATAATATATGCATTTGTGCTCATAAAAAGCTGTGCAGTGTAAACACACTTTTCTTCATGGGGCCCCTCTAGCCAATTGCAATCTTAAAAAGAAACAATTTAATTCATCAGATGATTAATGAAGTGCCCCTTCCCACCCCCTCAGCCTCTCCCTGAAGTTGCTGGGATGCTTAACTCAAATACAGTATTTTCCAGTGTAAAATCAGGAGGCATGTTATAAGGTGAGTGACTACTGTGACAGTTCCTATCATCGATGGGGAAAACCCAAGGCAATAAGACATTTAATGACCTGACAGAGCAGAAGGATCATAAAAAACAGCCACTGGTTTGGGTAATCAGAAGCTACCTATGGGATGTAATGATCTAGCTTCTGTTCATCATCTAGATTTATTTTTGTTTTAATATCCCCTCAGGTTATATGATGAGATGCGGACACACAAAGATAGTGTGATTCCTCTATTCTTATTATAACAGTTCTTTAAAAGAACGCAGTCTCCAGAAGGATGGGAAAATAAACTTGAAAATGTAGACTAAAACATGATCTGGGCTATTTCTTGGGGGGACAGGAGTAAACCAGACATGCACAGGGAGGGTGCTGTATTCCCAGACTCCAGCCCCTGGCCCCAGCTCAGTTGTTTTTAGCCGCTAGCACTGTTTGGAGTGTCTCCCTCCTGAGCAGAGCCTGCCTGCTCTTTTCCCTTCCTGAGCAGCCAGCGGGGCTGGTTGTTCCAGCGAAGTGCCCAGCGCTGGGCACTGGTCTATCTGCCAGCCCCGGGCAGCCCGGGCTCCTCTGCCCCTGTGTCTGACAGGGGATGATGAAGGCAGAGAGAGCCTCAGCTAGGCTTGAGAAGAGGACCAACAAGGTTTTTTACACTCTTCCAGGTCCTAAGGAAATGAACTTCTTGAGGCTTCAGTGAGGATAGCGAAGATTCCTGGTTCGTTTCTTTTTTTTTTTTTTTTTTTCGAACTTGGTTGTTTCCCAGCAGAGGTACTTGTTCAAAGCTGCACAAACCACCCATGGGTGGTGACAGTCACCACTCAGGTATTCTTGCCTCACACCCTGAATCCATGTTGACTTTCTTTTTCTTTGAAAACTGTCATGTGATAACTGCCTGGTCTCAACTAGAAACAGCTCCAGGAAAACCGTGCTTCCCTCCTGTTAGTTTCCCTTCCCTCTTAGCTATCATTTTGGACTATGTTTTTCACAAAGTGTTTTTAGCCCAGAGACAAAATGTCCTTTTTTTGTGCTCACGGGATAATTAGAAGCAGCCAGGATTAAAACTGTCATGTGGAAAAGATCAAAGTGTTAATAGGAAAGAACTCTCAAGAATGACAGCCAGGTTTTTAACGTACAGGAGGCCAGCTTTCACTGATGGGACAGAAATTCTTGAGGAAGCAGCAGTAAGTGGAGGAGCAGCATTCAGACTGTAACTCCTAGGGTCACAAGCATAGCTCTGTACAGCCTCACCTGCAAAGCTAACCTTTTTATAAAGCTCATCAGCACTGTCATGCCTGTGAAATAGTGGTTAGGCATAAAACAATGGTAATGGGTGGGTAGCTGAAGTCAGCAAAGACGACTAAATGGCTTGCCAGAGGGGAAGCGGCATGGTTGCCACACCTGCACGCCTGGGACCCAATCTGGGCACCTTATTTACTGAGGAACTATTAAAAGAGTATGGAGACAGGTGCCTAAATATGTGGAGCCAAACAGAACAACGGATAACAAAGAGATGTGTGCTTTTGCAAGTATGTGTTTTGCACACATATTTTAAAAAAGCAATTAAAAGATAACAAGCTACAAATGTCCAGTGACAAAAGGTACCTGGTACAAAAGAGAGACAGACAGCCAATCTGCCCAGCATTAAAGTGAAGTTAGAAACCTGCTCCACTCTTACCTGGAATGGAGATGTTGAAAGGATACCTCCTGGATTTTTTTTGAAATAGGCTTTACATCAGAATAAATTTGAGTTAGCGCTTAACTTGGTGGTGGAGGAAAAAATATGAAAATTACACTCACAAGTATAGCTGACATAACTTTGTACTGTAGAACCTATTGTGCAAAGGAGACCTAACAAGTGAAGAAGGCAGAGAAGTAGCTAGTAGCTGTTCTGAAGCAGTTCTTGTGTGAGGCCATTGGTGAGTTACCTATTTCATGGACTCACAGTATGGTAGGGCTCACCTGCATATATATCCCAGGTCAAGTGCTTATCTACTGATTATCCTTATACAAGATGGTCCCAACCCAACTAAGAAGAGCAGCTGCCACACAGGCTAACCTGCATGAAAGGCATTTAGAGTGGAAGCAGGAGACTGAATTATACACTCCATGCACTGCATGTAGAAAGACCTGCACCTGATTTCTGAATCCATAAAATACCTGCAGTCTGACACCTAGGGACTGCCAGAACAGAAATCCCCATGCAGGTTGTAGTTTAAATTCTGTCCCTACCCAGCTCTTTCTGGAGAGAAAGGTATCAATATCTTCATTTGGCACATTAATCTATCATGCGAAACAGCTACAGTCAATCCTGTTTTCTGCACAATGCAATACCAAGCCCTTTTATCTCACAAATACCCATTAACTGTGGAAGCACTGGTTATTTTGGACTGGAGGCACTCTCCTCCTCTGGTTACAGCTCCTCCAACTGAGTGAATAACGTTCAAGATTCACTAAATCAAAGACATGTTTCAGCCTAATGAGGGTTGGGGGGTGCTTTGTATGGGGGGCCAAGGGAGGGGAGGGAGAACTGCTCTGGGCAGTTTCCATATTCTGACTACGCACATGTTCAACCCAGAAACCATCCTTAGAGAACAGCCTGGAGACCCTTCTTGCCCTCCCATCTAGTTCCTGCCTCTTACCATCTCAATCGACTTCTAGAAGTTCTTGCACAATGACATGGCTTCAAAAGGAGGCTGAAGAGTGCCAAAAAAAGCCTGTCGCCAATTAGGGGGAAGACATTTGTCTCATTCACCCTCAGGCAGAGGATGGAATTGAATGAACTCTCCCATGACCTGGGTGAACACTCCTAGCCGTAAACCACTGAATTAAAGGTGTACAGTGACAATTCACCGCTCCATTTTAAAACAAAGCGGCAGCCACTGCTGCGTTTTAGGCTGGGTCTGAGCTAGAAGCATGCCTACATCAAAACACCCGTGCAACGTAGCTAGAGCAGATGTTGAGTAATTAGCCCTGCCAGACTCGGGCATTGCTGGGCACCTGCAAGAGCAGAATGTTCCATGCTCGAGTACTGAAGTGAGGGCCGAGGGACCCCGCTGTCACCCCGCCGGCCGAACTCTTCCCTAGAGCACGTGAGGCTGTCCCTCAAGTCCTACCTCAGATGCCTTTGTGCCTTTTAAGAGCTTTATACCCTACGTATCTGTTTTTGCCCACAAAATGAGTGTAACAATCGGAAAAAAAGTGTGCTGCCCCATCGCCCGGCTCGCCGCCTGCAGGCCGGCCCAGCCCGGTGTCCCGGCGAGGCCGCCAGGCCGGAGGCCGGCCGTCGCCTCACACGGCCCGCGCTTACCCCGCCGGCCCGGCCTAGCCGCGCCGCCGCCCGCGGCCGAGGCCACCCCCCGCGCCGGGGCGGAGCGGCTGTAAACGGAAGGCCTAGGCCACCCCCCGGCCGCGGGGTGGGGGAGTACCCCCCCGTCTGTCACCCCCTCCATACACACCCACCGGCCGCTGAAGGGAGAACGCGTGGTCAAAAGCTCCAAGCTGTGCGGCAGGGGTGCGGTGCGGTGCCGGGCAGCTGCCGCCGGGCAGCCGCCGCGTCCCCGCTGACGGAGCCGGCCTCGAAACCACGGACCGTACCTGAGCCACTTCCTCAATAACGGCCAGCGCCACACAGAGGTGGGGTGAAGAGCGGAGGAGAACGGTGGTTATGTGGCTGTGGGGTGAAAAAAAATCTGAAAGAAAGGTAGAGACAGCAGTGAAGAAACGCCGCCAGGTGGATTCCCCAGCAGGGTGGAAATCCTCCCGGGCTTTCTAAGACCAGTCGCTGGACACTGAGAAGGGGTCAGGCCAGGGGAAGCCAGGCTGAGGGGTGCAGCCGGGGCGCAGGAGCCAGCTTTTACAGGCTTTGCTCACTGTAAGCAGGCTAAGCAATGTAAAAATCTGTGTTTGCTGGCTGCTGGTGCTTAAGCTGTTTCTTCTGATCTTCCGCAGTTGGGAAGAGTCTGGCTCACACGCTCTCTGCCTCTTGCCGCCAGCATGGCTGACCCTCTGATGGGCCCTTCATCTGACCCAGGCTACCTGTAAGCAGCTGATCCTCTACTCACATTCTTATCCCATTTCCAATGGTCATTATGTGCCATTTTCTGCATTACCTTCTACTGAGTAGAATACTTAGGCTTACTAAAGAAATTAAGACAGAATGATAGATCATCTGAAGTGATTTACTTGCCTGTTAATGCAATTCTTAAAGAGGAATCCAGGAATGAAAAGGGGGGGGGTAAAAGAGAGGACAGGGTAATTTTTATTTTAAAAAATTACAGTAATTTAAATTTTCATTTTGCATTTAAATACAATTTCTGGAAATTGATGCTCTTTGACAAAGTGGCCACTTCTGAGCTAACTCTTGAGCACACTGCTGCCTGGCCATACCCGCAGCAGTGAGCTGCGGATTTAGTAACACTGCATGGGAGACATAGGTGCCTAAAGCATTGCATCTACAATATACATCACATCAACCAAAGCATGACCTGATCTGGACAGTTGGAAATGCAGAATGAGGGTCATGTCTTAAGATTCATCTATTAAATAAAATGAGGCTCCACTCTTTTGGGGTTGCACAACTCTCAACCTCTTTTGGAATTAAATGCCTAAGGCAGCTCTTGCTCACAACTCCCAGCAAGTTGTAGACCCTTCTCCTATCCCTCCACTCAACAGCCAGATTGCCCCTTCTGGAGCCTCTCTTTTCCTAATAGGATCTGAACTCTGCTTCTGTCCCTGGTGTCTGCTGATATCCCACCATACCATGGGGATATCTAGATAGGAAATTCTCACTCTCCTGCTTAACCTGTCCTGCTTTGTATGGAATCGACTGGGCCAGCGATGACACCAAAGTGCCTATCTTCATGCTGATCTGGGTTATGCACCTTTAATTACTGATGCTTACATCACTCCTGTATTAAGTATTTATAAGTGATTGCATATATATGTATTTTAATGGTATTGATGCACCTCTCTGGTTGCCTGTGATATATTCTGCTTACGTTAAATCAGGTGAAAGATTACAACATGTTCAGGCACTGAAACAATAGTTCTAAGGCCACTGAAAACAGGTCCTGTGTACCTGGAGAGATGTAGTGTTGCTAAATTTGGAATACTGTGTTTAAACCAAACACAGGGAATTGGACAAAGTCAAATAAACCAGTTTAGGAAAAGTCCTACAGAATTCTGTCAGGTCACATGGAATGTTAAGTATCTGGAAGTACCCAGTGTTTTGTGCGAATTTACAGTGTAAGAGATGGTTGTGATACTTACGCTCAAATATATGATATTTATTTTCTGTTTGGTCCTCCTCTTCTAATTGAATAGATGGAACCAGATACCTGAAGTTCTGAATATTTTTGGGAGTACTCTCAGTTGTAATTAATAGGAAAAGAGAGTAAGTCTGTAGTAAGTCTTATTTCTACTGAGCCTACCACCACAGCACCTCTTTCCAGGTGGTGACAGTAAGAACCAGTATCAGGATTTAGACATGTATGCCCCCAGTTTACACGTTTCAACATGTGTCTAATGTGGATACTTCACTTATAATCCTGTTGTTGTAGCTTGTTGATGCAGGTGGGAAACACTAGGTTCTTGTGGATCCAGTCAGCTTGGGCCTGTTTGCCAACATACATAAAAGGCTGAGATATTTATACTGAAGTTACTGAAGCAAGGCCTAGAATCTAGTGACAGTTTAGGTGCCAGCTAAGCCAGTTTCAGATTGTGAATAAAAACTTTTGAAGTGTTTGAAGCAGCAGGTAAGCAGGACTGTTAAACTTTCATGGCTATACTCTTTGAGGATCTTTTTGTTTAATACATAATGTGTATTTCAGCATGGAAGCAAGGTATTCACTGCTGCTTCTTGCACAGTCAGCCGCTGCTAACAAGTGGTCACAAATCTATGGAAGTGTCTTTTGCAAAAGCTCTTGCCAAGTTATGGTTGAAAATCCAACCTGGCACTTCTTTTAGTTCGGTGCATTGACTTTGGTTTATCACTGAACAATGCTCACACACTATTATTACAACTGCAGACTTGCTTCTGGATTGAATCTTTTTGGTTCAGTTATTAAAACCCTCCAAGTTTAATATGTGTAAATCACAGGACTCTGGTTGTGTAACTCAGAAAAGAAACAGCTAAGTTGTCTGTTAATGCAGCCATATTTTCTGTAGCACCCTGCTGAAATCTTTCAGTGCCTTCGTAAACAGAGGAAGTAATGTAATTCCACATGATGCAGATAAGCGTGTTATATTTTGATTACAAAAGGCACACCTACACAACCATCTCATGTTCTGTCACTTGCAAGAAATTACAACAGAAGTTGTCTTTCTGCCAGGGTGTCTGTGTTAAGCAGAGACATGTTTCTTGCTCCGCCATTGTCTTATGCAGGTCACATACACATAGTGAGCTAGACACCTAGCAGGCACCGTAAGGGATTAGGGAAAAGGGAAAAAGAAAAGATGTCCTCTTCACTATACACATGAAAACACCAAAAATTAGAAACAATTACTTACAGAATTTTACTGTGTCCTAGATTTATGCAGCTTCTTGAAATTAAGCACTGAGATACCTAATTTTAGGCATATTACTGATTTCAAGAAAATATCATATATGAAAGTTCATTTATAAAAAGTCAGTAAATGCTTTAACAGATTTTGTAACAAACAGTCATTTGTCTCATATTTTGATAAAGACTGCAACAGGTTAATAGGCTGTTTATTGCCATGGTTTTTCACCAGCTATGATGTCTTCTACTGATGTGCTTGTAATATTTCCAGTGTATCCCACTCCATTTTAAACATGCTAATAAAATACATTAATAATGTGCAATCTTTATAAGCCCCCTTAAAATGCAACTAGGATATAATCTTTATTGAAATAAGACCCAAACAGGTTCTCTCTCTTGTATTTAATGGAGTGGATTTAATACTGAAAAAATGTGCTTCCAGCCAAAGAACAGGCCCTTGTGTGTGCTGGTTGTGCAAATGACATTTGCCAGTTGTAATGAACTCAGACTATGAAATTCTAATAGCCACTGAAGGTTATCTGTGGTGAATGACTAATACCTTCTAAATTAAGGTCTATAATTGTGCTCTGGTGATTAATGCATTAAATTACTGATTTCTTACATGTAAGACACTTACCAAATGTGTATCTTATTGTACCTCTGGGCTCACCTATAATGTACAATAGGCAGGTGAAATACATGATCATTTCCCACAGGCTTCTTCTAAAGCGGGCTTCCACCCACACAACATCAACGCTGGAATAAGGTCATTATTTCTGGAGACACGCATTTTCATATCTTGCATAGGTAATGACATTAAGTTCCTTTACCTTATGAGTCTCAGTTAGAATTATCATATTAAATACCAAGATTTATTTGATTTTTTCCCACATGGATTTCACAACAGGAAAATCTGTGATCTTCTTAATAAACCTCCAGCTTTTAAAAAAAAAAAAAAGGCAGTGTGTGTTGTGTTGCATGTTTGGGGAATTATCAAAGTGTTTTCGAAAGCTTTTATCAAAGCAGTGAACACAACAGTTTGTCCACAGAATGGATAGAATAAGAAAAGATAAATTTCTAGATGTACAGAGATAATTATTCTCTCTTTATGCATATAGAAGGATCCAAAAATGAGCTCTGCAAGTGAATTTTTTCCTGGTTTAAGTAGCATCGATTTTGGTCTGAATGTGCTTCTGTGAGCTTCATTCTTAGTGAGATTGATGACTTCAGACAGGCTTTATATGCCTGTATAGCCTTGGCTACCACTGAGTTCAGTTACACATATGACTCTGTTAGTTTGAGCGAAGAAGAGAAAAGCAAGATCAGTAAAGTCTAACTGAGCAAAGTTTGATCAATTGATGAAAGTGCTTTATCAGCCACAACATATGAGTAATTCAACATAATACATTTTAGCCTGAAAATGCTGATATTTTCATTTTAACACATGCTGAAACCAAAGTTTCATCTGTTGAAATTAGCATGGTCAGATGTTGGCAAAAAACCTCAGAGCTGTTCCTACCCTGCTTTGGATTCTTAAAAATAAGGTAAAAATATACAAAAGGGTAGTGTCTGAGGAACTGATTCAGCCCACTTTGCTTCTCTCCAAGGCCTGAGTAGGTTGTAGGAGAAAAATGTACTCCCACACTTAAAATACATATATATAAAATACAGCCCCGGATTGTCTGACCTCCACAGCTGTACAGGGCAAATCCCTATTTCAGGCCCTGCTGCCAGGCCGGCCAGACGCAGCAGCAGCTTCCCCCTGAGGCCACTTGGAGTAGAAGGAGACCTTTGTTCAGGCAGCGCCCGCTGGCCAGGCAGCTGTTCCCTGTATTCTGCAAAGAAAAGCTGACCGGAGCTGAAACCTGGTTTTATACTAACCTAAATACCTTTCAAACGTTGGGACTGTAGTAAAATGGCCTGTGACAGCTTTCATGTTATTGAATTGTCTGGCATTTGTATGTGAGTGTACATATGCACGCACTCGTGCAAGCCAGCTCTCTGCCCACAGAAACCCCCCAGGAATCCCACAGCGCACGCAGTATCAGGGAAGACAGGAGAGAGCCCCGAGAAATTATTCCTGCAGTGTTAACAAAAAGGGAGGATGAAGGTAAAACAAAATCCTCTTCTAACACCAAAAGAAATGTCCCGTGAAATTGAAAATTGTACATGGTGACAATATGCCAAGGTTCTGCATGCAATTGGGATTTAAAAGGCACCACCTCCACAACAGCCTCATGACTCCTGTTGCACTCAAGACATCTGTCAGTTAACAACAGTGCATTCAGCAGGGATGGTTGGATTGCTCCATTCTGACCACTTCCCTAAATGTGAAAATGACAGATGAATTGCAACATCTCATGGTGTGCCACTCAAAAACACTAAGGGTGAGGAGAGCATAAAAACAGCACATCACTTCTTGCGCTCCAGGAACATTTTTCTTTTAAGGATCTCCGAAAGAGGTTTATTAGCAAAGCACATAATACCCTAGAGAAAAAGTCCATAACATTTTTTTCACATGGAAAGATGCCTGCAGGCATCAGAATAAGAATCTGGAGTCTCGCTACTAGATCCCATTTTTACCAAGAATCAGGAGAAAGTGATCTTCTACCCAGATTCAAGAGGAAGGACTGCTGGGTGGCCACGCACATTCCCAGGCTGGCTGGCAGCCCCTCTGCTGCTGCGGTGGCCTCTGGCACCCATGCCCAGAGCAGGAGAGGCCCCTGAGCAGTGGTGGCAGGAGGACCTGCCCACCACGGAGCTGTGCCAGAGGCCGTGCTTCCCAGCAGCACCCTGCCACCCCAGCCCTCTCTGGAGAGGTGGCCAGCCACTCGGCCTCCTGCCCCACAGCAGGTAATCACATCAACTGGGGTCTCACCTGCCAAGGTAGAAAAATACAGCAGTTGTGCTGGATCTCATTCCGGTGCCTGGTTTAGCCAAGCTCCAACCAGTGCTGCTTGCACTCCTGTTTTAGGCTGACAGCAGCTCCCAGCCAGGAGTAACTGGGGAAAGTGCTTGGAGCGGGATGTTACATTGCTTCTAGCTTCATCCACCCGAGTCCAACCTTTCCAACATGAAATGTGCTTCACTTTTCCATGGCCTCTTCCTGTATGTCTCCTACCTGTTTTGACCTGACAGCAGTTTCTGCTCGTTTTATGCTATCAGCACAAGCCCTAAAACACTGCTCTTATCTACACCTGTTCCTGCTGTGGAAAGTGCTGTCTAAGGAAAAGAGATGCTGGAGAGGGTAAGCTTCTGTGACTCACTGCCTGTCAAGCAACTATCACCTCACAAATCATGTTTGCCTGAAAATAGCACACTTGCCATTTTCACTATCCCCACATATTGCTGATACTCTTCGTTTACTTTGTACATTTGAGAGAATTTTGTGTCTAGTCACCTTTGCTACTGGTTTTCCTGGCCAGTGCAATGGTATTTGTACTGACGGAGCTGTGTGGGTCAAGGCCCAGTACAGATGGGCTAAAATAGCATAAACTTGTGTCTCTTTTGCACTAGTGTATATGGTGCAAATCCAGAAACAGCCTTCAGCAATGAACAGCTGTTGTTTTTAAGAGAGCAGAATCATTTCTCTGTGACCGTGCCAAGGGGTAAAGCAGGTAGAGCATTTCCCAGTTATCACAAATTTGTGCTTTTGAATTTTTTTGCATTTCCTACCTTCTTAGAATTATACAGAAACAGTTGTGTTTGGCGTCTGCCCATGTGAGTCCATCTACATTTGGAATTTAAAATCTATCGCAATCTGCTTGGCAACAGTTTCCCTGTAAGCTTTCAGCATATACTTACTGCTTATACTTACTGCTCTCCACAGTCATTCTTCATTTCTTTCTCTGTGGCCCCACTAATTAAAGCCTTAGCTCATTTTCCTTTTAAGGTCCAAACTCTCTTCACTCTATAAATGAGAAAAATACTAATCAAATGTCAAAGGTCTTCAAACTGATGTATTTGTGTTGCAGCCTGTGATGATTACAGAGGACTCTTTCTGACCAGCAGCCTGGGGTGTTTGCCTTTCTCACTCAGTAAACAAATCTTTTCCACAGAGCTTAAGTATGTAATTGCATGGCAGAGGCTGTTTCTTTCCAGCAAAAGCACTTATGAACACATCTTGCATTAAGCTTTGAGATTTCAATGCAATCATGGGCTAATATTTTTCTGGTTTACATGCTGTTTTTTCCTTCCAGGGTCCTGATTCTGAACATGAGATTTGGCTGCCCTGTTGTGAACTTCCTATCCTTCAAGTGCATGACTAATTTGAACAGAAAAATGAATGCACAGGGCCAACACAACAACAAGGCTACTCCTAAGCTTGATTTTTTGTTTAAGGTTTTTTATCTTAGTTTAGTTTTCAATGGCACTCGCTTTGGAGCTGAGGTGAGTTGAAAATATTCACTACTGCATACAGCTGGGCCTGAAGAACATGCTGATACAATGATCTGATAGTGTTGAAAGCTGCTGATGCGAGGACAAACCAAGGAAAAGACAATACAAAGAGGACAAAGGAAAAGAAATTACAAAACACTGCCACAGCAGGCGGCCCATTCTGCCACAGACTGTAAATACACCAGGTTCAGCGGGGGGCTGCAGTGCCCAGCGTACCTGAGCAAGCAGGAGTAGCAGCACGGGTGGCACAAGATGGCAGGGGGGGCAGAGCACTGCTCTCTCCCCTTGCGTGCAAAGGCATTGGCCTCCCAGTACTTGTGTCACCCACAGATGTGGCTACAGGGTGTGCCAGTGTTGTGTGCTGCAGACATGGGTGCTCTCACAGACCTAAGGCCAACTGTCATTTCTTGCTGATGATTTGGGGAAAAAGTCCCCTTTCTACTTACTGCATGCTCAGTCTTGGACCACAAAAGTAAAGTGCATGGGGTTCAGTCTTCTTTTGAGCTAATTAAATTATAATTTAATTTCTTGAGAAAGAATACCCACTACCTTGCCTTCTGAAGAAACCCCAAATCTGAATTTATCTTGTGTGTTGCAGTTTTTTTATAAATTATTTATAGTTTTAAAATTATGCAGTGGAAAAAAGCATTAAGATGAGGAAAGTGGCAGGTTGCTTTTCTTGCCAGTGCTGCCAACAAACGGAGGCAATGCCCCTTGTGCTGGAAACCAACAGACAGACCTGTGAGGATGAAATCGCATTTTAAAACTGAATTTGGAAGGCAGAAAATCCTTTCAAGAAAATCTGTCTGTGTTAACGGATGGAAGTAATTTCCTCCCTTGTTAGATATTCTAGAGCAGGCAGATATTTCATTTACATCTGCTGTCTCTTAGTGACATAAAATATGGTTTGGTGACACAGTCTCAATGAAGAAACTGAAGGTCAGGGGAACAATTAATCACTTCCTTGCTCATAATTTAATACGAAGATATTTAGGCATTTTTAGCACACTTAGGCATCCAAAGAAGAAGACAGCACCATGCTGGATTTAAAAAGTGTCTGAGGGGAACTGTCTTGCTTTCATTTGCTAGTCAGTGCCTAGAGCAGCCAAAGGCTATCGCTGATGTGTTGCACAGCCCTGTGTTGTGAAGGCTTAAATGAATGCAGAGTACCACAATGCACCAAGTCAGCCTCAGTTCACTGCAAATAGTGTCATGGACGTAAAATCAGAGAGCTGGGTGGAGCTTCCAAAGTCCAGTTTTGCTCTAAAGTAGTGTAATGCTAAACCCCACTTCCCCTTGGATGGGAGCACATGGCCTTTCTTCTGCTTCTAAGAATCAGGAGATAGGGACTCCTGACTGCATGGTCAGAAAGAGCTTGTTGCTGAAAGGGGTCCCAGTTTCCATCCATTTCACTGGAAACTGAGAGCAGTGGATGTATCCAGAGCCTTCTGACTGTAACAGCTCCTAGATTTGAAATTTCAGGGAACAGGACACTGCCAGACCAGAGAAAACTGACTAGAGAGGCATCATTACCTTTAATGATGCTTCTTCTTGGCAATTTTTCCACTGCTTTTTCCATAAAACAGAGAGAACGTTATCTAAGTCTTGTCATAGGTATGCCTATCTCCAGTAAAATGTATTTGTGATAGATCAGCCCAGCACTGTAAACCTAATTGAAATGCTGGACTCTTTACAGCTGCCATGATACCCTTTTTAGTGCCAGGCTTCAGCACTTCTGTAGCTGTGTCTACGCTGCACACCCAAGGGCTTGCCCAAAATCCAATGGAAAACCAAGCAGTAGGTGTACAAGCAGGCAGCTGACTTTGCCAGTTGGACTAACCATAATTTTTGCTGCAGCACTTCAGTAAAAGCCAATTATACCAAACTCCAGTAACATCTGTATCAGTGATAGACTGCAGACATTTATAGTCTTCATCGATGAACAGGCTAAGCGAAGCTAAATTGTTCTGCTAAACTTTTTAGTAAGTAATTAACCCTGAATTATCAACAACGGGCAGCTATGGTAATGGTTATGAAAGAAGTAACAACTGGTTGCACAGTTATTAACATGAGAGCACTGAACAAGGCAGACGAACAGCATGTGCTGCCATGGAATTAGTAGAAGGGACAATGGTGGCAAGTGTGATCTCCCGCAGGGTAGTACAGTTCCAGGGGGCTGAGTGAGCTGCTGAAAGACACTTGCTTTGGCAAGAGCAGCATGTACTCAGCAGTAGATGGATGGAAGTCAGAAGCGGATGGTAATAAGGAGCGTTAAAAATAAATCTAGTTTAATTAGGTTAAAAAAATAAAAGATGTGAACCTGGCAGCTCAGCAACTGGCAACTGTTTAGTTCAAGCAGTTATCCTGGGGACAAGAAATTCATACTGGAGCACCAGGAAGTGGTCAGATGAAGTGACCTGCTGTGCACCCTGTGCTCCCTAACTGGGCCGTATCAGTGCCCATTTTCTGAAGCTGTGAGCTCACCAGTTTCAGAAAGGAGGGTCTCTTCAAAATGTCTTACCTTGAAACATCCTAAAATATTATCTAATTCTTAAAAATCTTGGCTACTGCGTTTGTGTAGGAGCATTCATGTGCACCTGTGAATTCTGGGCCAATGAAAGATCATGAGCTGACAGGCTTGAGACCAATACATCATGCATGTAGCAGTGTGGGCTCCCCTCGGTGTTCCTCTCTAACCATTTTCATGGACCATTTGTCAGCAGAGTGAGGAGCTCCATGTCCCTTCTTGTCCTCTCTGCTGAGAATGTAAATGAGGAAGGCAAATAAGAGCAACCTCTTATGAGGGAGGGGAGGTGTCCTGCTGGGTACTGCACTGCAATTAAGCAACTTGTTTCGCTTCCCAGCATGACCAAGGTGGCAGGATGGAACTGGAACAACAATATTAGTTACAGAAAAAAAAAGGAGAAAGAGAGTAGAAGGATAAGCAGAGGGGAAACAGAAGGAAAACACAATAAAATGGAAAAAGTGGATCCAAACCAAAACCAAGGCCCTTATTGCAAGCAGAACCAGTCTGACCACTGAAATGCAGGGGTGATGGAAAAGAGCTGCTGGACCCCCAAACCAGGAAGCTTGTCTTCCCTCCCTGCCTCTTGACTTTCTTTTGAACCAGTTGTATTAAGAAAACAGCTCCCTCTGTTCTTACTGGAGAACACGGGGAACTTACCATGTCCCCTGGATGTTACTAAAATTTAAGTGTCTTTTCTTTCTTCTCCAAGTTTCTGTTTAATATATTTTATCAGGTGAATCCAGTTTTCCTGGGTTACAAAATGTCTCCACGTACCAGCTCCTCCTGCCCTGTGGGACAGTCCCTTTGCCTTGCTGAGGAAAGCTACCTCAAGAATCCCAGTCAGCCTTATCTGTACAATTTCTGTATGGGGTCTCTGTGAGTTATGAAAACTCTGCTCTGACACCTGGACAACAAATAGTTTAATCTCAAGCTAACACCCTTTCTGTTATTGTTAAATAACATATTTTACTGTCCTGGAGAAGGTAGGGCTGGAAGAATGGGCTGTATGCTACTATATAATGGTAATGACAAGAGAAATCTATAATGCATGAAGGAAGTTATGTACATTATTCTGGGGGAGAAGGAACTGTCTGTCTATTCTGGCTGCACACCCAGGCCTGGGAGAGCAATAGGCAAAGCAGGGCCTATCTCCCCTCTGCTGTAGAGCCTCCCCTCCAAGTGCAATTCCTTTGGGAACCATGTCGAAGGGACTGGACATGCCCTTGACAATAGGAGACGCTCCTGGGTTTGGGGCAGATGTTTACTCGCTTTCTAGTTCTTCCTGCCCCCGAGTCCTCTCTGGGAATCCACAGGAGACCAAGAATGGGAGCTTGAGATGTGCTTCTCCCATCTGTGCTATTCCTCCTCTGACACCTGATGTGGTAAGCTGTGCTACCAACTGCAGCACAGCACAGAGAAGAACAAACAGCTTTTGGGGCATGGGAAACAAGTTTTGCATAAACATGACAATGTCTCTGCACTCCAGTGCCTAAGCTGCTGTTTTTCCTTGAACTCAATAGGTGTCTTCAGATAGCTGCTGAGAGAGGATTTACTTCACCTAATGCACAGGGAGTATTAGAAGGCCTGCATTCATTTAACTGCCTAAGATAGACATGAAGACCAGAAAATCCCAAATTTGGATTTGTCACAGAACAAAATTCTGAAATCAATGTCACTTTAATGCAACAGAGTTTAATTCACAGGTTTTTACTGGAGTTCAGCCCTCACTACATGAAAAGCTTCTGTTGGTGGAAGAGATAGTATTTCTGGCAGTGATTCTGATGGCTGCTGACCAGTTTGCCCAGTACCATCAGTTTGGATTTAGTCTATATGGGGAAAACCATGCATCAGCCAAGTTTAGTTCTCAAAAGCTGGGAATCACACAGAAGGAGAATCAGAAGGGTCCCCAAAGCTCCCATAGTGCATTCTGCCCCAGTGTTTTCCTGACCCCTATTTATTTAAAAGTCTTTAAAAATCTCTTGTAACAGAGGTTTTTGACAACTTCCTCAGACCATCTCTCCCTGCTTGTAACCATCCCTGTGGCTAGAAGGTTTTTCCTAGTACCTAACCTAATTCCCTCAAACTGCAATTAAGCCTATTATTCTTGTCCTACTTATATGGATAAATTCCTTCTTCTTCACAAAATATGCTTCTTAGAGAAAACCAAGTTTCTGTGTCCCCTTTGGTCTTCTGCTGTTCACACTGAACACTACATAATCACTAACATGACCTGTGAGGACAGGCTCTTCCAAACTTCTAATAGTTCTTGATTGTCTCTGCTTGGCTTTCCTCCAGCTACTGCACATTCCCCTTGAAGAGGAAAAAATTTGCTCAGCATTTAAGACACTGCTGTAGCAGCAGTGGAGCTGAAGGATTGCTTCATGCATTTTATAAGTTACAGTTCTGTGTAAACATCCTCGTATTGACATTTAACATTTTCACAGCAGCCAGGTCCTGTTGACTCACGCTTGGGTTGTGATTCACTCCGCGCATAGCTGCTGCGAGACCTTGGATCCCCACCCTTCCCCCAGCACTCTGCAGGTCAAGCCCTTGTTCATAAGTGAGTGTTGAAGGCTGACACATTGCTCATTTCTCCTTCTCCTTTTTCATTTTTAGAAATATTGGCAGAAAAACAATAAGCCAGTTCTTTCCTGGAGTTCTCAATACGTACCCTTTCCTCCCTCTGCTGAAGGCACATGGGTTGTCCGTCTTCACTAACATGCTGCTTCTCTCCTCAGCAACAAGGATTTTCCTGGGTTAGTTTTTATTCACACCTAGTTAGCTTAAGTGAAATCAGCTTATGATCAGCATAAGACATGCTCATCCTCTCATCTGGTTTCATTTTCACAGCAAGCATACTGTCATGATCTTACCAGCTCTCTAGTCTCTTGGGGCCCTAAGAGCATCCACCCTCCTGAAGGTTTGGATCTGGGGCTCAGGGAGTGCTCGAGGTTGACCTGAGGTCTTAGGCCAGGGAGCTGCAGGGTTCTCCAGGCTGGTAGGGTGACCAGGATGCTGGGCAGGCTGGGGGGCACCTGGGGGCAGCCCTGAGCCCAGGGCATCAACCTGGGGATCAGGGCATGGGTGTGGATCCAGGGGCAGGCAGACCTCTCATGAGAAATCAAGACCCATGTGGAAAAAAAAAGCAGCAGAAACAGTCCTCTCTTTCCCCCCCAGATACTCAAGCATGCAAAAACCCCAAACTCAACCACACAAGTAATCCCCCCAAAACACCGTTTCAGGAAGTCTTACATATCATGAGCAAAAAATGGTAAAAACCTCTCTTCTACCTTTGCAAGTGATATTTAGTATGGTGCTATCAAAGGACTATCAAGCAATATTAATACATCAGCATTTTCTAGTGTATTTGCAGTTCTGCACTTTTTAAAATAAAAATGGTCTAATAAGCCATAAATTTACATTTCTTAAGTTACCCTGTCTGGCTCCCTTAACAAAATGACTGCAATACAATTTATACAGCAGTGTAAATCTGTAAAACCGTAGAGCTCCAAATATTAATCAGAAGCTTTCATAACAGAAATTAATAAATGGAAGTCCAGAAATTTAATAAGGAATGAAATTTCACAAGCTGTTAAAAGACCAGCAAAGACAGATTTCATAATATTTTATAGGGCATCTAAAGTAAATCCAATACTTTTCAATGGCATTATGAAACAAAAATCACTTAACTGACTGTAGACTTGAGATGTGCTTCAATTCAAGGTTGATATTACAGACTCTTGTCTTGTTTGCTGAGGTGACAATCCTGAACTTCAGTTGGTAGTGCAAACACCTCTGGAAAGCGTGGGACCTGAAAAGGAAGGGGTAGCAAAGAAAGTACTAATACCTGATAAATACAGCTCTGGGATAAACCTGGAGATACGACTGCAATTGAGACAATTTCAGTAGAAAAAAATGCAAATCTTATGTAAGCAAGAATGGAGAGTAATGTGGAATATGTCTTATCTTTCAATACCAATCACTACGTTCTCATCAATGATACTGTAGAATAATTGAGATTACTGTAATAACTGTCTCTCCATTACGTTTTTTTTGTCTCCATTTGCTTCTTGCTGTCATATACAGTTGCTGACAGGACGCTAATAAACACTTTCTTGAATGGTTGCAGCACATCTTTCATTCTACTAGCCTGACTCACAGGTGGGGCCACTAGGTGCCACCACAATAGAAATAATTAAACAATCAGGAAAAAATAACAGAGCAACTTGTAGTGATCCTCTATTTAGAGCAACAGAGATACTATGGGTTTACTTTGTACATTAAATCAGAACTCAGTCTTATTTTTTCCTTTGGCTTAGATTAACCCACATGATGGCAATCTCTGTCATTAGCATACGGCGAGTTCTTCCTTCAAACACTGCCAGTTTAACATATGTTTCATTTGCACAATACCAAAAATAAGACGAGAAAAATCTGCTTGGCTTTCAATAAGTATATGAAACAGCCAGGAATTTTCTTGACAAATAACGAATAACCTGTAACACTGCAAAGGCGAACCGTTCATACTGGCTTTAGCACAATGCTCTGGCGTAGCATGCAGAGGACAGAAGAGCCTGTACAGAAGCCATGTAGCATCTACAGAAGCTGCACCACTGCTGTATCCATTTCATGTGCTCTGCTTAACCAAAACCACTCTCTCCATTTGTAGCTGGATAATGAATATAAAGCTGAAAATGCCATGAAGCAGGTGTTCTGCTGACATCTCAGCCTTCAGGTGGGAGCTGGTGAAAGAAGTGAGGAAGGGAAAAAAAAAGGCCAACTACACACAGTTGGATAAGTCAAAAGAACTGAAACTGAACTTTATTATTTTTTTAAAAAGTATTCTACAATAATGGCTCAGAATACTACCACAACGTACAGGGACAAGGCAGTGCTCTGGGCTATGACTGTAGATTACTCTAGTATATATACGTTTGTAAGAGCTTAAGAAAGGTTGAAGCAGGGACGTTCAACATTTCTTAAGCACGTATTTAATAATTTTAACATTTTCTAGATCTCTCATATTGTAGCAGGATTTATCAAATGCAATGTAGTCACAGAAGTCTTGCATAAATACAAATATTGATACTTTACCTTGAATACTGTATATGATATAAATTCTGCCTTACCTTTAAAAAAATCTCCAGATCATTATGTGACCTGGGAGTCTTTCCTTTTCTTTCTCTTTAAGAGTTTTTAAATATATATATATATTTATATATATTTGCTATCATACATCAAAGTATATATGAATCCCATCATTTCTGTTATATTTTCTGCAGACATGGTCTGAAACAAAATCACCGACAACTAAATCAAATGCTTCCTGGTTATCATAGGAAAGCCAAAGAGGATCTTTCCTCTTTTTCATGTTTCAGTACTAGTATTTTTTTAAACTCGTAAGGATTCTTCATAAACTAGAGGTCCGTAGATCATTTAAAGCAGTCTTTCTTTATAAGCAAATTTACATACTTGGACATGCTTTTGTGAGGCAGTTAGTATCAAAATCCAATAGCATTTCTTACAGAACCATATGACTTTCTGCGATGCAGATATACATTTCATTTCTAAAAAGCCACAGTTCTTTTTCTACATCTGCTCTCATCAAATCCCCAGGATTCATTCATAAAACTACTGCTGTTCCAAATGCTGATGCTGTTATCCCTGCTGAGGATTAAGATGTACACCCAATCTGGTGACATCATCGCGTGGAAGATTGATAAGTAGGAAAATACCCTCCCCAAATCCACAGATAGTCTTTTCTATCTCTAAATCCTCATGATTCATGTCACCCAACAGTGCAATGTGACGAAGACACATCTCTGTGCAGGCTAAGGGTCTTCTTCCATCAAAGGAATCTCTAGGGGAAAAGAAGAAATAGCATTGATTGTTGACTGTAACTTTCCTTTATGCTTTTGCAGAGTATTAGTATTAGCAATTCTATAGAAATAGAATTGCGAAAATCTGAATAAGACATACAGTATCGCCAATTCTAGACCCACTTGCCTTCTAGCACCTATATGAAAATTAAACTACTAAAACTGCCCAGATTTTCTAAAACAAGTTAGGCCTGCAAAAACCTAAATGCAAACATCCTTTCTACTACATTAATCACTGAAACAGCATTCAGTGTAGTCAGGGACTTTTACTGGCATAATTCCTCCCTCCTCCTAGCTGTCCTCTTCCCGTTGTGATACCACAGTTAGCCCCAACCCTATGAAAGCAGGAAGACTTCCTCCATCCAGACCTTCACCACACTCAATTTAGGACACTGGGCTTCAGCTCTTTGCCTAATTACTCTCAGTGACTGTGGAGAGCAGGATCAGAGCCACTCCTTCTAAATGTCTCTGAGGAAAACTATCTAGTTTCCTTAACACACCATATAGCTCCATTAGAACTCAATGAAATTATATCAATGCATGCTCATGTTCGATTTAAATGCAGATGATAATATATGGCAATCTCCGTTCTCACACATGGTCCTGTGAGTACGTTCCCCTGATGCTGTGACTCCTGTGTCCATGGCTTGATGCGTACGTGCCTCAGACTGAACCGTTTACTGTATGCACAGCCATGATGGGTTTGTTAACAAAGGCTGCTAATTTTGTCTGAGTATGAAAACATGATTTGCTTTCCATTTTAAGGAGAAAATCCTGTTCTTTGCTGTGAAAGCCATGGCATGTGAGGGAGTTGTGAGCGTAGGAGCTGAGGAGCAGATGAACACACCAACACAGGCAAGATGATGGTTGGCTTCGCTGCTGTACACAGGTGCTTGCTGACACCCCTGTTGATGAAACTGCTGTTACGGGGTCTGGACAGGAACCTTCTGGCCTGGGATTCAAATCCCTTGCACCACAGCTAGCAAGGACATATTGCAGACACGAAGCTCTATGACCATGGAGTAGTATGGTTCAAAAAATGTCCAGATTAAGATGTGGACAAAAACATGGAGAAAGTACGAGCAAGCCAGGTGGGTTTATTACTGCTCTGACAGTACAAACAAATGATGGCTCCTGTTCACAGACTCACCTATTGCACCTACGCAAGACTCACCATCTGCAATATCGATCCGCGGACTCGTGGACGCCGCCTCCCCAGCAGTGCTACGGGATACGTCAGTTCGATCTGATCCAGGAAGCGCTGCTGCTTGGCATGCTGGGGACGTGTACAAACTTTGGAGCTGTTCAGAGGAGCCTGACCTACTGTCACAGGTCTCAAATTCGCTAGGCAGTGTGTCTGTAATCCTGGGGCCAGGGTAAGCAGGAGGATTCTGATCTTCTGTCTGCAAAATATGCCCCTGGTCTGTGGTAGCTGAGTATCCGGGTGCCAGAGCATTCAAGCCGCTGCTTACAGCTTCATCGTAGGAAGGCAGCATGACAGGAACGCCATCCACCACCACAAAGTCGGGGTCACCCATGGAGCCCTCCTGGTTGCCTCTACGTCAAACACAGACGAGTTATCACAGAGAGCAGGAGCATGTCAGACGTACCTCGGAGCAAACACTGAACTTAAGTAAACACAGCACTTCCTAGTCATGCAAAATGAAGCTACAGGGTCATTAACATTCACAGAAATGTTTGTCTCGTGGATTTGCAAAACTCTGTTCAGGTTGACAGTCAGATGGAATCTGTTACAATCGGAAAAATGAAACCAGTAACGTGAAAAACAATTTCAAGAAGGGAAGGAAAACAGGTGCTTGGAAGAGATAAGGAGCACAATTTGCTGTGCTGTGCACAGTAGGTATCATGGATATAAGATCACAGATGTAGTTCACCAGCCAAAAGTGTCTGAACCCCTGGAAAGCTGCGTGCTAGCGCACAAAAGCATTTACAGCCCATGTAAACAGGCACTGAGATGACTACTACTAGATGACAGGGCTTTGGTGGCCAGATTTGTGGCCTCCTTCAGGTCTTACTTTTAAAGGATGAAGGTTTCCTTAATCAGTACTAAGCTGGTTTCTTTTTTAAGCAAAACATTTCTATTAATTGGGGAAGTCTGCTAAACCCTAAAGTATCTGTTTAGTAGCCAATTAAATCACAATATAGCCCTAGTGGGAGGGAATTGGTCCCAGGTACCTGTAGGACATAAAAATGTCTGAAAAGGAGAGGACAGAAAGCCATTTCAAGAAGCTAGACAAGTATGGGTTATAAAGCTATCCACAGTGCAACCCATTACCCCAAAGATCTTCCTAGTTATGTATATGTGTATGTATATGTATACTACTCCCCATATACTTTATATATGCACATATACATGTATATAAATTTACACATTACTTATATATATGTATACTTTTATGTGCACATAATTATTTAACATTAAGATCACCAAGTCCTTGGGCATGGGGACATATTTGCTGACATACAGCTTTTTCACCTCTCCTCTCTACATGTGGTAGAATAAAGACATGAAAAAAAAGCAAGCGCAGGAAAGAAGTCACACAGTCAAGATCCATAGCAAAGTGAGCAGAGTGAAGACTAGAAACAAGTCTAAACCCCAATACAGTACTAGCTTTACCTAAAATTTAGCATTGCTGCCTTTGGTTTTCCAGTTGTAAGCTGATAATAATAATACCCACCTACCTGTCTCACAAGGAGTGCTGTGAGAATCAATGATAAATGCTCATAGCTGCACAGTATTTTATGGAAATAAAGGAAGATGTAGGAGATGTTTATGAATCATGATTAAAATAATAGTCATGAAGGGAAAGCAAACTTTTAATATAAATTTGTCCATAGAGAAAAAAGAAATTCTTTCTTAAAACTTACATTACTAAGTCTACAGTAGTTAAAAAATTAATTACCCCAGCACCTGAAAATGAGTATTTAAAAATATTGTCAGCTATTTTTACATGCAGAAGCAGCAATTCTCAGTAGCAGAGCTGTAATTACTCCCAAAGCGAATCTGGCAAACTTTGCCTCTTATCTTAGTTGCAGAAAGGACTACTGTGAGTTTTTAGGGATGCCCTTCCACACTGCTGGTTCAGAGACTTCTGCTCAGAGCAGAAGAAGAAGGTATCTGCAAGGCTCGTGAGGCACTCCATCTCCTCAACAAGGAGTGCTGAATGTGAGAACTGAATCAAGGCTCTCAATCTTCAAAAAACCAGAAATCAGTACAAACCTTGGAAGGAAATGTGTCTTAAATTTGGTCTGGAACATCCTGGCTAAAATAACCAGTAGCAGTACTAATAAAACGCTGGTAGCAGTAAATGCCACTATTTTCCATGTAGTCAGAAGGGTCTCCTGTGTATTTGGCCAGGTTTGTTCTGTAACAAAAAGGCAATACAAGAGTTGTGCTTGATTATTACCACTGTTATTTTGTATTAATACTTCAACAATACTCAGAAGTGCCAGTTAGGACAAGACATCACACCGATGTTGTAAAAACACACATGAACTCAATGCCATATACCAAAAGCAACCTTAAACTGCCACAGGAGCTGGACCTTGCTTTTTCCCCTTGACTTTATAAATTTTATACATGCAATCATGACCTTTGCTTATACATATATAAAAATATCCAGAAGATGTTGAAAAATATATTTGAAGAGCGAATGATTGAAATGGTTTAGGATCATTCAGAATCTTGGAAATGTACTATATTTAATAGCATCTTAAAATCAATGTTCACCACTTAACCATGAAACAGATGAAGTTCACCAAGTATTACAGACCAACAAGTTTGCTTTAAAAAAGAGGGACTAGAAGAGGATAGGAGAAATGTCATTGCTGCTCCCTTACCTGTTTTGACACAGTATACTTGGTAGGAGGGGAACCACTCTCCGTACTGGCAGGTGATATACTTGTAGTCATTGGTGAGGGTGTAACCAGGATCACAGTAAAACTCCACCACCGTCCCATGGTTGTAACGCTCACAAGGCCGTGGGTGGCAGATGTAGTCTCCATGACTCACCATTGGAGGTAGTGGACAAACTTGGTCAAATAAACAAAGAGAAAAGGAGAAAGACATTAATGCCAGCAAACCACTGCTGGGTAGCTTCAGTGTGTCAAAATGCACAGGGCTCGCTTCAGGCTCCCTTTCCAGCTCCCTGCAGTTTTCGGTTTGTCTCAGCAGTCCCAGACTGCTGCTGCTGGGAGGCCAGGCACCCATCTGCACCAGCGGATGCATGCACACACCTCCTGGGCGGCAACCTGCGCCGGGGGGGCCGCTTTCGGCTCTCACCCACACCAGCAAGCTCTGCTGTCACCTGCTTGTTTAAAGGCCTGAGAGATGGGATCTGGGAAGCTTCCCATCCTCTGGGGGAAGGGGAGGGTGAGAGGAAGACCAAAGGGGACACATATGCCTATAAGATGGCTATATGGGGATGGAAGGGGACAGTCAAAATAAGGAGAATCCCTCTCCTTATGCATCTCTAATTCACCTGTAATGTCCTATTTCTTGTTTCACTAACATAATTAAATGGTTATATGCACTAATTAAATTCCTAAATATTCACTTTTAAAAATAAGTTTACCATCAACTGTGCTGCAAGAGATGCACAGCACACAACGTTGCTTAAGCACTTACAGTCTGTACTGCAGTAATATTATTGAGTTGAACTTAAACTCTACCAGTATTATTTGTGTTTTGTTATCTCTGAACAGCCTGACTGATCTCAGTGGGACCGCTGGTGGAGTGAGATCTTAAATATTACAGAGGCTGAGCCTGTGTTAATTAAGTACAGTGGTTTACATAAGGTTAGGTAAATAAGAGAGAATTGCAATACAAACATGTGGAACTTTTATTTTTGGCCCTGAAACGGAATGTCCTCTCATATGGCTGGGCAGATGAACTCAGTGGAGAACTGAGGGAGCACTCCCTAGGAAACAGCATCAGGAGAAGCAGCTCGCAAGCAGTATTTTTGTAAGAGAGGAAACTTTTCCACTGAGTAAGTGTTAGTTGATTACTATTTGTTTAAGTGCTTCTAACACAGAGGAAAAAAACCCTGCAAAGTGTAATGATGTCTCAAATGGCTACACACTGACCCAAAAAGGGCTTAAATTACTGGATGGCTGATTTTATTTCCCTTCAGAGGTAGTAACTAACTGGCTCAGTGCCCCATCTACAGGCTGTTCCCTTCACTTCATGCCTCCCTTATGCAGGCAAGACCTACTGCATTGATTTAAATAATGAAAATGCCATCTCTCGGAAGAAGAATCTTCCCAGAAATTACAATTCAGCTGCTTCTCTCTGTGAATCTTGTTACATGAATAATGCATTTCATAAAAAAATACACAAGATATTAAATGAATCTTCAAGAGAGGCTGATTACAATGTGCAGCAATGTCTATTCCCCATCCCCTGGAGACATGGTTTTGTTTGCATTTTCACTGGCAAGCTTAATAATAACTTGAAATCAGAGCAAGTAATTCACATAAAAATTCAGATCCTCAATACTCCACATACTTTTCAAAGTCTCTGGGCCCATAAGAAAGAGGAATGCTTTACTGGAAAGTCAACTCAAGATTGAAAACAATTTTCTTAAGACTAGGGCAAAGGTGTCAGACTGAAATAGCAAGAAAGCACCTTTTGTCCGTATCAGGGATCATTCTTCTATTAAAAAGAAAATGATCAGTCAAAGCAACGATTCTGGCCTGCCATAAGGAAACCTGTTATATTTTTATTATCTACGCTTAGGGCATGAGAACAAAGGAAAACAGCAAGTTAAGCTTCTTTGCAACTGAGTTTTGCCAAGCTACGGCAGGCTGCAAGAGATGTGTAGATGCCCAGTACCTTTCTAGCAATGAGCAAGTAGAGCACACCTTATCACAAAGAGCAAGACTCAGAGAAAGAAATTTTTCTCTCCAGCAATGTACCTGCTGCCTCATCCCTAACATCTTAATGTCATTAAGAGCCAAAGCAGCCTGCTGAATGAAAAAAGCCTCAAAGTTCGTCTCCCAGCAATGTGGATCAGCTCAGGAATGACACATTTCCAGGCAGATTAAAAACAATACACTGTGAGGACAACCCAGATACAGAGCTGTCAGACTGTTTACAAATGGAGATGTATTTTATAAAACCTGAAAACAAGAGCATCTCTCTTTGTGTAGCGTATGTCCCCAGTGCTAAAAAAGAGTGCCACCCCTTCCACTGACACCCTCCATATTTCAAGGGAAATGCTCATCTATTGCTGCTGCCTGGAAACTTCTGCAAACATTTCATTAATGCACTGCTGAGCATTAGTCATGAATTAGTCAAGTTTTTAAGCAGTCATACCTGCCAACAGCTCTTGCATTAAGCATTCTTACAATCAACAGATGCAATGGAGCGGGTTTGAAAATGAGGGTGTTTAGCTCAATTGAAACAGTGCTTCATTCTTACATCAACTGGACTGTCAGAGTCAGGGGTTCTCATTCACTTGGGGAATGCCTCACCACCTCCTGGAAACTTTATGTTCATCCAGTTTCAGGATCCCTCAACATTTGTATGGGCAAACTGGCCCCCATGTACAATCAGTAACACTCAGGTTCAGAGCCTTTTTCCCAAATCAGGTCAAATAAGATACATCACAAACCAAAAATGAACTCGCTTTGAGCTCTGGGCAGTTAGTCATGCAGTTAGTCATACACCCTGTCTCTTCCTCAACTCGATCCATTCCCATGGTCAACCTGGCCCAAGATCCTTTCAAGTCAGTGGAAGGGCAGCCATGAAGTGGCCTTAGTTTTGATCGTAGAAAAGCAAGATTATGAAAGTCTGGAGGGCTGCTGAACACTCTTGGCTCTCAAAGACAGAAGATGCAGATCTAGTTGTCTTACAGGGTCAGATCCCTTACTTATGCTGGATACCAGTGTTATGATACTGGTTACACAGATTAAAGGAATGTGCCAGATCAAGTATGGAGGAAAACTCAGGTGCCAAACCTAAGCCCACTGAAGTTTTCTAGGAAAGTTAAAATTCTAGCATACCCAGTGATCAACCCTAATTGTATTTGGAAATTACAGGCCATGGACTTCAGGGAAATGCATCAAACTTACAGAATGAAAATAGCCATAAACTGACTAAAATAAAAGTGTGTCTGACAAGTACATTTTCACTGTCAAAGCTGACAGCAGTATGAATGATAAATAATCATAGAAACAAATGAATTCTATTTCAGGAAGTTCTTGCAACTTAAAAAAAGCCCTAGGTGCTGTTCTTAAATATGACACCAAATCTTTATTACCCATAGCTTTCAGCATCTTCATTTTATAATGCTTTTGAGACTTTAATGTGCTAATTACAACATCCAGCATGGATAATCCAGTAGTATCTTCTGATGACCAACATGCATGTGTCCTTAACTTCGGAGCTTGTCAGAGGGATGGACATAATTCAAGCAGTGTATGCTTGTGGTTCTGCAGCATGTGATCCTGGGTCTCCAGATCTGTCTTTGTAGAGCAATTGGCCACAGACTGTAAAGGGACTTACAGGAACTTTACAGCTCAGCATTCTCAGCTGTAAAGCTGAATCATTCCTCAAAAAGAACAAGTGTGTTTATTTGGCAAACAAATCCCTTCCGGGATGCTCAAGGCGCTTGTTACTCAAGGAAGTTGAAGGGAGGTATTCCTGATTTGATTTGATGGACTTCCCTGCCTGCTCTGAGGAGCTGCCGGAGCTGAGGACTCTCCTCTGAGATCAGCTATGGGCTTTCTGTTCTGACTGATTTTAATGAAAGATTAGCGCTCTCAGGAAGAGCTTAAAACCTGGGGAGTCAAGCTTTGTGTTACAAACACTGTCACGTACTGGCTTGGAGCAGAGGCAAAGGCAGGTCTGCCCCACGGCGTGCCCCCTCCATGGCAGCCTCCACAGTGCAACAGCCGCATACCTTGGACCAGGGTCACAGCAAGGGTGACACAGGCTGTGGACGCTTAGTGCTCAGACACTAGAGGAGTAAATGGAGTTCACCCAGTAATTTTTCCTACTTATTATGGTCAAGAAGCTTATTAAACTCTGCTCAGAGGATACTGCAGTAATACTGCACTGTTGACACTGGAACTGTAGGAGGGAGAGAAGAGTTTTTTGCATTAGCATATTCTCAATTAACGTTGATGGCACAGAATAAAGATGTCATGCCACTTTTTAAAAGCCACTGGTAGAGAGCTAACAGCGGAGTTACAGATATTTATAGTGCTCAAAACCTTCTTTTTAGTCAATCAGTTCAATGGCTAGTTGGTTTAGTCTTTGGTCAAAGTAGGCGGGGGGTAAATTATCCAGGTTTTTCCCAGCTTTTGTACATGAGCCAAAAAATAAAAGCAAAAATGTCTTGAAATGCAGGGAACTTACTTATTAAAAAGGGCCAGGAATAAACAAGAAGCTTATTTTCCACCTTTGATTTTTTTGCATAGTATATTTTTTTCTCTAGCTACTAGTCTGCCTTTCATGTAGAACATTAGTTGCTTGGTTAGCTGGGTTAGCAGGAAAACCCAGTGTAAGGCCAGTCTTTTTTTGTTTGACATAGGGATGGACAGGGTTAGTGACATTTGCAGCTAATCAAAAATTATGCTTCTTCCAAAAGCACCATGAATGCCTGCTCATTATGCAAAGAATGAGAAAAGATTAAGATGAAACTTCATGATGAGACAGACACAGATAAAAAACTTTCAGTTCCAATGTGCGGGGAAACGCTGGTGCATCTCGCTAGATAGGAAGCAGAGAGGTGGACACAATGTCTGGTTTATGCATAAACTGGAAGAGAACAAGAGCTTCTCCTGACCCTCATTGTCATTCTTGTACATATCAGGATACTAATTAACACCAGAAATCTGGACACCTGTCATCTGGCTACTGCATTCCAACCAATGTTTAATGTGAGCCATGATTTACTCCATGAGACGCAGCAGTATAGGTCCCAGCAGGTCTGACTCTTCCCACTTAAGGTGGCCTAGTGCCCACCTGAGGCTTTATCGACTGGCTTCTGGGGCCTCAGTAAAGATCCTTTTCCATATATTACCTTCATACAAACACATGCTTGTGTACACAGGATCTGAAAATTCATGTTTTTACAGGAACATAGACAATGAAGATTATGTTTGTTCCTTTTCCTGCTTTTTTATGAACACTATGCTAATAAAACTTGGTTCCTTGGTTACTTCAGCGTCATCACCTTTCAGACTAAAACAAATACCGAACTAAGAAGCCTCTCTCTCATATATCTCAACAATTCCTGTCCAGTTCACCTGACAGACCTGGCCATTTCCACAGGTATTGCCAGCACATGAATCACACTTGCACTGCACAGTACAGAGCCTTAATTTCAAGCTCCTCGTCCTCTCACACACACATAACAACACGTTGTATGATAGTGTAATGCCTATATACCATATTCAGTTGATGGAACATCAGTATTAGCATCTTTCACAAAGGAAATATTTCTTAATAGTTATGAGTTTGTAAAAAACAACAAACAAAAAGAAAATAAATCAGTATTGTTAAAAAATGTAGCTGTTAGTTGTGGATTTTTAAACCATAAAGACACTATACTGTTTAATTTGCTAGCCAAAAAGATCTCAATACAGTAACTGGTAGACAAAAATTGGTATTTCTAATGCAATATCAAATAGGGAAATGAATGGGGGGAGGGGGAGTGGATGGCCAACAGGAAGAAGAGGAGGCAAAGAAAATTACTTCTGCACTTTAAATATTTAAAAAAGGATTTTTCTATTCTATACTTAGATTTCAGTTTAAAGTAATGTGCAAAAAAAACCCCAAAACTATTTTAATTCTTAAAATTGCATAACAAAAATCCCCATTCAACTGTCCAGTATTTTAAGTAGGATGGAAGAAAAACTGTTGGACTCAACCACTCATATCCAGTTGAGAGCTTGAAGAAGAAAGAAAGAGGTTTGTAAAAGGAAGGAAGTAGCAAACCCAGTTGCTTTAAAATAAGGCCTGTCAAAACATCTCAGTCTAGAACAGCTGCTTAACGAGAATTTATTTCTAAAGACACTCTTCGGAAATGTAAGCAGAACAGGAAGCATTACTAGAGTAACTTTTTATTTATCATGAACATCAGCTTAAAAATATCCTAAGGATACGTTCCTATAATAAATGCTGCCAGCATTGTGAAGGGAGACTTAGTGCATATTACAGCTGCTCTGGAACAAGTGAGAAAAACTTTGAGACCATGGAATTTGTGTTTTGAAAGTGAAGACATGCTTGGAGGAACTTTTCTGATTACTCATTCCCACAGCAAAACAACAGCACCAATAGTAATACCAGAATAGAAAGTTTAGTGGAAACAACAAAGTGAGCACTAATATACAAGGTAACTCCTATTAAGCCTGACAGTAGACAAGACTTAAAGTAACGAAGATACAAGGTGCTTATTTTGAACTCTGAAGTTGACAGCAAATTTATTTCTTAAAGCCTACAGCAAGAATTATTAAAAATATTGTATTCTTAGCCAATAATTTCCAAATTCTTTTCAATCTTAACCTTCCTCACTTACTTAACCTTCACAATGTCACTTCCATGTTTTCTTCTGATAAGACACTTAACAGTTAAGCAACTTCTCCACCATTCAGCAAGTCAGTGTTCAAGCAACTAGGAACATGCCCCAGATCTCATGGCTCCAAGCTGCTTGCTCTACCCCTAGACAATCACCCCTGGGTAATTCTGTACCAGCTACAATAGAGAGGTAAGCCTTTCAGTGTGCACATAGTGAGAGCACTTTTCACCTTCTACGAAGTGTGGAATGAATTGAATAATTAAGTTTTTAATGAAAAGCTGCTTCTCTGTTCTAGCTTTGACAAACACCATCTTGCTGAAAATTGCTATCACTGACACCACCTGTATGAGTCTAAATGAAGCAGTATAAAACTAGTTTCAAGCCTATTTGAATAATAGTTTAATATTAGCTGGTTCCTAAATGGAAACAGAAGGTGATTTACAATCACTTATTGTACACAGAGCTTCCTTGTTACTGGAGTTATAAATTATGGAGCCCATTTTGCAGTTCCAGTCAGATGAGCTCCTGCAGGAGCATCACGCCAAATTCACACTCATCCTCAACAATCCTGACATTCCCAGCACAGCAACTTGTGAAACACTGATCTTAATGCCAAAGTCTTTAGTTTCAAATGCATTTCACAATGGAAACAGAATGAAACACATCCCAAGTGATCTTTCTACTATAAATGAGAAGATAAAAAGTACAATTTTCATTTAAACAAAAAATTGATGACGAGTTTGCAGCAATGGAGAGCTAGGAGTTCTTTTAGCAAGAGGCCCATAATTATCTTTAAGAAAATCTTTATACTCATTATTCACATGGGAGTGCTTGGAGCACTGTGGTCTGTCTCATTTACAGCAGACTGTTTCAGCTTTCTTCATCACTTGCTTCTAGTTTTGTTTCCTCCTTTTCTCATGAGTAGTTGACTTTATGATCAGTAATGGTGTTTTTAGGACTTTGAGAAGCAGATGCTGGGGACCACATAGACACCTAACAGGAAGGAATCAGAGAGCTTCAAAATTCGTCAAGGCTTGGGTATTTGACAGGCGTCACAGGATATCCCCAGACCTGGAAAAGGTCGAAGTGCTTAGCAGCAGAATGGAGGTGGAGGAGGGGGAGAGAGCTGTTGAGAAGCTGGCTAAGAAAATCAGACAGGTAAAAAGCACCTGATGGGGATGTCTGAAGAAGCCAGTGCTCACTGTGAGCTGGACATATCAGTGTTTTTATGTTATTTTAATCCCTCTTTCTTTAATAGCTTTTTCCTCTTTGTTTATAAGCAAGAATCCCTTGAGCCTGTGTGTGTCACCTACATGAGTCATCAGGTATCGATGGAGAGAAGGAATGCTGGAATAGACAAGCTGTATTCCAGGGCTTAGGTGAAGGCTGAGGAAATCAAGCTATACCACATGGGAGAAGGAAAAACACAAGGTCCCATTCTCAGTGGAGTGCTACTAGGAAAAAAAAAGGGGGAGGAAAACCAGCGGGTGATCTTAGCACTGTAATACCACAAACCAGCTTACAAGACTAGGAAGGGGTGGAAGAGTATCAGTTTCTGTTATTTACGTTTAGTTATCAAGTGCCTGCCTACACTGATTGGTGAAACTGCCACCCTTTAAGTACATTTTTTTATCTCTAGAATTGAACAAACCTAAGCAGCAAGTAGACTTTCTAATGCATAGAGTCTGTAGCTACAGTTTCCTCCATTTGTGGAAGATGTTCTGTGATTGCATTCAAAGAAGTAGCCAAATTTAATGAACGTGTCCATAAAGCACAGAGATATTTGATTTCAAGGTAGACAATGTAGTGTGCTTATCCCTTCTGAGGAGCCCTGACAGATACAGTTAAAGATAAATATTATGAAACAGCCCTCAGGGAGAAATTTTTCCTGCCTTCCCCCACCTAACATTAGCATATTTAAAGCACCATGGATAAAACACTACATGCATCTGGCAGCTAACATGGAACTTCAGGGCAGAAATTATGGCTCCATAAACAAGTTGGGATGTCTGGCTGATTCTGGAAATACTAAGGAGTTTCTGAAAGGTACGCAGGTGATAAAGCAGGTGTAAAACAATGATCTACTGTGACAGTCCTGTGCATCAAGCAGAAACAGAAGACATAAAAGAAACAGATTACAAGTTGTTCTGTTGATTTCTTGAAAAGCTATGAACAGTGGAGAAGGCATCTATTTCAATCACAGCCAAGATCAAAGAAGATTTCTGCAATGCAAAAAAGGAGTAGTCACTTAGAAATATAATGGTATTTATCTTCTTCAAACAATGTCTTCAACTGGGAGACTGTTCTCTAAACCGCCCCATCCCTCATAACGAGAGCTGTAAAAAGCCCACTTCTGTGTATCATTCTGTCTTGAAATGTGGTCTGGTTTTCTTTCCATTTCACTTTGCAGTACACCTGCTGGAGCTAAAAGATTGGATGATTATTAAGCAGTCTATCCACAGAACATGATTTGTCTGCCTAGTATTTTATGGCACTGTGCTGTTTCTGAATTCAGTTCTTTTCCACACCTCTTCGGCTGTGGGTGAATGTGTACAGATGAATTTCAGCATTCTCCAACAGCACAAAAATCCTGATATTCCAAGTCACTATGAGCAGCTCCTTAAAATGCTCAACTTCCACGCTCATACAGGGTGGCCAGATGCATATCGTTTCTGCGCTCCTGGGTGATGAACAAATTAATTGTCTACAGTGCAGAAACACACAGAATTATTGAATTACTTTTTTTAAAAAATACCTGTCCTTTTAAACTTCTTCATCACACTTGCTTTCTAAAACTTAATCACCCTCAGGGTGAAACACTGTCAGCCCATTTCATCCTTTGGATATCAGGCTAAAGGTGTCACTGATATAAAGGTGTTGCCCAAGTAAAGGTGCTTACAGATATTGTTGGCTGCTGCTATTTGAGCATTTGTTGCTGGTTGTCATTCCTGAATTGCAAGAAGTATTGCTGTAGGCAGTGAGTATATTCTGAAATGCCACTCTAGTCAGAGCTATTAAAAACAAGGCTATCAATGCGTCTTATGTTAACATTAACTCAGTTAACTTGGATGACCTCTTTGGCAGTTGAGCAATATTTAATTTATTCTGCCTCCTGCCTCCAAACTGAGTACGTGTAAACATAGAACAGAATCCTGGTATCTACCTCTCTTAATTTCTTAATACCACAGTGTTTCACAACTTGCTTGTATTGCTGCCCTCTGCTCCCTCTACAGGATTTTTATCTGTTGGAGATCTGCTGCATCAACATTATCTTCCCTCATGATACGCATCAGTCTGTCATGTTGGAATTTATCTAAAATGTCAACAAGGAAACACAGAGAGAATTCCATTTGCACCAATGTAGAGTATCTCAGGTTTAGGATTGCCTACTTTATTCTGACTCCTGAACATAAACTGATTACAGGCCGACTTGTATGTTTTTTCTCAGTGTATTGCTGTATGTTCCATCAAGAATTTAAAATATTTTAAGGGCATAGATTATAAATCTTATAGCTCGTGTCAACCACTGTTTATGGCATTAGCAATTGTTATATAAGAATGAAGGTTTTATAAGGTTTCCTTCAAAGTATCCTGCGTATAATTGGTTAGAAAGTTTATTTTGAAATATTAACCAGCTATGGCATTTCACCTGTAGTATCAGCCTCCTCCAGTGCTCTTTCATGTGCTTTACTTTCTAGGTTCTATGTCAGAATTACCAGAACCTCCCTCTAAGTGTCTGTCCTCAGGTTTATGAGAAGAATAATTTTAAAGCTCTGTCCTGTATTCTTGCCTGTCTTTGCAGAATATTTTTTTATTTGTAGCATATTCTAATGGTTTTAATTTTCATATGACTAACTTTTATTTTTCAGAAATTTCCTGGTGCTCCAAGGTAGGGTTTCTTGGGTTCCCTTGCACTTCTTCTGGCTTTGTTGTGCAATTTTCTTAATTCCTTCATTCTCCTATGTTTCTTCCATAGTTTCTATAATTTTCAGGATCCTTCTGTAATTGGTGGTTGCTTAGCAGTGTATCTTTTCACCTCCCCTCAGAAGGAGGTGTTTTGATATACCAGAGTTCTGAAATGCCTTCAGTTTTCTTCTATGTTTTTCCTCTCTTCTACTTATCAAAACTCCCCTTTGAAGTCTATTCCTCATGTTTGTTTCATTTTAATTTTGAATCTACCTACAAAAATTTGAAATATTTTCTATTTTATATTCTTTCAAGCTTAACCTCAGCTGGAGAATCTGTTGATTCTGGCATGCAGAATGAAGTTTTGATATTGCAATATATCTGATTTCCTTCAGGACTAGCTTTTCTGCTCAGCTGGGATGATGCTGAAACCAGACATTCCATATAATAGGATCATGTCTGTTTTTTGCAAGTTCAATCAACCTGTTTTCCCTTTTAAATACAAAGCTGGGAATTCCCAGTTGCACTATCCATACAACTGCTTTATATTCTAGCATTAGCACTGTAATCAAATTCTTCCAGCCCTTCCTCTCTTTGCCTGTTTTCCTCCCCAGTTCTTTATAAGAACTATTCCTTACATCTTCTTGGAATTCTTCCAAAGGGCATGAAAGATTAAAATACAGAGTCCAGATGGCAAGGTGTGTAATTATATACAGATCATGTTTCCAAAGTACTAATGACCAGGCATTTTTGTTTGGTTTTGGGTTTTTTAAAAATTTTTCCAAATCCTGTGTAATGTCTTTGTTCACATTAAAGTATCATATCATAAACATTTCGAGTTCTAGATGTTTTATTTCACAGAGTTCCTTACTAATATATTTTCAAGTGTTTGTTCTCCTCCAATGTTTTTGGAAGCCATCTGATTTTACAGTTAATGATTATACCCCATGTAGTAATCTTAAATTTAAGGTGTTTTCCACCCATCTTCTGCATATCTGATTTTACAGAAGGCAATCACTAACTTACATCAGTTTCTACAGATAGATGATTAACCCCTAACTGGTAATTAAAAAATAATATAAATTAAAAAAAAAATTTCCTTAGATTTTCATGTATCTTTGGAAGTGTCTAGTGAGTTTCAGTACAAAAGAAAATTTAAAAAACTGCATAATTATGAAATTCCACTAGAAAAAAGGATATTAAGAAAGTTAAAGATGTAAATCGAGGACTTAAAGGAGAAGAAAATTCAGGGTTAAGATGCTTTATCTTATCCTCTAAATGACTGTAAAATTTTCTAGCACTGGTAAAACAATATCATTTCCTCTACCATCATTCTCAGATATAGCTGAACCATTTCAGCTGAAGCTTCCCAAATGATTCAGGTTGAGGGAGACACTCAAAAATCCATCCGAATGTTTTAAATCTGGCAAAGGTACAAGCATTTAAGAAGTGGATCTCATACCAGTAAATGCTTGGCAATCTGAGCTAGAGGCATCCTTATTTGCCTGAGCTATAACAACTTCCCTGATCAGATGCAAACAGCTGTTTCTGAGAAGCAACTGCATAACTCTGCAGTTTTGGCTGCACTTCAGTACCAGGTAACAATTATTATATACGGCTGTGATAAAACAACAGTCATTTTAATTATCAGAAAAATTGTCTTCCCTATCAGCAAAAATTAGTCTTTTGCCAGGGCTGGTGGAAGCTCTGTGCTTGGCAATATTGAGAATAAGACTGGACTGAGCATTAGAAAGCATGCTGTACAATGGGAGCTGAGTGGTCCCTGGTGTAACTATTTAAATGGAGCTACAAACCCTTCATTCAGAATTTATTTGGCCTAACGAAGAGGGAAAAACTCACAAGACTGACATATAGTATTTGTGTGATTACACACACATTTAAGAAATTCCTTCTGTGAAGGTTTCAAGAACATATATCAAAATGAGAAAGCTGTAAGCAGCATTGTTTATAGCAGAATAAAAGGTCTAAATGGTTTACTATAGCTTCCAAACAACCATTTCCTTTTAATCATCACCATATCAAAATACTAAGCAGGAAATGTCATTAGAATAAATTTTGAGTTGATCATGGAAATAAATAAATGGAATGCATTTGTTATTTGCAGATTTCCTCTGTGAAAAATACTGCTTGGCGAGATTATGTCTCACACGTAAAAGGAATGTTGAAAAATGAGTTTGACATCAGGATGCAAGGTGCAGAAGAAAAAATATGCAGGGAGGGAGTTTTGTCTGCTAATTAAGAGTAGTGGATTGTAACAAGATTCCTGGAGACTGGCAGTCCTTGCATAAATCACTTGAACAGACACTTTCAAAGGAGGACATCTCAAGTTGATTTACCTTATCTGGATTTAATTTTGAAGTTTGCCGCATACCAGCTGAAGCATCCCTACAACAGAGTTCCCAAGGGGGGTTGTCAGGGGTGACCTTGTAGTGCTGCTGCTCTTTCCTCTGCCCCAACAGAAGTAGGGACAGCCCCAAAGCTGAGGAGAACCTGCTCCTGCAAGCGTTATGCTCTAGACTTCGGTCTCCTGTGGTTCACTCAATACATGCACAGATGGGACGCCAACATGAAATCACCATGGAAAGTTTTAACATTTAGAGAGAGTAATAAGCAAGCAATTAAAAGGGAGGCTGGATCTAAATCAAAACTCAGGAGGCCTCCCAGATGGCAGTGACTTAGCGGCTGGCATACACTGATCCCCTCTATCACAGATCATCATAGTTGACTGGGGATGATAACTTTTGACATGTTATTTAAAATGTAGAACTTTCAGGGCAGCAGTCCTTATGCCATATTTTAAATTATCAGGAAAAAAGAGTCTCTCCATGACTTTATAATACAAGCAATAAACAATGAGCACATGAGTTTTCCCAGGTATTTTGATAGGAGCTGAAATTCTCACCTGTGTTAAGTGAGGGTAAGACACAAATTTTTCTGTTTCATACACTTCAGTGTCTGTATTTTTATGCTCTTATCTTCCTGAACTGGAGAATTTTAATTTTTTTCAAAACAGTTATGATGTTTGGATTAAGCCTAACAGGGCCCTTCTGATTTTTTAAATGTATTTTCCATGCTATAAACAACAACAAACAAACCTTCCAAAAATAGCTTACATAGAGCTGATTTGGGATTAATCTTTTATGGTGTGCTAAATGAAAAAAAAAAATCATTTTGCTATGTCATTCCAAAATTGCAGAGGCATTTTTGAATTTTGGAACTTGAATTTTCAGTTAAAAAGAAGGATCAGTTTATTATTTTTGTGCGGTATATGTCACTTTGGTGATGCTGTTGGCAAATTTTTGCTCTTCCAGAATGCTTAGCATTTAGCTCAGTGACATAAGCCTCACATATGAATTCCTGTAATTGCTTTTACCTAAATTCTACAGGCTTGAAATAGAGCAAAAAAGTAGTCCTTTTAGGGGAATGAAATGTAGAGGATGTGTTTGGATTCTAATGACTTCCTAGGATGTTTCATTCAAGATTAGTATGAAGATGGAGGAAGGTAATTCACAAGGTTTTGACAGTGCATAGAGCAATACATTCGGTATCTTTGTTTTAAATGTATGGGATGCAAACATAAATGCACTACAATATCCTCCATTCCAGCGCTGCAGCTATAGTCACAGATTATTCCTTTTGGCCTGGTACAATTTACCTCTGTTTCACACTGAACAGTTTTTATGTTCCTAATCAATAAATGAGCTCAGTCATTTCAGTTGCAAATCCATCTTTAAGGTTAACTACTACGAGAGACAACAAATATTCAAGCATGCAGCATTGTGTAGCACTGAATAATGTTCGCAGCTGGCACAGCCCAAACTAAGAGTTTCTATAGAGTATTTTTTAGTTTTTCATAGATATCTAACTGTATCTATAGAAACTCGGACCATCTGCGCACGAATGTGAATTCTGTAACTTCCTCAGCATTTTCATTAGAAAAGCTGTGAAGAATTTACTCTTTAAGGGCAAAGCAATCATCATTAAGAGCTTCCTCTCTTGCGCTTTGGACACCGAGAGAGCAAATGTTAGTTAGGGAACACCAAGGGCTAACGGTGCAGTGAACCACAGTAGGTTGCATGCAACAAGACCCAGATACACTCTGCATGGCCTGTGGAAACATTACATATAGCATAACTGTGGTTATAGACCTGAGTTAAAATCATATAGAGCATGCTGGTTTTGCAAAATTGAAAGATAAACAAACAATAAGACATTTACCTTCCACGTCAAGGCACCTAGGTGGGCTATCTGACCAGATAAGGTTATACATGCACTCAAGGAACTCTGCCCCTTCTAGTTTATATCCAGGAAAGCATTGATAATACACCACTGTTCCTACGGGGAAGGAGGACTCGAACTCAGATATGTTAATGTAACTATGAGGAAGAACCAATGGCCTCAGGCAACCTGCAAATTAAGAAGAGGGAGGTATCTTTTATTATAAAGTGCTTATCTCAGTCATCTTCATACATCTTGGTTACAATTCCTAAATTGAGGAGTGCGATATTTTTCATCTTCTCTACTATGAATGCCATGCCTGCATGATCTCCCTCAGATACATATGCTTCATTATCCTGCTTCAAACCCTTTCATTGTTTAGCCCACACGCTTTGCTAGCGTGGGATCCTCTCTCAGCAGATCCAGGAAAGGTTTACTGAAAATGACAGCATTTTGTTTCACAAACATTCACTGGTTTAGCAGATGGCAATTTCTTTTTGAGGTAGAATCTTTAATAAATAAAGATTGTCATTTATATAAACCATGAGTTTTATTCCTCCTCTTAAAACTGACAGGCATGTAAACCATCTTTAATATTAAAACTGCTCCTGTGACAAAGTGCACACAACTATAAAAGATTTGCAGACAGAATTGATGATTTTGAAATTCCAGTTTGAGAAAGTCTAAAGACGTGACTTCCTATGAGCAGTCCCGTGATAAACACTGAACGAGGTCTCAGATTAGGTTATCAAAAGTTAAGGTACCTGTTATCACCAAAAATTGTAAATGTAGTCAGAGACTACATTCTACTTCTGGAATTACTTCTGAGGGATTTGTACCATGGGTGGTACTGAGTGGTGACAGTTAAATGGTCACCAACCATATTTGGTGCAAGAAAGAGCAGTGAATTTAATAGATGACATGACTTTATAATGAGTCATTCATATACATTCAGAGTCTGTTTTGAGTGGGTATTTAGATAAGAGTTTGTACTAGAGAAAAAAAAATTCCTCATGGCCTTAGAAATGTCCCTCTGCATAATATTTAATACTGTTGATTTTTTAATTTGCAATAATGTGGAGGAAAGATGATTAGTAATCAGGGAATGAAAAATAATGCTATAAAGTTATGAGGCTAATAGGAACTGCATTATGGCAATCCATAAATAGGTCTCTTGCCACTACTAGGAATTTGTGAAGGATGTTCACACAACTCTCATAATTTTAAGCCTGAGGGGAAACTAAAATCAGCCTGAGAACTTGTAAGATACTGGCATCTAACAGAAAAAGTCTCAGCAGCACTTCAAGTAGTTATTTTCTTGCAATGGTCTTTTGAGGGAGAGGAACAAAAATAAAAGAAAACAACAGAAAAAGCTTGAAAGCTTTTTACAGTACACTGTACTACCAGAGCAATGGTTTTGATAGCTGTTTTAGTAGCTGGTTATCTCCCTGCTCAAATAAAGCTTCAAGCATCCTATCTACTGGCTACTGCTTGTACCCCTGATCAAGGATGCCCCACACATAACACACCAGTTCCTGCAAACTGAGCAGCCCACTGAGCAGGACGATACAAGCACCCTCCTGTGGGACAGAAGGAGCACAGACTGCCTGAGCAAGACCAAGCTTACTCTTCTCTAAACTGTATCAGGGAAAATTTTGTCCTGCTGGTTCAGAATGTTAATGCTTGTTGGGTTCCTTGTAATGCAGGACAGAGAATTACTTGAACTTGTTGGAGAACCAAGGGTTTTGTGAAAATCCCTAGGTCTCCAAACATCTCAAGCTGCTCGAAAACTTCATTTTGACATTTTCTTTGCTAAAGTAGTTCACATCATTTCAGATCAGTAATTATCATTATTATCTCATGGCAAAAATAGTTAGAGGTTGGATTCTTATACGCTCTACAATCCTTTCGCACTGCTACGGCAGAAAAAAAGGCATCTTAGTGTCATGAGACTCCCCTGCCTGTTGTAATCAAAGGGCCATAGAAATGTAATTGTCAGCCAACCTAGTGCAAGTAGACAAGTGGCTTTGGTGTTATTAGTGCTTGACGTAGCAAAAAGAAAATTCTGGAGACAATTTTGGAAGAGGTTTATAGAATTGGGCAAAATATGGCAGATACTTGAATCTGAATTGCCTATTCTCTACCTGCCTGGTAGTTACAGCACTTGGCTCTTGTGCAATTGATTTCTTAACATTTATTAGCACTGCTTTTATTTTGAAAAGCAGTTTTAAAGCTTTTATTTTGAACAGCAGTTATATCAAATCTTGAGTAGCAGCAATTAATTGTATTTCATAGTATAAATACAGCAACAGAAGAAAGTAACAAGCCAAGGGGTACTTGCGGTACTTTTGCTTGCCCAGGTAATACTGGCTGTCACAAAACTTCCACCTGGATCTCTGGCAAATACAGTACCTGCAAATTAATATTTTGATTCATCTCACCTAACTGCAAGAGTCTTAATCTACCTTAATCAGATGTGAGGTGTACCCACTCTCAAAAATAGGCTGTATACTTCATGCTGCCACACATGATGCCATTGCTGATAAGATACCCCAAAACTAGTGTCCACTTTTTTATGGGTTTGTACAAACTCTCCTTTTCTTTTAGCCCTATTCAGATACAATGTGTGCATCTAAAACACTGAGCTAGCCCTGTAATGTGCCTAAATTTCTACATGTCTGTGCCATAGTCTAAGAGAAGACCTTGGGGGACAGTTTGATGTGCCCAAACCGAGGGTCCTAGCTGTGGAGACCCATGAGAACTAAGCCCCTGTAACTTCTGACTCTGGTGCCCACCAAACTCATCACTTTACAGCAGAAACGCCAAGCCCCAACTTTCATGATTCACCCTGCCACTGTCACTCCTAAGAATGTCCCAGCTCCCCTGTCTGCCTGCCCCGACTCTGCAAATTGATGTGATGGTGTAATTAAGTGCCTACAGAGACCTGTCAGCTTTAGGAGACAACATACGGGTTTGAGGAAAGTTAATACTAACCCAGTCGTCTTAGCACAGGCAGTTAAAATCTTGCTATGCCGTTCAGCTGGTCAAGCTTCTTACCAAGATGTGAATTGGTTAAAAACAAGTCAATGGTACTAAAACATGCATGTTAGAAATGTAAAGGTAATAGCAGCCCAGGATTACAGAATTTCCATTCACTAAAGCTGGCTTATCCCCAGCCATTTCTCACAGTCTGAGTGAAGCTGGGATCCCATGCTACTAATATTACTAGTTCTACAGCTAATGGCTTTTCTGGCCAAAATCATTCTTGTGAATACCCTGAATTTTCAGTCAATACCTATGGTTTAACAGACTGTGAATGTGATCAACAACTCTGCTGAAAACTCTGATAGAAGAACAGGTTCCAGCTTCTCTCCTCTACCCCTGCCCGCTGCACAAGGGAAGGAAAGGTAAATTGCAGCTAGAAGCTTAAATCTTTCCAGAAATTAATTGGTGCAAAAATGTCAATTGCCCATCAGATCTTTTGCTGAACTTCTGATTGATTTAACCCTGATTTTTTTTTGTTAAATGCAATGCATCTGTGTCAGATTTTAGACTAGCAAACAAAAAAGCAATATTTAAAGTAGCATTTTAAGTGTGGGTATGTTCAGAAAGTGGCATCTTCTTTCCTGCAGTAAGCAACAGGGAAGAGAAATCAAAAAAATCTTAGCAGCAGCACTATTCAAATACTGTACAGTAGAGCTTATCAGATCACTGACATCCTTACAACTGTAGAAAAAAATATTGGCAAACTATCACAAGGTGCATGAGCTATAAAACAGGATGTGCTGGTGTACTAAACCTTGACAAATGGGCAGATTATCCCATGTTCCATCGTCTTGACATATTGAAACCATGTTGTCTAAGTCAGGGTAACGGATCTGGAATCCTTCATGACAGCTGATTATTAACTTATCGCCAGTCCTGTATGTCTTGTTATGAATCTCTGCATCTTCAACATGTGGAACAAGGCAATCTGTGACTTCATGAAAAAAAAAAATAGTAACTTAATTAAAAAAACATGGCTAACTATTCGATAATCAAGTTCTTAAGCAAAAGTTATCAGTTAATCTAAGTGCTCTGCTTAAACTGTTTGGAAAATACATGCATTTCAGTAAATATGTCCTTTCCATAGGTAACCATCAGTTACAAAGTCCATAGCACTGTAGTAGAAGCTGATGTGCTACAATAATGGATCATTCCCCCAGACTTTTTTAAACAAACAAAATTAAAAGCGTTTAAGAAGACTTTTTAATTTTGCCCTTCCATTCATCATGTGTGCAAACTACACCGCACAGTCTAACTATTCCAAAGTCCCACGAGAAGGCAGACTCTTTGACAGCACTAAGGACAGGACAAAAGAAAAGATAAAATACAGATATGGGATGAGGAACACAGAAAAACTGCAGTTTTAGCAGAGAGACAGATGAAAATCAGGTACATTTACAAGGGTTTATCCAGATCCATTCCACAGAGTTTGTTATGAGAATGTCTTCACTCCCATCTCATTGATTCTGTTTTAAATCAGGTAATTTTATGTGCCTGAATTCATATGCCTTTAGAGGGCTTGATTTCTAAGGCCCTGAGCAGCATCTCAAGTGCTTGTAGAAGACACTCAACAAGGGAAATGGCTGCAGACCTCTAGTGATACACAGGCATGGGCTCTATTACCTATCCGTGATACATGTATAGGACAGTCCTCTCACTGTATATACTGGGGCCAAAGACACCAAAATATAAAATAAACCCCAGAAGACTAAAAAAATGAAAGATGTTGTGGAAAGTGGAAGGAAGGGGTGAGGCAGGGTAAAAATCCCTCTGCTAATACTGAATAATTAAGAGACAAGCCAAGAGGATATGAAGGAATAATCCAGGTGACTCAAAGTTCATCCTCCTCATAAATGCAAAGTGAGATTAAACAGAAGAGAGGAAAAGATTAAGTATTGGGAAAATATAATCAAAATTATGTTTGTCTGCCAGCAGTCAATCCATGACAGAAATGGTAATAAAAGTTTCCAGGCATCAAAACCTACAAAGTATTTCAAATAAAAGCAAGAGAGTAAAAATATTATAAGCCTGGATTATGTTGGGTTTTTTTTCCCAACACTTCTACCACAAGAGACAATTGACTTCATTTAGGAATGCAATGTTTATAAAAAAGACGACATTTCAGAAGTCCCTTGAGACTTGCATAAAAGAGAAAGTTTCTGCCATTTTCATGGTTAATTTTTGCTAAAGAGGAAGAGGCAGCTCTAAATGTGTATTTAGCAATTAATTGTAGCATGCACAAAGTAAAGCAATAGCAGCAGCTTGCTTGTTTGCTTAGAAGTACAACTAGAAGCAAGATAAACTGTCATTTAGCATAGCTCACGCAAACTACTAAGAGCAAATGCATTTCATAATGTATTTATTTATTTAGGCAAACTAGGGGATCTATTACTCTGAGACTCCATCACTAAATTTTACTAATGTGAAGTTGAAGAGCATTACTTCCCCAGTTAAAACATATTTTCCTTTGTACCTTCCCATTATAGGAATGTTTTCTAAAACACATACTTAGCTAACTTTTAGTATGGGGTCTGGACATACTAGTCAAAAATTTTTCCATTTATCTTGTTACTTTTAGCTCCTTGGCTGCTGCAGCAGGTACCTCCTGCTGCCTGTAACAGGAAGGGCTGGGTGTCTGCCAGGTGGTCCGAGAACCTGCAGCAAGACGTTTTATTAGAATTTATTAATTTATAAATGCCCAAGACTGAGAGGATATGTACCCTAACAGAAGGTTATAAAAATGCACTGGGCTGAGGATGCAGACATCACCTTCAAAAACTGGACCATTTTTTCTCTCTCTCTCTGACAAGTTAATCAGCAAAGGAGACAGCAGAGGATGCCCCATAAGAAATGCCTGATGCTAAGCCTTGAATGCTGTCACGAAGAGAAGAGGCTGCCCTGGGCACCCCTGAGGATGGGATGAGATAGATGGGGATCCTGCTCCATGGCCACGCAGGAGGAGGTTGGAGATGGATGCCAGAAGATAATGTCAATGAACAGCTCACTCTCTTGGCATAACAGCTTTCTGTTGCTATACAAATAAAAGAGGTGTGTATACATACACTGCAGTAAAATATGAGATTTCACTTTCAAAGCGGGGGAAATTGATTCTGTAACAATGATCTATTACAGCGACTTCGTGCCCATTATTCCAAGTAACAGCTATAGATCGAATCATTTTAATCGGCTAGATGTTGGCAGAGAACAGTGATAAGTTGCTCACTGTTCCATCCTTCACCTACAACATCCTGGCTGACTTTGATAACAGGTCTATTATAAGCCCCAGCTAAATGCAAGACCAATGGACCACAGTATTACAGCTCTTTTTGCTGATGCCTTGCGAGCAAATGCTTTCCCACTGGCTGATTTTGTATTGTTTAGCACTTAGTCAGGCATAAATTGCAGTAGCCGTCTCTCCGCAAACAACTGCATTAGCTGGCACAAATTCTGCTTGGAAAAGCTGAGAATAAGTGACTGGATTTTAAAATGTCCTGTCCTAGAAAATAAACTGCTTTATTCTAAGTACTTTTCAGCAAATCTGTGGAAGCTGCTAAACCATTTAAGGGAATACATGGTCTTTAACCAGCATGGAACAGCAACGGCTATGACTTACACTCCTTTCTGGCAGTTTTACACAATCTGCTTATATCAACCATGTGAATATTAAAATGGGACAGCCAAAAGAACACATTTCTTATCTTGCAGAAGCACAAAGAGGTGGGGTGCAGCCAGCAGGCCTGACAGCCTGCCAGGTGCAAGGGCTCATCTTGACCTAACCTTCATGAAGATGCAGCTTTGTACATGAGGAGTTCTTGGCTTTAGCAAACCAAGTGTGTCCTCCATCACAGGAAAATTGGTCTGAAGAGTAAAATTTGTTAAACACTATAGTTATAGTGCTTTAGCTTATGTGCAAATCATGCATCATCTCTCAAAACTGTTTGTTCCAGCCCATGGGGAAGGAGGACCACCTGGACCATAAAGGCAACTCAGAAGGAAGGCATGACCTAGACACTATGGAGATAACCACACCATCCACAGGTACCAGCTGCCTTGGTATGGCTTGTGTCTATTGCAGTTGAACTCTTACCCTCCAAAAACTGTCCCTGGTCCATGATAATCCAGAAGGTGCTTGTAGGAATTGCTTGGGGATTACTGCTTGGCATTGGCAAAAAACATGTCAGGGACCTTTCTAATACTGTAACAGTATGTGCAGTTGCAGAGCAGTGCCCTGGCCCATGCTCTGGCACTGTTTTGTTTACTAGTCTGTATGTAAACTCAAATGCAGAGGTCCAGTGCTCCTGTGTATCTCACTGTGGAGCAGTGTCTGAATTAGCCTTGACTATATCTAACCACAACACCGACAGGCTGGAACAGAAAGGAACAGGGAGAAAGGGTAAAAGGAACATCATGAAGAATCAGTTGAATGCAGGGACAGCTCTTCTGGACTCCGTCCTTTTAAAAGCAAATATTTAAGATCAGTATCACCTGTTTTTTTTCACTAGTGTTAAATCCATAGTACTGTGTTAGTAGGATAGTTCTGTGGATGGCAAACACAGTATTTCAGTGCATATTAAAAAACACTTTCTCTTTATTGTCTTTGTTTGTATTACAACAGTGCACCGAGACTTCACCTAAGATCTGTGGCCATTGTGCTAAGCACAGGTTGCAAAATTCATACAGTGTTTGTAACCAGGTTTAAGAATCAGCAAACACTGGGTAGGACAGATAAGAGATGGAGAAATAAAAATATTTCAGTCATCTCACAGATGCAGAGACAAAAGCAAAGAGAAATGAGTGCTAATGTCATACAGGAAAACTGTAGCCAAACTATGTACTAGTCCACTACTTTCACTGCAGGTTTATTATCCCTGTCAGTAGGAGAACAAGGCACGGAGGACATCTCGAAGGCGTCTGCCTGCAGAAGCACTGGGAGAGAAGGGCACAGCTCTTCGCTTGGTTGCCATCTCCATGTAGACTGTAAATTTAGATTCAATCTCATAGCAAAGAGGTAGCGTTTGTTCCAAGTAGGGTAACAGTCTCAGCAGCCACATTATCACAGTGGGAGAAGATTAGATTAAAGTGTGAACAACATGACATACTGCTCTTAAACAGTAAATACAAAATTCCTACCTTAGAGCTTTGGTATTTATGTGCATAACTCTATTAGAATTGGTGGAAGTTACAGTCACATCATGCAGTAGATCAACATGACAACGTAACTCTAAGCACATAGATTTTTGACAGGGCATTTATTGGGCACCTGGTCATGCAACTTAATTCTCGTGCTGACACTTAGAATCTCCTGCCTCTTAACAAGAGATGACAGACCTATAAAATCAAATTGATTGGATGAAGAGCTTCAGGCAAATGAATTAGTTTTAAAATCAATTACATTCTGAAACAGGTTGCTTTACTTCCTTTAGTAAATAGCATTTGTTTGTGATTGGAGATTGTTCTAGTAAACACGTAACAACAATTAAATGTGCATAACGTAGACATAAAATGATATGTAACCACCCTTAGTTGAATCCAAACTCCTGAGATTAAGTTAAAATGAACTCCAATGTACTGAATGTTTTTACTGCTCAAGCTCAGCTGGCAATATCTGACATTTACATATACTGGGATGAGAGGCGTGTATAGCATACCATAGCACACGTGGCAGCCAGCCCCTGCCTTAAATGGGTAAATGCAACATAAAGTTTATTTTGCCTTGTGATAGCTAATGATGAATGGTAAAACATTAACTTCTTACTTCTCCAGTACTTGCTACAAATTTCAAATTTCTTTTTATATGTCATTACAGAATTTCTGCAATGAGGTCTTTTATGTATGTCATTAGACAGCTGAGAATTACAAACCCTGTTATAATTTCTCCTTAACTGTTCTCCAGATGTGCCATGTTCCTACACAGCCTACCTCCCTGTTGTGCCCCTCGCTCATGATTCTGCTCCCAGTACACAAAAGGATCACTTTAAAAAGCACTTAAGCAGATGCTTAGGTCTCATGGATTGCCACTGAACCTTTGCTTAGTATTTCTTCTGAATCAGTGGTTGTATTGTGCATTGGAAAGAAAAATTAATTCTGTCATCTATTTTTTTTTCCTATTGCTAAACCCTAGGCTTGTTTTAATAATACCTGAGGTATTATTATACCATTAATCAGGAAAGTACTTAAGCACTTGCTTCACTAAATCCTAAATCAGGGTCCTACTCTTCAGTCCCAATAATAAAAAGCATTTTTGTGTATGCCTAATTTTGAGCACAGAACTTTAACAAGACTAATCACATAATTACAGTTATGCTCAAGCTTAAGTGCTTTGCTTGATCAGAACATTGGCTAGCAATCCTTTTTAAATGCTCTGTGCTGTAGAGTAATGATTATCTCTTTAGCAACTGTTGTCACATCATCCATCACATTCTCATCTTCCAATTTCTTTCTTTTTTGAAAACACCTGGCTCAAGTGTTGGTCATACTGATACCAGTGGAAGTTGTGCTGTTGCTGGCATTGTGGTCAGAAACTTCCTCCACAGACTTCCACTGGACTGGGGGGCTTGGGAGGACATTTGAATATTCAGTGAAAGATGTTAATGCTTATTTTAACAACTGCAGTGGATGATACAGGTGCGCATCAAAGATGCACATCGAAATTCCTAGAAGCTACCTGTAGTGGTTAAGAAAACAGATTTTCCAAGCATTATAGCTTTTTCTGGTTGTTCAAATACCCAGTTTAGACATATGCTGCTGTCAATCTACATGTATTTTTTCTTAAATAACCATGAGACAGGGCATTTATGAAAGGGGGCTGTTACAGAAGAGGGAATGATTTTCACACATGCATTATTTTTAAAGGCATCATGTTGTTTCTTTGAAGCTGACCCATGCCACCATTATGACCAGGTGTTACTGGCCCTATGGCCTTGACATTCTACACATCAGCTGTGGTCTCAGTGCATACCATGAGACAGCTCACAACTGTGCCCCTCACAGCTCTGTAGCCTGTGGCCTCACACATGTCCAGGAGCCTGTATTTTGCCAAGACCTCTCCTGCCAACAGGGCAGCTACCTGAAAAACCTCGGACTACTTACCAGCTGCCTCAGGCTACTCTTTCCAGTATCTCATGCACCACTTCCACACAGACCACTGTTTAGGGTTGTTCCCTTCACGTGCACCTCCTGAGCATGGCACTCCCAGGGCCTGCTTGCTCCTGTTGTGGCATGTCCCTTCATGCACTCCTGTCCCGACACAGGATTCTCACACCCATCCACCCATCAGCATAAACAAGTACTTGCAATTTTTATACACGCCGAGTGATGCATGATCCTATGTAGTAAGTGTGTTTAGGAGCCACATAAGTCTTTCACTACTTTTGAATGCAGTCCATATAATTATCTGATTTTAAAAGATGGAAGGCATTCTGAAATAGAATTTATCTTGTTCTACCTTGAAGACAACAAGGCGATGGCTAATGACTTCAGTGGAGAAGTCACGACACTAAAATGTACACACTTGATTTAATTAATACTTTTCATGCCTGTTGATTTTAATAGCTATGTTGACCAAAAATAAATCAACAAAAAGAACAAGTTATATCTTTAATATACTTGGTGAAATAAATTGTTTGTGATGCTTGGATGTATTTTGGCCAAAATTTACAGTTATGATATTCAAATTAATCCTGCTCTATCTAACTCCTAGAAGAAGAAAGTAATTTACCGTCCTAATTATTTAAAACCAAATCCAATTTCAAAAATGTAATACAATAAAAATAAATCCGTTCATGTCATAGTAGTCTGAATTATCTCAAAGTAAACTTCTACTGAGACTTTAAACTTCTGCAGTCCATGCGTATTTGATTGTCCTACTTGAGTCATGCACGTCATAAACAAGAATTGTTTAAAAGTCCTGATTAGTAATATATTGGAGAAAGGAGTATTAAGTGGGCAGCTTTAATAAATTGTTACAGTTTACATATACCGGAGGTTGTTTTTTCTCTCTGCATCAATTTGTAACTAGTTAAAAGGAGGAATGTTTTATCTTTTTTCTTCAGATTTCTTTATGTCCCTTTCAACACATGCATGCGTGCACACACACAGCCTCTCACGGTATAAATTTAACTGACAAATGGGGATTATGGATGGGATGGATAGGAAACTCAAGTATGTGTCAAATGAGACACAGTGAAATGGACTCCAGTCTTTTGTGTTTTGTACCGAGACACACAGACATGGTACATGGACAAGTGAGAAAAAAATGACGCTGGTGAATCGCTTTAAGAAAAGTAACTTACCTTCTTGTAGGCACACAGGTTTATCACTTGGTTTCCAGCTCAGGGAGCCATTAAAGTGTCTCACACAAAGTTTTTTTGAAGTACCATTAAGCCTGTATCCTTCTTGACAATGAAACCGGACTACCACACTTTCAAAGAAAACACCTGCATTGGGTGTCTTGTATCCATGTTCAGGAGCTCCAGGATCAGCACAAGCGTGTAGGTCATCAAACCCTATGTCAGACAAAGACAGAATCAAACTGTGTTCATTTAGTCCACATGCAGCCATAGTCACACTTTTTCTAGGTTTTTCCATTTGATATTTAATCTTAATGGGGGCCTCATATCTTCCATTAATGACCACTAGCAACCCTACTTGTGTACTGGGTACTCCGAACTCGGGAGAGGACAAACCTCCAGCTACAGCAGAAATACTCAGGTGACAGAAATATTCCCATCTTGTCGTGCAGCTACTGAGGAAGCAATGTCAACCACACTCCTCAGCAGCTGACCTGGATAAAAATAAAGCACTTGAGCCAATCTACCAGTAGGAATTGCACAGTAACGTATGTCTAATTACTCTTGGGGACTATGGGATTTTGGAGGTCTGGTACTGTCACTGGAAAGAATAATAATGTGTCAGAAGCAGAAAGGAAGAGGAATTAAAGAAAAGGGCATGAAACCTAGGAGCCATCCAAAGACATAGTAACCACAACAGAAGATGAGCTGCTAGGTACAAAGAGATTTCGAGGTGGGAGGGAGCCCTACCACAGGGAAAAGGGACACTGTGATGTTGGATGTATGTGATCCCCCTACCGTGTTGGCTTGGTGGCCCTACCAAATTCTTAAAATGCTGTTATGGGAGCACTGTATTACTGCATGGATGCCAGAAGGGAGTTTGTAAAGCCTTTAACTTCCACAAAATTAACTGTAAAATAACAAACAAAAACCCAAAAGTTGCAATCATAAAATGTGACTGTTTATCACTTTATCAAACTCATTTCAATGTCATTTGCATAAACTGAAGCGTTTTTTACTGCAAAGCAACAAAGGTTTAGTGCAGCACTGAACAAGTACTGCATACTGAAAGAGCAAATAGCTTTGCAACAGGAACAGCAGGGGGGCAATTAATGCCAGTGGGAGGGATGCCTGGAAAATTTGAAAATCATTGCATTGTAGCTTTAATGTTTTGATTTTAAAAGAATAGTATCAGAGAGCCTCAGCTACTTCCTTCATGATAAGGATGAAGTGCCTCCATGGTACAGTCAGAGATGTGGAAGATATTACAGTAGAAGACTTTTCAAAATAAATCTCCGTTTCAGGAGGCCAAATCATTCCCTCCACCGAAGGGCTTGGTGTGACACTGTGGCAGCCAAATGGAGAGCACTGAAGGTGGTAAAAGGCTCTCGCATTTGAACACTGAATTTCTCCCTTCAGCTACCTGGCTGAAGGCTGCTAGTGGAGAATACACGAAGCACAAGCCAAGTCACTGTGTTGTATGTCCAACTACCTGCCTGCACTAGCAGAGGCAGGGAACACCATTGGGTCACCAGAGAGGATTGCATTTTCCTGACTCCATACATGGCTGATTTTATGTGAGTCCAAGTCACTGCACTGAACTCTCCCACAAAGCTACAATGTCCAGAAGGTGACCTGACGGGCCAGAACCCAGCCCGAATAATTATGTGTCATGCGTGCTGGAGAGAGCCACCACCTTCACCCAGCCTCTGCCCCTCTGCAGTCCTCTGATACCCAGGGCACTTAACCTAAAGAGGATTCACTAGTGTCTCCTCCGTTTGCTGAAGTAGCACAAGAGCAACAGACCATTTGCTCCTATGTGGTTTTACTCCTCCACCCAGTGAAGTTTATCATAGAATCATTCAGATTGGAAAAGACCCTTTGGATCATCGAGTCCAACCATCAGCCCTACTCTACAAAGTTCTCCCCTACACCATATCCCCCAGCATCTCATCTAAACGACCCTTAAACACATCCAGGGATGGTGACTCCACCACCTCCCTGGGCAGCCTATTCCACTGTCTGACCACTCTTTCTGTAAATAATTTTTCCTAATGTCCAGTCTAAACCTTCCCTGTTGCAGTTTAAATCCATTCCCTCTTGTTCTGTCACTAATCACCTGTGAGAAGAGACCAGCACCAACCTCTCTACAATGTCCTTTCAGGTAGCTGTAGAGAGTGATGAGGTCTCCCCTCAGCCTTCTCTTCCTCAAACTGAACAGTCCCTGCTCCTTCAATCTCTCCTCACAGGATTTGTTCTCCAGGCCCTTCACCAGCTTCGTTGCCCTCCTCTGCACTCGCTCCAGCACCTCGATATCCCTCTCGTATTGAGGTGCCCAAAACTACACACCATACTCCAGGTGTGGCCTCACCAGTGCAGAGTACAGGGGGACTATCACCTCCCTACTTCTGCTGGTCACACTATTTCTAATACAAGCCAGGATGTTGTTGGCTTTCTTGGCCACCTGGACACACTGCCGGCTCATGTTCAGCTGCTTGTCAGTTAGAACCCCCAGATCCTTCTCTTCCACACAGCTCTCCAGCCACACCTCCCCCAGCCTGTAGCGATGCATGGGAACTGAAGTGTCAGTGCAGTAGCCAAGTCAAACAAATCTCTGAACTTCACGCCCGCTCATCTGTCGCGTGGCTCAAGACCTCCAGTGCAAATTGCCCAAGACTCTCTATCATTTGCTAACATGATGAACAAGGAGAAATATAGTCATTATGTTCATGGGATTACACACTGTAGGCAACACTTAATAACAGAGAAGGGCTGTCCATTTTTAGGGAAGATAAAAAAGAAGCTTCTTATGCTTCAGGCAGCAAACCCACATCCTTCAATAAAGTCAGTGATGATCTTAATTATTTTCCATTAATCCAAGGGATAACATGACATTTAGCTCAATTTTGTTACTTCAGTAATCTCAGAATTTGCAGTCAAGCAAAGAATATTATAACCCACCTTGAAATATGTATCCTTTCTTACTAGCTGCATCAGGGAAAAGTACACAACTGCCTAACACTATGCCTCTGCAACAACAGATAAAAGAAAGGTCCTGAGGTCACATAAAATTTGCCTGGTAAAAAAAAGAGCCAAGCTCATTTCTCAGTTTTCATTGTTAAATATGCAAAGTTAGAGATTTTGGGACAGTCAGCACAAAACCCAATATAGAAGGCAAGAATGTTATTTTCCCTAGTGCAGCCTAATTCTGTGACCCTACTGCCACTTTTCTGGTGACCTTTCATAAGCAAAGGTTTCCATTCCTCCCAGGGATCATTTTGCAGTAAGTTGGTCTCTTAGGTTCTTATTCTCGAGTGCAGTTTGTGAGCAGACACATCTATCCCCAAGGGGAATTCCCAAGAAGGAACTGGAACACACATGGAAAAATTGAATTATGTACCCTCTAGTTTCTAGAGAGCCAGTAGCCAGCTGTTATTCAGCTACTGAATAAGAGATGACACATGGAATCAGCACAGGATCACTGCTTCCATGCAGCATTTCCATTGCATGTTCCTGAAGCAAGGAAGAAGGAAAATGCCTCAGGGAATACCCAGTTAGGTGGGTTACACATGCAATACAGTAACATTGCATGGTAAGATCATAGAGGCTAAACAAACAAAACCCCAGCCCCATCTTTTCTCCATAGATATCAACAGTAGACTTGACCCAAATCTTAGTCCTACTAAAATCAGTGGGAGTCACTTCTTTTTGAAGCTTCTTTTTGAAGAGGTATATGATCCAGGCACAAAGCAGTGAAGCCAGTGCTGTGCCACCTCTTCCTGTGCTTTGGCTGAGAAGGAGGCAAGGATATGTGCAAGGGACATATAGTGAGGCTGGCTGCTGTGCTGAGGAACCCCCAGTGCACAGAATGCACCGCAGGTGTTTTGAAGGGGTCATTACAATCTAGAGAAGCCAGGAACTGCTCTGGTTTTCACCAGGGTTGCTCCTGGTGCACACAAGAGGTGTGCTGAGTATTTTGACAGTTTATTTATCTGAGAGCTAAGTCCATCAGTCTTTTCCAATTTAAGTATGAAACTTCTGGTACAATATTCAAGAACAACAATGCTGGAACATCCCTGAAAATTGCCATTTTCCAGTTGTCCTTAATGATATCAGACTTGGACCCTTCACATAATAAACCTTTTCATATAATCTCATCTAGTTAAGCTCCACCTTACCAAAAATGACTCAATGCCTGTCTTCAATGAAATAGGGCTTGATAAATTAAGTCTTTTTTTGTCATGATCTTTAGTTTCTTTCCTTTTTCAAAGTGGTGCATTTAAGAGCAGCTACTCAAAGTTGTGATACAGTATTTTTATAATGGCAGGACTAACCTCACGTTATAGACAGGACATCTTTTGCTTTGGTCCCTTTAGAACCTGATAAAACCAGTCAAAAGTTTTCAGCCAGAGCCACAAAGTAAGTCTTTGGAAAGAACCACAAAAGTTACATAAATGGGAAAGCTAATCTTTTAGTTATAATAGAAAGGCATTATCCTGCAGGAAAGAGTATATCAAATAAGATAAAAAAATAACTTAGAACTACAATGGATTCTACTTCTTTACAAACCCTTCAATGAGTCTCTGGGGAGAAGAATGAAATTTTACTTTGGCTACTGGACTTTTTCTCATGGTTACAAAGAGGGAAGGAGGAATCATCAGCACCTACTAGTAAAAACTATACAACACACTTGTCAAATAAAACAGTAAATTTTCATGTTACCTATATAGTAAAAATTTAGTAAGATCAGCAGCCGTCATCATAATCAACACTGCATCACTAGGAACAACTTTATTGGATGCTATTGTATGGCTTCAAATCCCTGAAGTAAAGACTACACAATTACTGCTGGAACTGACTATTTCAGTAATCAAAATAGCTTAATATTTAGTCTAAGTTGCAGACTTTCTGTATCGCTGCACCTTTAAGAGATGTTGTGTAAAATATAATGAACAATAATACCTTCTGATAAGGTTAATAAGTACATAAGGTCATCATCACCACTAAAACATGCACTGGTTTTGCATGATACAGAATATATTTTCGTTTTGGTATTTACCATATTTCTACTGTTGGACCAACATGAGGTCATCAGAAAATAGCAATGCTCAACCTGGATAAAACACAAGCAGTTTATACGGATTCCTATTTTACTTAAATTACTTGGTATTGTCAGTCACATAAAAATGATGTCAAATTAATCAGAAGACTAAAAAATAAGCAATGCCCTTCTTGGGGTGTAAACCGAACCATTGTAATTCATTTGAATGGACTGTATTTCTAGAATTCTGTGTTATAAGTTCTCAAACATACAATGATTCATCTTGTCCCTGATGAAAAACTTGAAATATCGGAAGCCAGGGGAAAATTACATATTTGTGATGACAAGAAATCATGAGAGCCACAACTGAACTTCAGACATGCCTGACAAAAGGCAGGAGGAAGAATCCCTCAGCTCTTCCCATCATTCTCTATTCCTTCACACCTTTTTCTCAGTTTCCTCTTTTGTTTTCCTTGCTTCCCTCTTCCCTCACCTCCATATCTTACAGCTCCTTGTAAATTCATGGTGCTGGTGAGGTGACTTCTAATCTAGATTTGATGGACTTCTTTGCCTCTAAAACTGCTATATAGCATTTCACTGACACACTGCTGATGCATGTTAGCTCAGAAATGGCAGCGCTCAGTCTTGAACAGAGACATCACTCTCATTCCAGTTTGTTACATACACACAGTGAAGGAAAAGTGACATATAATGTGTAATAATATTAAAGATATAGAATATTTTCAATATTTGTCTTCAGTAGGATGGAGAATGGGCTTCTCATACAGCATCACCTGCATTTGGGTTCAGTAAATCAAGTTATTCCTATCTCTGTCGGGGGTAGAGGGAGGCAGAGGCTTTGCAGTTTTGTGGCAGGATCATTGTGGCAGGATCAGACTGCCTGCATGCACATTTTATAAGCAGTCTGTAAACACTGCAGGAGCAGGTTATCTTAGGCCAGCTCTTAGTAAAAAGCCATATTAGGACTAAAGCAGAAGGGCCACAAGTGCAAACATGCTGAGGGCTCGCTTGCCTCATACAAAGGAAAAGTAATTTTCATCCCTTTGAGAGTTTCCGCCCTGTTTCTGTGAAAGCCACACATGCACAGAATTTTGTGCCCTTGGCTGTTCATGCTTCCTTGTTGATGATGTTAATTGAACTATCCACATACCACTGTAACAAGAAAAGGAAGGATGTGCTTCGATTAGCATCTAGCCTTGGAAGTAAAATGAAATTATAAACCTTTGATTTCACTAGTGAAATGCCTGCTAAAATCTAAACTCTCTTTAATTCTTTAAGGGTCACTAACGTTTAAGATTTCCTGAGACTTCAGCATCTTTGTAAAACCCTGTCCTGTTTAAGATATGAATCACAACCTTCCTTGCTATCCTTGCAGAACATACTCCCAACTCCCAGAGCTGTTGGATATCCCTCCTCACTCAGCTGAGCCTTATCCAGGGCAGCCTAACAAGCCACTGGAAGAGAGGGAGAAGTTCAAATCACTTTTTAGGAGAAACAGAACAGCAAATAAGACCTCAGGGGCTGGGTACTTTGCTTAAGCCACAAGCTGGTCTATAAAATGAAGAGCACCATTAAAGTTCATTATTCTTCATGTAACCCAAAAGTGTCATAGCAGAAAAATAAGAAAATCGGTGTGCAATGCAGTTCATGAGCACCAAAATCACCCATCTGCAATAAAAAATGAACATGCAAGCCCTGCACAAAAAGCAACAGGCTCCAAGAGAGGCAACTGATGATTCAAAAGGCTGAAAGGTTGCCTCATTTGTAATTCCCCATTTTTCTTATCTTTCTGTTCCATGCCCTCTTCTCCCCCAACCCTGGCCTCCCACCTGTGCTCTCCATCCTCCTTCACCTCAACCCACCCAAAGCCAACTCACCACCTGCCCTTGCACCCTCCTATTATGACTTCCATGATCCCAAATCTTGCCCACCACCATGCTCATGACCCCTCTTTCTCTTCTCCTCAGTGTGTGCTTGGAAAGGAGCAGTCATGCAGAGATGCTCCTAGGAGCGACGGTCTCAACCTTAAAATCCCTACTCAGGCATGACAACTCCCTGGGCACTTCTGTGCTAAATCAAACTGACAACTCCCTGGAAAGCCTCGGGATTGCGGCTCCCTCCACAGTGGGCACAGGGGAGGGAACAAGAGGAGCTATAAGCAGGACAAAGCACCCATGGAGGGCAAAAGGGGTCTTCCAGGAGCCATGCTGGAGCTGCTTCTGCATGGGAGCCTCGCCAGGGAGAAAGGGGGAAGAGCCGCAGCGTCAGCAGGGCAGGTTCAAGGGCTCTGCATAGATGATTGCAGATGTAATAACAGCATCTCTATTTCAGGGGTCACGGCTTCAATTAGTTAGTCCAATTACTGTTCAACACTCAGGGATGATAGCACACTCCAGCTGGCGCTTGACCAGTGTCATGCAGCAGGGAACGAGATGAATTTTCTACCCATGGAGGTGATCACCATTTTTAATTTTGAATATGAACCTTGATACAGGATTCTTTTATTGCCTTGACATTAGGCTAATGCATGAGGAAAAACCACTTAAAATTGCTGGAAAAGGAAGATGTACTTCAGTAAACCTGCAGAGCACCTCAGTAAACCCACAGCAAACTAAAAAGATACATTTGTTCCTTCTCAAAAATCAGTTTCTTCTAATTAACATCTTAAACAGTGCAGGCCTGTCCCTTTAATCACAATTAATATAGCTATGTCATCTATGTAAATAAACCATTCCATTTATAATGCAAGATGCACTTGTTGCTTCCAGCCTTTTGTAATCCAACAAGTCTGACTGCATAATTTATGAACCCTTATGAAATGTCATATGCTACTGGGTGATCCTCGGAACTTCCCATCACTTAAATGAAAAACAAAAGGCAGAAAGTAAATCTGCTGGTGGTTCTGCTGACAGAGCTCCGTTCTTCTATGTTTTTATTACAGAAAGTTACCATGGCTATCCTGGGGTATGATTCAGGGTGAATAAAAGCCAATTTATCACACAAGAAATCCCACAACCTCCTCCCAGTTCCTAAACATTTAAACTGGATATTTAGTTTTCGAACAAAGCCATCGAAAATTGTAACACTTGCATGCTGAGGCCTAAACTGAGTCCAGTGCAAATCAATCATTAGGCAGAAATAGCTAAAAACCTGAAGACAGAGTTTGTTCAGCCTTCTGCAAATATAAGGTGAATATTTTCTTCATTTCCATTTATTCAGCTAGTTCAGTTTCATGACTAGTTCTATTAAAGCTGCAAACTCTACCAGGAATTAAAAAAGTATAAAACTATGTTTTTCTTTTCTATTCTGTGAAAAAGAAGCAGGTGAGAATGACTGTCTTCTCCAATTTCCTTGTTACAGGTAATATTTCATGTTTCTAAGTGAATTTAAGATATAAAATGTGCTTAAATAAACTTTTTTAATGCATATTTTTTATACTTCGGGTAATTCTAACTACTTTAAAATAATTCTTCTTTAAAATGGTAGTTCCATAATTCTTACCTGAACCCTGAGTACCTATGAGTTCTAACTGCAGACACACTCTGACATAGATGATGAGTTTCTGAAACAATCTAATTAAAAAAAAATCAAATAATCTCTTTTAAACATAATAAAAACAAGGATGCAGTAAATGCATGTTAAACTCTATATATGCTTCAATAAATGGGCACATACCTAACACATCCTCCTGTTCCATATGCTGATAAGGCACTGCAATAAAGATGATATTTGCCAACATGTGCTTGTTGACTGGTGACCCATAAGAATCATCATAAGGAATTAAATATGTACAGAACCAAAATATAAATATATCACTTATGGAAAGATTTTCTTTTTACTGATATAAATTAATGTGAGCTCATTACTTTTATTTAAATCAACCAACCCCACTTATACTTTCATCCTCATATGTAACATTTTATATATTATGTCTAAGGATTTCATTAGAGTTGCAATATTGTCGATGTGGGAATCCAGCCTTAGGTCACTAAAGAGGATTAATAACAACACAGAAAGCTACTAATAAAAAAGCACCAAATAAAATAAAACTATACTCCCATAATTTCAAGAATGTTATGGGCCTGCTGTGTTTTTAAAAAGTAGTATCTAAGTATTGTTGTTTATCTGTCCCATATTTTTAGTACTCTGGAAAAAATTAATTACCGTTACCAAGAGTTAGTTTAAACATTTTTAGTCTAGACAGGCATCCCTTAGGAAATATAGCAAAAAAACATAAAAAATGAATCATGAGCTAGTTACTATAGTAATTTTTCTTCTAGGCCAATAGCATATAATATTATTCATCATAGCAAATCTAAAGTAATGAAATGTCACACTGTTCAGCAGAGATCCTTGTTTCTATAAGATGAAGGAATCAAATACTCAGAGGTATGAGTTGGGGGGTTGATATTTATGCTCTAATCAAATACAGACTTCCCTAGATAATGTTATATTTTTATTGCACACAACAGTATGTTAATGCAACAATTTTTGCTTTTCAGCTGTGCTATAGAAATTGATTTTATACTTTCCCAAGAACAGGCTGAATTGGATATAGGGACAATCAGGATTACTGTGTGAATATTATAATATTAAACTTTTAAATAAAGTGCACACTAGAGAAGACTGAGACACAAGGGATTAAAAAAGCTGGTACATACTCAAAGCAGGAGAGCAGATAAACACCGTTTCCAGATTTTGTACCTGATTCCTTATCACAAATCCTCTGATGCTTTTGGATACTCTGACAGCTCTTATGCTCTACAAGGACTTTTCTCTATATGTACCTACCCATGAAACCATGAGCTTTCTTACATGGGGACTTCATTGTAGCCATCCATTTCTTATTTGCCTTTTCCTCTGTGTACGCTTTGCGTGCTGCTACTTATTTGGTTGGCCTTTCAAAGTTGGGACATTATTTACCTACAGGTCTGGAAGATGTAAAGGAGGACAAGGCGGTTTTGTGGGTTCATGAGGTATTTTCCACATGAGGACTGCCAATGCACCTTTCACATTTGTTTCAGATAACACCACAACACACTTCTACACAAGTAAAGCTTTGAGAAAGCAAGCAGATAATATCCACTGGAAAAAAAACCCTGATTGCTTTTGGTCCTAATCTGGACCCAAGGAGAGCTTCTGATTTCCTTCTATATTGAAAAGTGACTTTATGTTCCTATGTTCTGCTAGTACTGTTAGCATTAAGCACAGGTTTTAGTCTGTTGTTTCCCTTCAAGGGAATGTATTGACTGATTGTTGTTTTCCAAGAATGAGACAAACCCACAAAATTGTATAGAAAGGAAGCAGGGATGCAGCTGGGCACTGATAATGAAGCACAGTCATCAAGTCATCATACCAAAACGCTTTGTACTTAAATTACTCATCTAAAATGCTCTGTCCTGTGAGTTATTCTGTCCATACTGAAAAGACTGGAAAAATCAGTAGTAGGTTAGGATGATGCAGAAGCATATTTTTTTCATTTCTTTTTGATTCATAATTGTGTTCAATTTAATTCCTCAATACAGGGTAAAAACTCCCCTAAAATTTGTTTTGTTTAAACAGTTGGTCAGGAGGGGGACTGTAGCATGCGGGGTTGTCTCCACTAAAAATCCTCGTGTGCCCACTTTCCTGGTGCAGTCCTACCCAAGGACCTCCCAATGGCTGGAAAGCGATGGCAGGCTGCTTGCAGCATCAGAACAAGCAACTCAAGGAGCAAAGTCACAGAAGAGCTAGTTATCAAGATGGAAACAGTTATAATTAAAACGTGTGTCACTACAGAGCCATCATATTTAACCCCTAAAAAAAAAATCCCAGAAAAACAGCAATGACAAATTTCACTGGCACACTCTCAATTTTTGTGGCATCGTCAAAGAACCACTGGTGTGTAAAGTCCCCCCTGGCCCAGTATTTCCCCTTTCAATGCAATCTGTTTCCTCTCTAGCCAGCTTCCTATCAATTCTGCAATTCTTCTATTAATCCAAATCTTCACATTTACTTTCCCTGGTGGCAGTTTATGAAAGTCAAGACAGACAATGTCTGCTGCATTTCCCTTCCCTGGGAAACCAGCTGTCGTCTCAGGAGATTAACAGATTAGTCTGACATGATCTTTCTTTAATACATCTATGCTTTATTTTATATCATACCTTCAAGACTTTTAATCTCTCTACCTTAAAAAAAATTCTAAAATCTTGTGAATTATTGAAGTGAGAGAACCAACTCCCTGATTGCCCAGATCACAGGGTTTTCTTTTTTTTTTTTTTTCTTTAATCTGTGGGTATTACAGATAGTGTTTTAGGGCACTACTGGAAGTCGCTCTCTTTCAGTTATGGATATGGCAGTGAACTTACACAGAAGACGAGGAAGCTGAGGACAGAAGAGAAACCAAAGAAACTGGAGCAGGAACAGCAGGAGCGACTTGGCAAAGGTACAGAGATGGGATGTAGTGACATACAAAAATATGTTAGCTTGGAAGCTGACTGACAGCTGTTTGCATGGTGAAACCACTAGAATATAAGAGAGAAGGAGATAGGAATACAAGAAGCAGCCCAGCAGGGTGCCCAGTAGGCTAAAATGGGGAACTGGAGAGAGACAAGAGGGAAAAGAGGGGGAAACCCTCAGCCCCAGGCAGCAGAGCTAAGAGGGTGGGCAGTGCCTGAAGCACTAACCGGGCATCAGTGTCAGGAAGATGCCTGGCAGGACAGTTTTTGAGGCTGGCAATATGCTATGACAGCCTTCCCAAGGGTTAATGGCCTATCCTTTTGGACCAGAAGAACCTGATTTTTTTTTCTGCTGACACCTCTAAAAACTACAGACTCCATAATGTATGCTGCGTTGACAACACTGAAGTTGAGACTGTCAGGTGAAATCTAATACACCTTATACAATATATACACATCTCTATTAGTCAGTTGGAAGATTGAGAGTTATGGCATTCATGTGCACAGATAATAGGTAATGCTGAGCTACCTGATGCTCAAAATATTTTCATAAAAGCCAATTTGAAAATCACATATACTGGTTAAATTTTAAGGCTATGGGCTTTTGTTCTTCAGCAAGTATTCACATCCCTACCTATCATGAAAATAGATTCTCATCATTTTGAAGGACTAGAGGAAGAGGAAGAATAAGCTGATATTAAATTTTTTTTATGGTGCTGTAAGTTGATTAGCTGGGAGCTAGGAAAGGTCTAGAACTAGCAAAGTGATGGTTCTTTGTTCTTATTCAAGGGACAAGAGTTTTAACCACACAAACAAGCAATTTATTTAAAACTTATTTTTCTTAATAGATATTAATTTGAGGATTTCTGCAGCTTCCTTTTCCCCGGAGTGTTAAATGGTTCTTTTCAGAGCAACAGCTGCAGCAAACCTAGTTAAAATAAAAAGCAGGCGATACACAGATCCATACATATGCTTTGCAAGAAACAGGAAGCATATCCAGATTTATATGTGTGCCAGTCCCTTAGGATGTCATAATTGTGTTTGTTCTTTTAATAACTTTAGGCTCCAGTGATCAGAATAAAAATTCTATGCTGAAGCTAATGCTTCATCCTTAGTTCACCTCACTACCCTGAATTATATAGTAAGCAGCCTTAAATAAATGCAGGAGTCTGGCTCCCTCCTTACATCATAGACTCCAGCCATGCACATAATGGGTTGCCTGATTTAATTCAGGGTCTCTCTTTTCAAATCTTACTTTGTTTTTACAAAATATTTGGCTCAGCCATTTCTTTTTATAACTGCACAGATTTTCGAGCCTGCCTTCCAGTGTTCAGTGAATTGCAGTCTCCACTGATAAAAGCAACACATCAAGCTTCCTGACTTGCAAAAGCAGTTAGGTTATTTAGACAATTATGTTCTTCCTAATTATTATATCTACATTTTACATCTACAGCCTCTTTCTATAAATGTAGCCCAAAATACTGAGCTAGTTAAGCAGCTTATTAAGTAGGCATGGCCTTTCAGTAGCTATTGTGACTACAGCATGCCAGTACTAATCTTATGATTATAAATTATTTTTTACTCCCGTAAGCAGACTACAGATTACCTTATAATGAAGCCAGGCATATATATTACCAGTTTACATGAGGGCCACTGAAACAAACAGAAGTAGGTCATAAACAGCATGGGCTAATGGCATAGTGGTGAGTAGAAAGCCAAATCCCAGCCAGCCAGTAAGTCCAATATGTCTTACTACATTAAGGTTAAAAGTGAGCTGAATGTGCCTAAATATACTGCCACTTGCAGTTTTTGACCACCTTAGAAAGATTTTTTTTCATAATCTGACACCATCTTGAACCTCATTTGAGACTAGAGATGAACTGCTTTAGGAAGGTCAGACAGTTCTTGCAGGCCTTGCTGGATTAGGCAAGACTAACAGCATTGTTTTATTATGCATAAAATTCATGGGTATTTTTTGCCTCCAATAACTCAAACACAATTTCACGATAAAACTCTGAACTTTGCTGTTGATAATGCTGGTAGAAGAAGAACATTGATAAGGTCTCTGCACCAGTTTCCTGACCATTACACTATCTCACCCCTTGGCTCTTCATCATTACCAGTCTTACTGTCCTCCCGAGAACAATAACGACGCTTTTTTCCATATCTCCTCTATTCTCACCCAGCTTTCTTCTGTGGCTCTGTTGGATGCCACTTTCCAAAAATCTCTCTTAAAATCTTTTCCTTTCTTCCCTTCCATTCTACCTGATGGGAGTCACCCACCATGGCTTGGCATCTAGTGTTTGGTGCCAAAACTGCCTTTCTAGAACTGTCTCAAATCCCATGTCTCCTTGTTATTCCCAGTAACGTCTCTGCTCTCATGTCAATCTCTGCCAGGACCCTGAGGGCCTTAATGGCACTGGCTGACCTCACCTGGAACCCCCACTCACACCCTCTGCCCGTGGCCCAGGAGCCCCAGGTGGCTCAAGCCTGGACTCCCAGACCTTGCCTGGGCTATGCTGTAGGTGTGCCTGTCTCCATCCCTGGGCCTGGCCCTGTCTTCTGGGTGGACCTTGGATCCATGTTGTAGCCCTGTCTCCTGCTGCTATGACTGGGTGGGCCCTGGACCTGGTTCATCCCCTGGCTGTTTCTGGGGCTGTTGATGGAGCCCACTACCAGCCCTCAGATCTGCTGAGACCATGTGGGACTGTGCCCTGGTTGGTGAGGGCACAGCCCCACTTCCCTTCGCTGCTTTCCTTTCCTTTCTTTGTGAAGTTCAAGCCCCTCATCCTGTTCTTCCTCACCATACATCCCTATTCTCAGTTCTTTCTGTGCCCTACCTTTCTTCTACATTCTCTCCAGTTTATACTTTTGGCTGCTTTGTTTTTTCTCAGGCTTGAATTTACCTTTTTATAACACCTCCCTATCCGTCCATTTTTCCCCATTCATGTCCAGTTGTGTTTTAAACCCCTTCTCAAAACACCACTTATTTCATTTATCCTTTGCCAGGCACAGCTGCTTTCCACTTTGAGGGTTGTTCCCCATGAGGCCTTTGAGTTTAGACTATAAAATCCAAAGACAAGAAAGCATCATATCACACTTTGTGGTCTCTTACATAGTCTACTCTAACTGTGGCCTGAAAATTTTCATCTTTTAATTATTTTTTTACATTCCTGGAAAAACCTCACAGGTACCTTCTGGAATTACTTCACCTACAATTAATTTTCTGTGAATATGTTGCTGTACCTAAAAACAGAGAGACTGCCATTGATCTGTTTTGTCTTATTGTTAAGAAATACTTGTTCCCAATATGAAAAGAAGTAGCTCTGCTCCTGATTTCTGACTCAAGCCATTTCATAGCCCACATGCTGCTCATCAAAGATGCATCAATCATCACACATCAGTCAGGAGTGACCGCCACAGGTAGTGACAAGTTCCCACACTGAGATATCTCTATGTGTGAAGCGTATGGCTTGACCTAAAGATCTTTGCCACTCACAAAGCATGCCTATCCTCCATGTGTTTAGATCTACTGCTCTCATAAAGTGCAGCATCTTGTGCCCTATCAGCATCATGTTGAAACTAGGTGCAGATATGGAAATGATAACTATATTGTTTTGTTAAAGTTAAAATTAAATGAAAGGCTAAAGGACATATACACAGTACTGTAAGGGGATAAATGCCAACCTCGTGTTTAGTACCTGTCTTAAACATGGGACAGGCAACTTCCCCCTTAGCCCAGATATTACTCAGCCTTTAAGGAAGAACCAATGTCCTTACTAGCCCTTGTCAAAGTGGTCTGCTGGAGAAGCAACCTGAATGTTTTGCTATGCTAGGATTAGGCTTGACTCAGTAAGCACAACCCTGCATACCCTGCGTGCCACTCAGAAAGCAGCTGTGATGAAGGACAGAGACTACACACCAGATGCACATATACACATTCACATATATAAACTTACCCTGGGCTTTAGCTTCAATTGAAACAGAAGGTTGAAGGATTCTTCTAGACACTTCACCCTTCTTCCTGCCTAGCTAATTCATTTATATTGTAAATTTAAACTTCTTAAACTTGGTTGAAAAGGGACTTTCTCAGAAAAAATGCCAACAAGGCAACATTATTGATTGCGCCTGATTCTCTGAGGGAAATACAAAAGCTAAGTTCCTCTCACATGCCCAGCACTTCATAAAACAATCCACCCTATAGCTTACTTGATGCCTTACTAGACATAATGCCTTATAACTCAGTTATCTTAATGAAAATAACTATACATACATATGTCCTTGCACATCTTAAAACTCAGCATGTTTCCTATGTCATAGATACAATTATGCATACAGTACACCACATACATAAGCTTAATTGGAAATGGAGTGAAGATTGATGTAAAATGACTGTATCCTATGGAAAACTTGAAGAAACTGCTACTTCTCAAAGCCTCTGTATGCATGTTTGGCTTGAAACACCGCAGCTTTCTCTTAGGTGGCAAGGGATGCTGTCTCAACTTTATCAGCTGTTCTACGTGGTATGGAGGAAGTACAAGTACAGATAGTCCAAACTGGGATGAATTCAGCATTTTTAAAAATTCATTTAATCACTAATCAGGTAAACTTAATCTGATGCCAAACCTCACATCTTGTTACACTTACTTTTGAAATACAGCATCCCCAAAAGACGGAGGAAATTGTTTTAGTGTGATTTATAACAGTAATGAAGAGGTATATTCTTTTTGGTAATGACATTGTATGACATTTTCTCTTTTGGGGGTAAGCTTCTGAAGTATTTTAATCTGTCTCATATACCATTACAGACTTCAGCAAAACTGTAAAATCCTCAAAAGAATCAGGACTGTATATAAATCCAGTAATAACACACAATCATCTCTCCATTTTAGTTGTATTTATGTTGTAGATACTAGGCTTCTTCAAACTTCCACCAACCAGCAGAAATATGCCAAGTGTATAACCCAGTGGGCCATTTAAAGGGATTTTGCTGTAAATTATGACTGCTACCTTTGTGGGCAGCTTCCAGTACCCAAGAGTGGAAGGGGAGAGGCAGAATGTGAAGAGCAGGGAGTGCAGCTTTCAAACTGAAACTTTCCAAGTATTTGTTCATGACCTACAGAAAATGGATGAACCGGACAGCGTAAGCTCTCTGTGTACAAATGGGAACGGCACTACTGAAAACCAGTCCTTGCTTTGGCAACTGGAAGAGATGTCAATCCTGTCTCTTAGGCTGTCAGAGGCTGCCTGGAGCCTTGTTTAAGCTGGTGTCTGTACAATCAATCTATTGTGGCATACCTAGGAAGCGTGTGGCAGCTGAGCTGCGGCAACAGACTGTGCACGCGCTTCGCCCATGAAATGAAATGAATTAGCTTTAACTTCTTGCATCCAGACTATTTGCCAGATGGATTCCTAACAAACAGCAGAACTGAACTGCTGAATTATTTTACATATGCTTGGAAAGCCTGGGAAAAAATGAACACAAAAGAAGTAACTAATGAGAATTGAATGATGCGTTTTTGAGCGCAACAGACTCCATCATTATTTGAAAAACCTCTGTACATTACAACCTTATTAAAAAAAAAAAAGTCAAAAGTCAAAGTAGTTTCCCATGCTAAGTGAGATAACAGGTCTAATTCAAAAAGAGAGGCTGCGTTTTCACTCAGTAGATCTCATGTCCTGTTCCTATCTGAGCATACTGCTCAATAGCAACGGTGTACACGTGTTAAATATGAGCTTTAGCTCATATTGTGCTGCAAATCCTTCAGCTATCCCTACAAGAAATTACCTTTTCCCTCTTCAGCATGAATCTACATTGCTGCCTCTGTACAACAGCTGCATTATTATTATTATTGCTTCTTTGGGTTTGAGCTTTCAATCTTACTGGGTACTTTGCTTTTTTCATCTTTCTTTTCAAAAAAACCAAAAGCCAAATTAAGTTAACATAGCCACCAGAGGGAGCCTCTGATATCTTGCTAGAGAAGAAAAAAACTATTAAAAGTGACAGAGAAATTAATGAAAATAATTATAGTTAAGAAATTGAGTTCCAAGAAGCAGCAGCTTTGCCTTAAGACCAAATTCTATTTCAGTGTAAGGTTTTGTAAAAAGACGTAATTTATAGCATAACTGGCTCCTTTCAATATGGAAAGCATGCAGAGGAAGGACAAGAATCAGACTGGGATGAGAACAACTTTGATTAACGGTTGCCTCATCTGAAAATGCAGCAACTCTTCAGTCTCGTTAAGTAGCTAGAAGCAATTCAGGTTACTCAAGAGAGTTAGCCTTTTGCAACCAGATATTAATATATAAATACACTAAGGTAGTAGAATAGTATCAGATTTTCACTATCTAGATGTAAACTTTTTAATGGATTTTGCAAAAGAAATCATATAGCTTGTTTCCTATGTACAAAGCCTGTGTGTATACAGGTTTTATATGCATCATGGCTGCCTTGACGAGCAGATGGATGAAAGCAGTTTTTCAGAAAAGACAGCAGAGTTTTCTCAGACCTCTTAACATCTTGCACAATCCCTCTCGTGATCCCTAGACAGCTGACCTTCAAAATGTCATTAAAAATATGAAATATTAAAAATACGCTACTGCAGAGTAGCATCTGTGTTTTATATCCTATTCCTTCCGTGGCTCTTCAGAAGAAATCTGCTTTAAAGCATATATTGTTTAGAGAATGAGAAAGGATATAGCATGTTTGTATCTGGTATCTCCAACAGTTCATTTATTGAAATATTCATTACTTGTTCTAGTCCCTAAACTACTCCTGAATTGCTTATGCCATTTTTGAGAAGACGCTTGCCATACAAAGACTTTATATGTTGTTATCCTTAACTATCATTCTTCTAACCAATAAATTTAGCCAGAGGGGCTCTACTTCACAATGGCAAGAGCTTATGTTTTAGTTTACTTAGGCTGGAACTGGGATGTTTCCCTTTCTCTTCCTACTGACAGAGGAAAATGTTGCCAAGCAAATACCAGACTGATTGCTAGATGATGCATAGTACTTACCATTCTCTCTCAAGATGCTTCTCCTGTATGCTAGGGGACTTCCGTTCTGGATTTTTTTCTATAACTGAAGTAAATATCCTACTGCACTGCACACTGGTAACACTGATCATTTGAAGCTATCTTTCTTTCACATGTCCAAAATAACTCTACACAGGCAACCTGCGTTAAAATAAGTGATAATCTTGAGAAAGACCACAAATGTCTATAGTGGGCTCAGACATAAGAGGACTAGAAGAATGGCTATACGAGCAAGCCTAACTTTAGCGTTCTGTAACCTAAGGGTTTCTGCAGTCCAGTGTCCTTTCAACCTCTTCTAGTATGTCTTTAACTTTAACTGAGTATGACTTTAAGAAGGCAAACTCATGCTTTCCTTCATGTGGCTCCATTCTGACCAACACTCTTCTGGGCAAAAGGGTAGCTTCTGCCTCAGACTCAAGCCCAGTTACTCCTTCCCCTAGGTTACAAAGGGGAAGCTACACCTTCTCCTGCAACCTGAAGCTCCAAATGCGTGGGGCAGGATAACATGCAGCATAGAAATACTGAGATACTTTCGCAAGCACCTAAATGCCTTTTGAGCATTGCAAACGCTGATAATTAATTAATGCAAAAAGTAACACATTGGGCACAATTAGGTAGTTTAAAAATCTTGTTCTAACATTTCCTGAAATCCAAAGCTATGAAGCCAGAGATAAAACAAGCACAAAGAATTTCAGCTAAATGGTTATAAAGTTATAGGGCACTGAAAACAAGGATTTCTACTGAAGCAGCTTTAGCTACAGGCATCACTACCAACTCCACCTTCCCCAGCACAGCACAGCCCCTCTCTACTACACAGCTGCTCATCACACCTAATATAATCATGGTTATATAACCAGCTCCAGCACAAGGCACTTGATATAAATGTTGATGTCATGGTGATTTTTAAAAACAACATTTCTATTAACATTCTGTCTCCAGCTTTCCCAGCTGGCTGACTGCAGACCATTTCCCAAGATGTTCCAGTTCCTCCCTGCAGAGCTTTCTCATGTATCTTAATAATAATTCATAACATTTCTATTGCACCTTTTACTTTGACTCCCACTGACATACTCAGCTGTGACTTTCAGAGCAGCAGTAATACTGTTGTATCTGTGATTGCCTTCAGGATACACCAAGGCAACATTTGTAGGGAAAAGAATATATTTTGCTAGACCAATTAAGATAATTATAAAAAATGGACCAACTTGCAGTCACACAAGGCCTTCCTCACAAAGTCTGCTGTACTGTCTCTACTACAATTATGAACTAGAAAATATCCATTTAATGGCATGCTGGCCAGAAGATTCAATTGATTGGGAATACAAACTAACAAGGTTGCAGGAGTTAAAAGTTTGCAAAGATCTTATATTTAGAACAAGGAGCAAAATCTAATCAAACTAGAAACATATTTTCAAAAGCATCTTTCCTCTCTCTCTTGTCATTCGTCTCTTTATGGACCTCTTTCACCTTTTGATATATGTATGGATCAATGAGTAACTAAGTTTTATGCAGAAAATTAAGAGACCAAGAAATACATGTCAGAACAAAGAAAATAATGTAGATCAATCTAACGCAAAAGCAATAAAGGAGAAAATGAGATAAAATCACTTTGCAGATCTGTTCTTAGCATTTGCCCCCCCAGTTTCAGGAACAAGTACAGCAATCAATCGCACGTCGACATAGATTAGCCTACATCTAGTAGCATACATGCAAGGCCAAAATACAGTGAGAAAATATCAGTGAATATAGTCTAAAATGCATAAAAAGGATTTCCCTTTTGACATGGATGTAAAGTGGTAGCAAGTAAAATAACAGTATGCTTAGTTAGAGGGGGACTGCAAATTTATTCCATGACCCCAACAGTACCTCTCCAGCCCCAAGTAGTTAACTTCTACAACCAAATACAGTTCAACTTCCCAGATCTCATCCAAAACTGGCATCTCTGCTGAGACTGTGAAAGGTCATGAGGAGACAATGTGTGATGCAGACACCTGAGCAACCGAAAAATCCATTTTACATTTGTGAGGTCATTTAATACCTATTTAGATGTCAGCAACTCTTTGTCACTGTTGAACTAAGGACACTGAATCAGGAGCTTAAAATATAACTGTTTCTTTATCTGTCTGTCCAGATTCAAGGTTTCAAGGCCATCGTGGCTTTTATGTAAGCAACTATGAGACACTGCCAACAGAGCAGTCATTTTATTGCTATACAACAAAAATGTTGTCTCTACACATTCAGAATCAGATATGGGAAGAAATGTCTCAAAATGCATATATGTCTATGACATCAGCCATTTTGCATCTTACTTCTTAAAACCATTCAATTAATTTCTGTGCCCTGTATGCTTTCCACACTGGAGAGACCTTTGATCCTATCTCTGCAATGGAGGAGAAATACTTAGGATTGATTGTTAAACAACACCTAACTGTAATATCCAGCATATTCCAATAAAAACCAGTTCATATGACCTTCTGCATCTTTGTTTAAACCAGGCCGGGAACACTCCTGCTAAGCCATCTGTTCCTATAATGAAAGCAACAACACAAGGACATTGAAGAATGTGAGCTGTGCCTTAGCAGTTTGGTCCTACTTGCGCCAAGGCAGCATACGGTCATGTTGTGTGTTCATAAAGACACCAACGCAACAAACTCTTCCTCGTGTCAGCTGAGGATAGTAGCCAGACTATGTTAAAAACAACTATGTCAGTCATAATAGAAATAACAGTGATGATAATAGTAATAACAGACCACAATAGCACTGCCATACATAATGTCTCTAGAGGTTTTTTTATTTTCTAATGGTCATTCCCTTTACTTACACTGCACTATAGACCTTTAACTCTGTATTGAAAGGGTTGCTAAATTGTTTCACCTTGATCAAGTACATTTATTCTGGACTAAAGTTAGAAGAGATATGAAAGAAAGGGGAGGAATGGTAGATTACATGCTGCCAGAATTAAATATTTCTTAGGTCATGTTTTTAGGCTGGAATCATTCAGGGTCTTGAATATAAGCAAAAATGTCCACATGTGTGTATTATACATGCAAATCTTGTTGGATACACTTAAAAAATTCCAGTAGCAGGTCTCAGATTTTTAGCTGCTTCTTTATGTTAGGAACACACCTCAGCCTTGCACCCAACTTGCTGCAAGTTCTGCGCATCATATTCAGTCATTCCACAACTATATAATGTCTATATAACAGAGCGTGTCCTTGACAGGACTGATAGACAAGTCTGATAGGGAGGCTTCCTCTGATGTGTGTTGATATGTGGTATGTCACAGAACAATAGAACCATTGAGTTTGGAAGGGACCTTCTGATCATCTAATCCAACGCCTCAGCTCAAGCAGCATCAGCTAGAGCAGGGTGCCCAGGACTGTATCCAGTCAGGTTTTGAATATCTCCAAAGACAGAGACTCCACCACCTCTCTGGGTAACCAGTGCTCGGTCACCCTCACAGAGAAAAAGGGTTTCCTGATGTTCAGAGGGAACCTCCTGCATTTCAGTTTGTGCCTGTTGTCTTTTGTGCTGCCACTGGGCACCACTGAAAAGAGCCTGACCCTGTCTTTTTCACCCTCTTCCTTCAGGTTATTTTTATACATCAGTAAGACCTCCCGAGCCTTCTCTTCTCCAGGCTGAACAGTCTCAGCTCTTTCAGCCTTTCCTCACATGAAACATGCCCCAGACTCTCTCTCTTCCTAATGCAGCCCAGGATGCTGTTGGTTGTCTTTGCTGAAGGGCACACTGCTGTCTCATGGTCAGCCTGCGGTCCACCAGGACCCCAAGCTGCTTCTCTGCAGAGCTGCTTTCCATCCCGTCAGTCCCAAGCTGACTAATAGGATTTGTAAGAATCTGAAAATGAACTCCCCTTTAAAATGTGTGCCTGTATAACACCAGACTTGGATGTAGATGCATAAATAGCAAAAAAAAAAGGTACTTTAGACTAGGCCAGGCAGTGGAATTTCTTACAGCTGACTATGAAGTGTTGATGAGTCAAACATGAGACTTAAAGTGGAGAGCGCAGCTTCCACTACCCTGACTTAAAACATTCCTCTCAGACATTCACATAGGATCAGAACAGGCAGCTAGTCTTCTGCTTTGGAAACATCTCCCTGGTGTAGTTTGATAAGATTCAATTCTCTCCTGTACAACAAGAGAAGATAAATTTCCAGTGAACACCACAAGGTTTTATGAGGTCTTCTATGAAACACAACCGATCCTCTATTTTGTACATCCATCATTTCAAGCACACAGATGAAACTTTCACTGAGCTATCTTGATTCCCAGGTCTGGCCAAGGAAGAAGTGAATACTTGAAAAGGAAAGTATTTTAAAGATTTTGCTATATTGTGAATATTGCTTTCAATCAAAGACAAGTGGTAGGTAGTCTGTTACAGTCTGGAGTGTCTTCTGGATTCTTTACTTGATATCCACATGGCTTCTGTAATAATAAATACTTCTTTCACTGTGAAGTCACTTACGACTTGAAGTCACGGCCAAAGCACACTACATCTTTCTCATCTTCTGGCTCAACTACCATATCACACTATGCATGGAGGCAGGCAAGGAAGCTCCAGAGTTTATAACTAAGGGAAAGAACAACACAGTCCCAGAGACTCAGCATGCTACATTTGTTTCAGGACCCAAAATCAAATTGATCTTCCAAATCTCGAAGTGAGAAGGTTCCACCCTCACCTTGCAACTGCCCCTTTACAGCCACAGCAGCTGTAATCTCTCAGTGTTCCTCAGACTGAGATGCAAAAGACAAGACCTGTAACTACAACAAATGCAGGTGCAAAGGGTGTCAGAATTTCACCTCTTCTGCAGAGCTCTCATGTATGGAATATGATTGTGATCTCAAAACTTACTGTTACCAGAAAGAAACAAAAGACTCATGTCACGATCTAGGTTTTTCTATAGGAATTTTCTCAATGGGAACAAGTGGAAAAAGTATCAAGAAAAAATTCAGCTATGTTGCACTCTTGCTTAATGCACTGCAGACAGAGGAAAGGGGCAATACATATGGTCAGTCATTGCTTTTTTGACTTTTTTTGCACAAAAAGCTCTAGTATTGCACATGCTTACAGATTAGACAGATGCACAAGGGCAAACTGAGGTTAAAAATGTGAAAGCCAAAGTGCATGGTTCACATTACTTCTGCAGTTCTCTCAATGCAAAATTCTACTGAAAATCAGTCAGATTAATTCTTTTGTTGGAAAATGAAAGCAGGATTGATTACCGATGACCTCAATGCATCTCAAAGGACTGTACGTAGTACAAGGACAGACTGGAAGCTACAGGTGATCAGATCCTCCTTTCAGGAGATTTAGAAGACAGTGATATAGACAGGGTTAGTCTTCAAGAGGCACTCAAAACAAAGAATAGCTTGAATCTTAAGTCTTGAGGATGTTTCTAAAGAAAAATGTGCTTTATTTCAGATATTTCACAATTTAAATCTTTAATATCTCATCAACTCCAGACCCATTATACAAGGCAGAACTTTCCAGAGTCAGAAACAGAACAGAAAGAAACCAGATGTGTGAATGATTGTGTATAAAACCAAAATGTTGTACGAAATATATACAGGGCATTAAGGAAACTGAGGCAGGAGACCACCTCCACTAATTTCTTCAGCCTACACAGACACATGCCAGAAGGACGAAACTATCATCTTCTACATATCTATTCTGTACCATTAGAATTTCGAGCCAGTTAGATCTTTTGCCTAAGGAGTCTTCCCAGCTGGCAATGCTAGCACATCACTGAAAAAACATAAATCTATTTCAAAACTGCATAGAAATACAATTTGGTAACAATTACTTCAGCTATTTATTCCTCCAGATTTCAAACATGAAGCCATGGCTTTCCACCCTTGAAATAAACTCACCCTGCAGGGGGCATACAGGTGACATTCTTACCACTGTGTCCCAGTGAACCGGGGCACACAGAGACATCTCAGCTCCTTCTATATGACAAGTCCAACATGCAGTGGAATCACAGTGGCTCAGCTCATTTGAGGTAGAACTATGGACAGGCATTGCCTTTACTTCACACAGCAGCTTCTCGGTGTGGTCATATAAGCTGTAGAATAAGACAAAGCCAACACTACGGCTATGGATTCCAAGGGTACCCGTAGGCACAAGCAGTGCCTGAAGAATCCAGGCGGTGAGGCCACAGCAGGGACAATATCTGTGAGCAAGAGTGGTGACCACTTCAGAATGAGAGGGAATGCTTTCCTACATGTACAGAAGACACACTCATGTAGGCTTTGAGTAAGGGAGAGGTGTTCATCCTGAATAATCAGTCTTAGGAACTGTCACCTGCTCTGGCAGAGTGCATAGAAGATCCACGCTTAAACAAATATAAATTGTTTGATTTAAGAAATCATTGCCTCCAGCAAATGCTTGAGTATATATTTACATGAAGAACTGAAGAATGAGTAGGTAGAATACAATATTCCACTCCATTCCAGAAGTACATTGCATAAAAACCCCACAAACCCAAGCCTGAAGCAATGTTAAGATTATTTCACTGCATATTAAAAACCTGTAATTTTGCTGTTAAACATGACATTTGGGGCAAGATTCATTAATGGTCTAATAAGAAGTGAATCCACTCATATGGCACATTTGTTTTCAGTAGCAAGGGGTACACGACCTCGTGCAGAGGCTGTGGTAGAGGTTCTCTGTTCAGAGTCAGCACCCAGAGGGCAAAGCCAAGAGTCAGTAGCTGGACTCAAAAGCAAGAGGCCAACATTAAGAGCCACTACTGTTAAAAGAGCAAGATGATACAGGCACTGCCCTTGTTTAGCAAGCACCCAAGTCTGTGAGCAGTTTTGCAGATAGAGTAAGCAGAACTGAACAGCGTGGCTGAAGAAGTGATGAGTCCTCTCATGGGCCTGGCTAAGGGGATCAGACTGTAGCTCTTCCAGTTCTTAAAATTTATCCATTTAGAAACCTTTCTGTCTCAGTTCATTCAACTCGTAGTGTATACAGCATTATCTATTGACAAATAACCTTTATAACATATAGGCACAGAACATTTGTTAACAAATTGTCAGATTTAGTATTTCCCTGGTTGTATCTGATTCATTATGCAACTTGAACTTTATATTTAAATACAGTGCGTGCACACAGTATGTCTTTTGGTATTTGCTTTGTTTTTTTAAATATGTTGTTAAGTGAAAAATGTTCTGCTGTACAAACCAAAGATGTTGAACACAGTAAGCTACTGTCAGTCTTAAAATACATACTAACTTTTCTAACTGCTACATTGCATAAATTGATATTTAGAGTCTGTTTAAAAGCAGATTATTTATGTAACAGTTCATAATAAACCCTGCAGCAACAGTACCATTTTCATGCAAATTTGTACTGAATTTTTTTTAAAAGATATTCCTTTTGTCTAATATTCTTATACAAAGGCAAAACAGTTCCAAAAACAAAGCGCTATTCAGCTATGTAGTTTTTCATCCACATAAATTCTGATCAACATTCATTTTATAAACATAACGGGCGAAATTCAGCTCTGTTATAAATCCAGAGCTGTCAGAATATTCTGTAATTAACATTTCCTGCCTTTGCAGAACACTGGGCAGATGGTCACATTTTAAAGAGATTTCAGCACAGCAGCCAGAAGTCATTCCCCACTAATGGTACCATGCAATTAAGTTGTCTTAGGTCAGGATCCAGTTTCGAAAGATGGTACAAAACCACAACTTTCATGGACTTTTACTAGAAATTTGGGGTAGACTACCTCTGAAAATGAAGTCCTTTGATTAAACCGATGGTCTCCACTACTTTTTATGTTAATAACATTCGATCTTGGGGTGCCACCTCATGTGTCAGGGCTCAGCCCCAGTCAAAGATTTTACATTAAAAGGGAAAATAAATGCTTAGAGGACAAACTGTGGAACCTAAAAGAAACACAAGCCATCTGTTGTCCAAATAAGCTGCAGTCACAATATAGTCTTCAGAGAGAAGGGTCTTCCCTCCTCAGTTTTATAAGTTACAGATCAGGTAGGGCAGAAAAATTTCTGTGTATGGCATTAGGTTACTACAACTGAAGTCTACTGAACAGAAATACCAATTTCTAAATTGGCATAAAGAAAATGGAAAAGTGAGATAAATTTTCTATTTTAAAATGCTTTAAATGTCTCTACAGTATCTCTAGAAGTATGATCCTACAAGGAGAATTTGGAAACTGAATTCCTCTACTTAACTGTGACATTTTACTTCTAATGCAATCCAGAGCATAAATCCTGTGGTCTTCACTGAATCAGGTAACATTCAGAAAATACATAGGAGAGGCCACAGCAGCAGCCTTGTATGAACAACTGGCTGCTAAATGTAAAACTGTCTGGAACAGGAGAACAATTCACTCTCTTTGCCTGTTCAATACTGGCTTTTCCTTCAAAACTGACAGCAATTATTAGGAATTAGTGTCAAGTGACCTGGGACTATGAGACAGATAGGTATCCCATAAGAGTACAGTAAGAGAAGGCCTTCAGGTGAAAGCAACTTCAGATCTGGAGCTAACAAGTGATGACCTATTGAAGGAAGAAGGATCGATGACCAAGTGCAAATCCCTGTTGTACTCAGCCCTCTTGAACATAGAACCATTCAATAGTAATTTTCAATTTTTTTACAAGTCAGCTTTTCAAACCCCAGCTCCTATTCCTGGCTGCATAACTTTGCATTCTGTATTACACATGTATAAAGAACAGGATTATTGTGTGCAACTATATTTTTTCCTCAAGCAATGCATAAAGGAGTGGGCGTTCACATATGTGTAAGGCGTATGTGTGAGCATTCATCCATATTAACATTTTTGGTTTGTCAGTGGCTAGGTCTGTGTACAAGTAATCAAAAGACAGGTTGAGACACAACAAGGAAATCTGCCCCATCTGCAAAATTGAATCAATCATGTGTTGTCAACAGAGATTTAGCTCACAAAGAGCTTGAGTCTTACAACATGTTATTGCCTTAAAGGCCATGCTGTTAAAGATATAAATTAAGTAATTTCTCACCACAGTATTACATCCTTTATTTAAATGTCTAACAAAGAAAGAAACAAACAAAAAATGCAGCTGTCCAAAACTGTTAGCATCCAGGTCTGTAACTCAGTGACCACTGCTAAAACCAAGGTGGCTGGGAGCCTTTCTGAAACCAGCCCTACACATCAGGGATACTATCTGTTTTTTTTTTCTGCCAGCTCAGGTTTTTTGCGTCCTAGCAGTGTATTACAGTTGACACAATTTCTTTTCTCTGAAGAGCAGAGAGAACAGAAGTCTTCTGAGTTTTGCTTCTCTGCATGCTCAGGGGATCTGAGAAAGCAGGGAGAACAGATGGGCGAAGTAGCATGTGCAAAAGTATCTCTGAACCCAGCAAGTCACTCAACAGAAGACCTAGAAGGGACACTTCAGCTGTCACATTCCCTAAGGTATCAGATAACATTTTTGGTGCTGTTTTTTTGTTGTGGGTTTTTTTTTTAATCACAGGCATTTTAATATATTAAGCCTAAAATGAGAATATCTGTGGGACTTCTGGCATTGACAGCATTCTGCTAGTCCAACTAACCAAAAGGCTCTGTTCACTGGGTCACAATTTATGACTATCAAGAAAATGGCTTGGATTATGGTGTGACTCCAGAGCTAATAGAAACCACTACAATTAGCACGGGGAGGGTACAGCTGAGCAATGTTCCCACCGTGGTCCTTTATTTCCTGAGTCTGGGTAGCTCCTCACAAGAAAAAGGATTTACATCCTAGCAGCATTTAACACCCACGGACCCTGACAGATTTAGCAAAGAGGTACAGTGATTCATTACACAGAGGAGGGATTAAAAATGGTGATGACGTGGCTAAATTGCCTCCACTGTGTCTTTAAACACCAACAACCTCAAAGCAGCCATTTATGATACTTGAAAACTTCCTGTGCAATTGCAATTGCATGTCCACAAGCAAAGGTCATGAAGCATCCCCCGGACATGAACGCAGCAAGGCCAGGAAAAAGACAACCTGGCAAAAAACCCTGTCTGTGCAGGTAGTTACTGAACAAAACCAGTATTTCCCATTTCATGCATTACAGCTTTAAAAATGAATGAGTCAAAAAAGCAAGGAGAGAGGGGCATAGCATAAGCTCAGTGGCATCACTGTGCCCCAGGATATCATATAATGAATACAGAAGAGCTCAAATATACAGAGAGACTGATTCTACTTTCACTATCTGCAATCAGTATGTTTGCTCTGGGATAAAACAAACATCCATAATCAATACAAGGAATGCTGGACTATGCCTCATATACTCGAGCAACTGATCAAGAAATAATTCATCTCTGTGCAAAGCTTACCCTTGTAAGTCTGACAAGGTCAGCGTCACTTTAGGTTATCAGCTGCTGGGAAGTGCTGGCTGAGTTAAAACTGCCTAAAGCAAGCTTTAAACTTACATACCCGACTTCTTTGACAAAATGTCTGTGTCTTACTTATCTGAGTTTGCAATCCCCTGACAATGCAAGGCACATTCTTCCCCCGTATTCCTTATTCACTGCCCTCACTTCCCTTTTTGGCTCAGATAAATCTTCGATATGTAGCAGACTGAGGCTTGATTACAGAGAACATACTAGTATCACTCAGTTGACATTCACCATCACATGTCCTTCTTAAGAAATAATTCAAATTAAATACTGGTAAGTTTTTTTCCAGGAAAAGGTTTCTGTATGTGCAGTTTCCCACTGTGATTAAAAAAAAAAAAAAATCATCTTTTCTTAACTTAATGTACAATCAGTAATCTCCTTATCAAATATCCTGCAACACCATTTCTAGTTACAGTCTAAGACCTAAACCCCATATAATCTGAATGCAGGTTTTACCTTTGGTCATACTCTTAGCAGGTATCCCAGAGGCAGTAGCACCTCTCTGGTCTGTCCTGTACCTTCACAGTAGATCAGGGCCTTTGCTTCACTGAAAGTTTATGGACTTATTTGAGTTTACTTCAGTGCCTAAGCCAATTCTATCACAGTTAACTTCCAAAGTCATTTAACTGTTTTTTAAAAGATGTAAGCATGTTTTTTTCTTTCAAATCTGACAGTACCACCACTCACCTTTACTTAGAAATTCAGCGTTAGAAACTGGAACTGCTTGGGTGCTGCAGGGGATTTTAATGACCAGTTCATTTCCCAGGTAACCCTGGCAGGACTGCAGAGGCTGTGCAACCTGCTAGGCTTTGCAGCACTCTACAAGACCAGGAGCAAAAGCTTTCAGAAATCAGTGTAATTTTCCAAATTGAATATGGATCAGTTAACCCACAGGAAAATGTGATTCTTTCTTTATTGTATCAGTACTACCAAATGTTTCACCTCTGAAAATTATTCTTTAAATATAAAATAATTAACATTCTGAAGGGAAATGGAGAAAATATTTATGCTTTGACTAGCACAAACCCGATCCAAAGACTTCTGTGTTGCTGCTTCAGTTAAGCCAATCACCTTTTCTACTTTGGCTGTTTCTAGCAACAGTCCAAGTTGCGAAGTGTCTGTCCTTAGAAATATAAGCAAGGACCCATACCATACAAGAAAAGCAGAGAGCTTTCTCACTCTCAAGGAGTGAGCCCATTATGAAAAGAAACTGAACAGATGCCTAACACCTTGCAGAAGTCTGATTAAAAACAGAAACATGAAGGTTAAAACCCCTCAGCAATATTGGATTGTTCAACAAAAGACGCATCTGGTATGGAAAGATGAGCTAAAAATGATAGTGAGTGATGCCAGTAGCAGTGTTGCTATTTAGCTTTACAAATTCAGGTCATTAGGCTTATACATACAGAATCACTCCCTTCCTACCACAGACCATGAAATGATAGTAAGGACATGAGCATGCTGGAATTGGGCACCAACCAGCCCTTGGTTTCAAAACTCAGTAGGACAGCTGGAATAAACAAAACTAATACAGTCAAGTTCAATAAGAGAATCAAGACTGAAATTACCATTACAACTAGGAAGAAAAGGGAAGCTCTACATAAACCCTCTGAATAACACATCCCTCCATCCCTTTTTTCCCCATCTGTACATCCCTGTCTTTTTTTTACTGTCTTTTTTTTTTTGGCATTTCAGATCAAGGCAAATGATTATAAAGTGTTTGTGAAGAATTTTCTTAAAAGCTAGCTGATCCAGACAGATAGACCAGATGATCTGTAGAAGGCTGCACAGGAGCCAAATTACAAAAGAAGCACATTAAACATTTTTTTAAGTGCCTTGTAGCTTCCTAGAGAATCTCCCAGAAAAGGCATCAGTTCACCTGTTCGTTTTATTTTCAGGTAAGTACTTTTGAAAATAGGTCAGAGGAGGAGATAAGTATAGACTGACAAGGCTGTAAGGGAGCAAGAACGAGTAGTCTTCAGATGGTGAAAGGAGAGGCTGTATATCCAACCTGAAGGACCAGCATCATCTTGTGTTCTAGAAATACGAGATTTTTTTCACCCCTACATGTAAACTGAGGCATTGTTTTAGAACTGTTTCATAAGGCCAAATCATCTCATACAATCCCCACTCACCCCTACCTCCTTCATTCCCAAGGGCAAGTGTAGGAGATAAAACAGCGGATCCAAATTTGCTCTTGTAGGAAATTTGGCAGCGCTGCTAGCAATCAGAGTCCCCATGGCCTGAATGACTGCCTCAGAGCGAGAAAGGAAATTCACAGGAAAAAATGGAAAGCTGATGAATAGGAAAATCCCTGCATCACCCTATTTCCAAAGACGTTCGGATCAGGGAAAAAACAGCAAATGGTATTTCCAAGCTAACAAATAGCAGTATCGTGTTAACATTCACAGTAAGCTGCCAGTCTCATTGGCTCCTGAAACGCTGCTGCAGCTCCCCGTACTGCTTTGGTTTTGTACTTCAGAGGAGATTTTATGATAACAGAATCACTTGACTGCAAAGACAGAAAAAAAATGGCATATGGCAAATCATTTTTTCTAACACTATATGTACAGATACACTATCAAAGGACTTTTTCCTCTCCATCAAAACAACCGAAAAATTAAATTGAGATTAAGTATGGCAAAAAGTGACCATAAACAGCAAATGCTAAAATGACTACACATTTGCAACTGGGAGCTGTTACACTGTTTTGTTGGAAAAAATAATTATCAGAGTTCAGATCAGATTTATAAAGATTTGCTCTGGAAGTCTGCTTTTTTAAATCACACCTTTAAACAGGCCAGACTGGCAAATGTAATGAATCATTTATCTGCGATACTAATGCACTGCAGCAAAATCTTTTTAGCTGACATAATCCTGAGCAACTTTAAATGAGTGCCCCCTTATATTTTTTTATATTCTATTAATGCTAGCATTCTAAAAAAATATTTACAATTCTTTTCAGTCTGCTTTATCAAGTTAGATCACTGTAAACGTGGCCTGGCCAACATACTAACTTTCTGAACTGCACACATCTACTTGCTCCAAGTACAAGGTTTCTCAGACAGCCTGTTTGAAGAACCAAGAAAACTCCACCACATGCAGAACTCAGAGTTAAAAAATGCATTCATTAGTAGCATCCCAGCAACACACCTCCTATCACATCAAGGCTACTGCAAAAAGGCATCTTTCACCCTGGTTTTGATAAAATTCCTCTCCCCACAGTGAATGCAATTTATCTAATGGATTTCTCTTTGAAATGAGGAATGAAGTCCTTCTCTGTAATGTTACTGTATATGAAATAAAAATGAAATAGAATCTAAATATACCCAACACTATTCTGCTCTCCATCCCTCACATGAATCCAATATCATTCTTGCACCCAAAGAGAAGTGTAAGAGGCAATGCTTATCCATGCTCATCCATTTTGCAGCGTAAAAAACAACCTTGTAAATGTTAAGAACAAGCATAAGAACCTTGAAATGACTGTCAATGAGAGTAGTATATTTTTCAGAATTTCTTTGCTGGTTTTTTTTTTAGTTTCTTACTCTTATCAGCATATATGCACATCTCTCTCTCTCTAAGATTAATAAGGACACGCTTAGGTGCATTAGTGCATGGGGGCATACAAAGACAGTTATGTACACCTCCTTCATCCCTCCTTTATAACCAGATGCCCCTGCTAGTCCATATGCCCTTTCCTGCAATTTCTTCCACTGCACCTCTTACAGCTGGTGTGCAGTGGTGTGTCCCATCATGACCCAGTTTCAAGAGATCATAGATATAAAGGAGTTGGGCTTCATCTATGCATACTTTGCAATAATTCATGCATTTTGTTTGGTGAGTATTTTCACTACGATATTTCCTTTGGACTAAAATATCCTAGCCTCTGCAAACCAGCTTAGTCTTGGCAAAATCAGACCTAGATTGTACCTTTCTTGTGCTGGTCTCTAAGACAGATGCACTGGATAAGAGCAACAGTGACAGATGATGCACAGGCTATCAGCAGTGAATGGCTCTGCTAGATTTGAAAGATGGATTCTTCCATCTGGGCAACCATTTCTGAGTGTCATTCTTCAAAAAGAGAAGGGGCTAAAGCCTGAAACAACAACCCTGCTCTTTGGGACATGAATCATATAGCAGAGAGAGAGGGAGAGTTTTAAAACGTGGGTACTGCGCTGGGAGAGGTATCTGAATGCTGTCAAAAGACCAGACTACGGCAGTGTAACTTACATAGGGGAACACAAGACATAAAAGAGGGGTGTAATCAGGATAATGTTTGGAAATTAAGGATTTTGTTGCTTCTGATAGATCTACACCGTTGATGCTTCTAGACAGAAGTAGGGCTTATTTGTTTTGTTTCTTGCCTGCCACTGTGACTGAAGGACTTGCTGAGGAGCTCAAAGGGAGGTGGGACACCAGGTGACTGGAGCTGGGCTAGCTACTGCCATGGGGGGTGAGAGGGATGTGCTGTTGCAACCAGCTCACCCGTGTAACTCCTGGTGGTATTAACCTGGAGTTACATCTAATGAAAAGAGAGGCTGTAACCTCCGTACTTCTCCCCTGGCCTCATAGAAGAACCTCAGGTCTCAGAGAAGAGAGCAAAAAAGGAGGGCAAAAAAGAGAGTGTGTGTTTGTATGAGTCAGTGATGGGAAGAACTGCCCAGGATGATTATCTCTGAAGCTCAGGAGGGACAGAATGGGTATTAGTGTTGCAGTTGCAGCAGTGTGTTGCTCCCCCAGAATGGCTGTGACTGTACTTTTTGGGGGTCATGGTTCCTCTTCAGAGGCAAGAAGGATGTTCTGCATTTTACAAGACCAAGACAAATGTCTGTGTATTCTCTTTTTTACTATTGCTCATGATAACGCCATTTTATCTTAATTCCTTCAAGATTACTGCAAAGCTGGTAATTGCAATCAAGCTATTTTATAAGTCCAATTTTCAGGAGACCAAATTATTTATTATTTATTTTCAGTTCTAAGTGGATCATTTGTGTTTTCTCTGAGTAATATGATGTGTACAAAATATCCCTAAAAATGTCAACTAAGTGGAGAGATACAGAAAAATGACTGTTTGTCTCCTAAGTACCCATGGCTTTCAGAATACAAATCATTATTACACAAACACAGGAATAGCATGGTAGGCTTACAGAGAATTAGTAATAGATAAAAGACATACTATATACCATGAAGTTCTTACAGCTAAAAGATTTACTGAATCAAGTAGTCCTGTTGACTTCAATCCTCACACCACCGCAGTCCTCCTCTTGCTAATTCAGCTCTTTGCATTGCTCTAAACCTCTTGAACTTTAATTTTAGCCTAAAAAAGCAAGTCCTCCCCACACACTCCCTAATATCCCCCACCTCTCTCTGGGCCAATCCAGATTCCAGAATGACACAATCTTTCTGGATATCCACCATCAGTACCCATTTTACTGGGAATGGGAACTCAGGCACTGGTGGTGACAGCTGTAAGTAGCTGCTTCTAAAAATTCCAGTTAAAACTGTTTATTTGCAAACACACATGGAAGTCTTAAGCTACTGACTGGTTTTTGTGTGGATCTAATCTATTACCATGGGCTATTCAGTATATACAACTTCACTCAGTCTACAGAAGTAAAATACAAATTCACTTGGGTGCAATCTAGTGTGGCAATAAGCATACTGTTTACATCACGATCAAGTACAAAGAGTTGGTCCAATATCCCAAAGGAGAACACACTGTGTAAACAAGCATCTTTTACAGGAAGGCTCTGGGATTTATTCCTGATTCTTTCCAATTGTGACTTATCTTTGCAAGCCCTTCCAAACTAGCAAGTCAAAGCTGACCTTTTTGATAGCTGCTGGTAAGATATGTGATCTCATGTTAAACACAAACTTAGCTGTGACCTTAACTAAGCTAGAAGAATCAAAGTTCCACCATGAAGAATCACAATGGCTCCTTCTACGTTGGTAGCAACATATGAAAATAGGGCAGTTACTGCTAAACCTTAGCTCCCAGACTGTTAACTAAGATCTAACTTTTCAGAGACACTTTGCCGGGCTGGAGCAGTCAGGATTCTTCCCATCCTGACCCAGGGAGGTGGTAGCAGCAGTCAGGATGGCCAAAGACACAGCTCTGGCGGATTTGCACCCACAGGCAGCACAGTGGAACAAGTATCACTTGGGAATCCCACACTAGAGATGTAAAACCACAGAAGGTCCTACATTACAGCAAAGAAGATTCGAATTAGACTTTAGGAAAACCTTTTTAATGCTTAAGTGAGTGAAGCACTGGGTCAGATACTCAGGGAGACTGTAGAGTTTCCAACATAAAGTCTTGAATGATAACTTCCCTGAGGTACGTATGTGGGTCCTGTTCTGGGCAGAAGGACAAACTACAGGTGCTTCTGAGGTCTTTTCCAGTCCTATTTCTGTGACTCTGCTCTCAAGTCTATTGTCCCACCTCCAGAAAGACGGAAACAATTTTTTTGTTCCATACTTTTTTTAGTGTATGCATTCACTCGTGCTAATGACAGAAGAGAGAACAGGATGCCACGTTTACAGGCTTCCACTTCTGAGCATCTTCTCCTCCCTCCCAGCACGTATGGAAGCTTTTCTCTTGAATCTGTATGGTGCTCTCCAGTCTCCTGACAGATCAACAACTATGCGTGCTGCTGCCTTTCTGCAGTACCAAAAGAGAAGATCTGAAGGCTCTGCATTTTCAAAGACAACCTCTTCTTTTTAGCGCATTCTCTAGGTCTCCGGAATGGGAGTCCAGTGATATAACAATTCCCCTGATTCATGTGCGTGCTGTATCCTGCTTTTTCTTTAGCAGTGTACAAGAGTTTATTTTTAGGACACTATCTCACGATACCCTTGATAACCCAACTTCTACATAATCTAACCCTTAGTAACCTAACCTATTTTCTTCTTCAATCTATTGTAAGCCCTGTCTTTCCTTTTCGGTCTCCAAGCAAACTTTTTTTTTTTTTCAGATCTTGTAAATTTTTACTAAGTGCAGAATTTGGCTTTACACAGAAACTCTGCTGCACCCTTAGCCCTGGTGTGCTTCCCAGGTCTGCATTTTGCACAGCTTCACCACCGTTTGCAGTAAGCAAATGAAACAGCGAGGTACCACGCACTATACTTATTTCATCCGTCTTACACTTATACATTGCACCTTATGTTTTCATGAGCAAATAGGTGTAAGATGAACTCATTTTTTACAGGAGTGCAGTATATATCCACTGATTTCTAAACTGCAATGGGCAGTATAAGGCAGTGGCACTCATGTCACAGTCTGCATGGAGTTACCTGGTCATGCAATGCTCTTCTCTCTAACTGATCAAGTATATTAGAATTATTTAAAAATCACATGCAATGCTTTTCTAGTTACCCTTTCATGTAAACTATGATCACAAACCACATGATCAAGCAAGGCAGAAATATCATTCCTATTAATAAATGCTTTGCACTATGAGAAACTGCATGATACCATTTTTCAGTGCTCAACACTAACTTATAACATTTTCTTATTTTTTATTATTCCGAAGAAGATGTTTTCAGTGTCTGGAAAAAAGCTGTGTGCTATCTCAGACATAAAGGAGTGAGGCAAATAAACCACACTGGAAAAACTCCCTCTGTGATTTGCTTAAGTAGCAATTTATGTGAATAGGAAATCTGCTGCTCATTTCAGTTAGAAGAGACGCACAGCCAAAAAATCCTATTATAAAGGCTGCATCACACAAATGTGGATTAGGAATTTCCCTAAATTCTATTTACAGAAGAAAGTGCTGGATGAAGATCATAGAATCATAGAAACATAGAATGGTTTGGTTTGGAAGGGACCTTAAATATCATCTAGTTCCAACCCCCCTGCCATGGGCAGGGACACCTTCCACTAGACCAGGCTGCTCAAAGCCCCATCCAACCTGGCCTTGAACACTGCCAGGGAGGGGGCAGCCACCACTGCTCTGGGCAACCTGTGCCAGTGTCTCACCACTCTCACAGTAAAGAATTTCTTCCTTATATCTAATCTAAATCTACCCTCTTTCAGTTTAAAACTGTTACCCCTCATCCTATCACTACACCCCCTGATAAAGAGTCCCTCCCCATCTTTTCTGTAGTCCCCCTTTAAGTGATGGAAGGCCGCTATAAGGTGTCCCTGGAGCCTTCTCTTCTCCAGGCTGAACAACCCCAACTCTCTCAGCCTGTCCTCATAAGGGAGGTTCTCCAGCCCCCCCGATCATTTTTGTGGCCTCCTCTGGACCCGCTCCAACAGGTCCATGTCCTTCTTATGTTGGGGGCCCCAGAGCTGGACACAGCACTGCAGGTGGGGTTTCACGAGAGCGGAATAGAGGGGGAGAATCCCCTCCCTCGCCCTGCTGGCCACACTTCTCTTGATGCAGCCCAGGATACAGTTGGCTTTCTGGACTGTGAGTGCACATTGCTGGCTCATAGTCAGTTTTCCACCCACTAATACCCCCCAGTCCTTCTCCACAGGGCTGCTCTCAATCCACTCTTTGCCCAGCCTGTATCTGTGTTTGGGATTGCCTCAACCCATGTGCAGGACCTTGCACTTGGCCTTGTTGAACTTCATGAGGTTTGCATGGGCCCACCTCTCCAGCCTGTCCAGGTCCCTCTGGATGGCACATCCCTTCCCTCCAGCGTGTCGACCGCACCACACAGCTTGGTGTTGTCAGCAAACTTGCTGAGGGTGCGCTCAATCCCACTGTCCATATCACCAACAGAGATGTTAAACAGCGCCGGTACCAACACCAGTCCCTGACGAACACCACTTCTCACTGCTCTCCGCTTGGACATCGAGCGTTGACCACAACTCTTTGAGTGTGACCATCCAGCCAATTCCTTATTCACCAAGTGGTCCATTCGTCAAACGCATGTCTCTCCAATTCAGAGATAAGGATGTTGTGCAGGACAGTGTCAAACACTTTGCACAAGTCCAGGTAGATAATGCCAGTTGCTCTTCCCTTATCTACCAACATTGTAACCCTGACATAGAAGGCCACCAAATTTGTCAGGCACGATTTGCCCTTAGTAAAGCCATGTTGGCTGTCACCAATCACCTCCTTATTTACCATGTGCCCTAGCATAGTTTTCAGAAGGAAAATGCTCCCGTGATCTTGCCAGGCACAGAGGTGAGACTGGCTGGCCTGTCGTCCCCTGGGTCTTCCATTTTTTCCTTTTTAAAAATGGGGGTTATGTTTCCCCTTTTCCAGTCAGCGGGAACTTCACCAGACCACCATAACTTATCCAATATGATGGATAGTGGCTTAGCCACTTCATCTGACAGTTTCCTCAGGACCTGTGGATGCATCTCATCCATAGACTTGTGCACCTTCAGGTCCCTTAGATGGTCTCGAACCCAACCTTCTCCTACAGTGAGCAGTTCTTCATTCTCCCAGTCCCTGCCTTTGCCTTCTGGACTTGGGCAGTGTGGCTGGAGCACTTCCTCCAGAGAAGAGATCCAGAGGATCTCTTCCCTGTCTATGGCAAGATCTGTTTCTTACATAAAATGTGTCTTTAAGTAATTTAATTTTTCTATAGTAACCTCCCCATCTATGAAGGTACATAACATATTTTCCTTTATAAAGTGCTTTGAACTCTATGGATGAGAAGGGCTATATGAAAAAAGTCACATTTTTATCACTATCATTACTATTAACCTAACACAAGCAAGAATATTTGTCAAATTATGGGTTTAATGAGATATGCTTATCAAAAGTAAGTAGTGACACTTGCAGAAAAGCCTATACATATAAAAAAGCCTATATATATGAAGCATACACTACTTTCTAAAGTCGGTCATACTGACAAAAACAAGGCTTGTTTAACACAGAATGTTCCTGATAAATTCTGGAACTTCCCTACACAGCAAAAGCTTTGTATAATCCCTTAATAATGAGCAGAAAAGCAACCCAGAATGGACACTACCCAATTTAATGTTGATACGATTCAGGGGTCACCCATCATGAGTGTGAAAACACGTCCGACACATTTTCCCCCCAGAAGCTCAGTGAGCACAGATGGCACCAACAACCTCTTCACTGTTTTCAGTACATGGAGAAACACACACCCAGATTTAGATAAATCCTATCAGCAGCCCAGCTGTTCAGGAAAAGCCACTGGGAGCACCCTCTGAAAACCAGGCGGCCAAACTTGACAGAAGCAATGGGCTACAACAGTCAGAAGGCAAGCGTGGACACTGAAAACTGCTGCTATAAACCACTCCACTGCGAAATCTAATAGATGTACAGCCTGTAATTGGTTCCATAATGCTATGCTTGTGCCACATCGAAGAGAGTAGCTGAGAAGATGCAAAACCAAGTGAGGAGATGTTGGTTTCACAGTTAAGTTACTGAATTTGGTAACATACATGTACCTTTGGTCCCCTTAATATGCTAGCAAGGCACATTTTTACACTTACTGAACCAAATGGTACACACTACACTGCTTTATCCCTCGAGCTCATTTTCTAAGTTATGTTCACCACTAAGTGCAGCACAGTCTTTCATTCACATTTGCACTGGCATATAGCAAATATTAATTTGGGCCACACTTTGTTACCTTTTTCATGCCTAAAACCTCACTGAAATGCACAGCACAATTGAGGTTTTCTACTTTTAATAATGTGTATTTTGCTGTAAAAAAAAAAATGAATCACAATCAGAAGTAGACAATATTTGGGAAAAAAACAGAGTACATGATCAACGCTGTAGAAAAAATCCATAAGAAGCTGTAAAAGTCAAAAAAGATAACATCTTCCTAATTCTGTTAAGAATATTTAATTATTAATCCACATAGCAACAACAAAAATCATGGATGTTAAAGAACCTTCTATTTTGGTAAACTTCAGTTTATACTTTGTTAAAATCCCTATTTCTCACTCCTGTAACATTTCTTTGGGAGGTTCTCAAACTACCTCATAACATGCCCATGAAATAGATCACTTATCTGCTTTACAGATGAGAAAAATCAAGCAAAGCATAATTAATTTATTCTTCTAAAGTTGTAATCATCCCTAATACAGAGATCAAAGATTAGTGTAATTCTGGGAGTAAGGGAGCAAAACAGAGAAGAGAAGTTAACCCCAGTCTCCAAATCCCATGGTAAATCAGGGATAAGGCTCCCTCTTGCAGGGTGCTAAGAAACCGATTTAAAATTAATCTATCAAATATGCCCACCTCTCTCAAGGCTGTAAGCAGAAGGATGTGCCGCTAAGACAAATGATGAGCTGCCATCCTACGATGTCGCTGGCCTTGCCACTTGCAATCAGAACGGCTACAAAATGGTACTTAACTGCTAACTTAAGTCTGCAGAGACGAGAATGGAGGTTGTATGAGACAGATGTGGGATTGAGAATAAGATCGTGTCACAGTGGGAAAAATATGCTTCTCCAATAAGCTGGAGGTTAAAAACAATCTTGCGAAATAACTGATGATTTCATCAAACATACAGAGAACTCGAGGCTGAAATGTCTATTTTGTGTGACAAGCAAAGCAGACGCACTGAGAGGGAGTGAGTTAACATTAACTACAGACTTACCGAGAGGGTATCAGAAAACATCCTGATTTTTCAGAAAACCTTTTTTATAATCTCAAAAGTGCATGCAAGGCAGCTAGGGGGACTCTCTGGCTGGCTTCTCTTGCCAAAAACAACTGGAGGTTGACAAAAAGTAAGCCCTGTGGTGGACCTGCATCATCAGCACACACAAAAACTTGTATTACTCCAAGGAAACAAGTCCACCACCCTCAGAAAGCGGAGGGATGTGTTTTTGGTAGCCAGTACATCCAAAGGCAGTGGTTAGATACTACAACCAAGGCATAACCAAGACTTCAATCAAATGCAATAAAATCACAGAGCAGTAAAAATTCAGCTTTGGTCTAGAAAAAAAAAACCCACCACTGTTCTGCATAGTATCACTAACATTCAATATAATGTTTGAAGGCTTCACAACATGCCAGATTTCTTTACCATCATGCATGATGTATAGTACTTCCCATCTTAAAGGCGCACACCGATATGAAGGATGTTGCCTGCAGGACAGGGAAACCCAGCAAATTGATTGCAACGCCAAAAAAAGCAGTAATGTGGGATGGGAACAACCGGCCAGGTAGCAGCCCTGCAGGAACAAGCCTGGCAGCTACAGGGAATCAGAAGCTGAATATACACCGTATGTCATAAAATGACAGCAAAGGTACCCAGGACATCTGAGCAGGAGCGGAGCCTCTAAGGCATGGGCAGCTATTTCTCAGCTCTGTTCAGCACTGACGAGGTGCTGGGCAGTGTATTCGGCAGAGACATGGCTCCATGGGAGCAAACTCATGGTCTGAATGACCAGCAGTCTAGAAGGTACGATGTAGACTTAGGAAAAGTTTAGAGAAACTGGAGCCATCCAGTCGTTGGAGGAACTGGGGTCTGCATTTCTGCAGCAGAAGACCAAAGAGATGGAACAGAACATGAAAGACAGCCAGAAAGCTGAGGAGCAGCAGCTCTGCTGAACGTCTGCTACGAACAAGATGGGAAATAGCATGTTTCAACAGCAGCAAGGATGCTTTAGGTTACACCTTAGGAAGAACTTTCTAGCGTAAAGGCTGATGAAGCACTGGCAGAGGGTGCTTAAAAGAGAGGTGGAGACTTTCTAAGAAGAAGATTAAACAAATGTCTTGCAAGAAGAACATGAGCACACCTGATCCTGCTTGAGGCCAGGAGGCAAGACGAGGTGACAGTCCATGGCCCCATCCGAGCCTACAGAGCTGTTGCATCCCTGAGCCTCTCCATGGGGCCATGCAGAGGACACTGTGGAAGAACAGAGCTCATCCAGCTGACCTAAGACAATAAAGCAGACATGCGCCCAGGAGACACACCAGTACAATGACAAAATTCTAAGGCCACATAACAAATCTCAAAACCAGAATCTTACTGAACTTTTTTTCTCCCTCTCCTTTTAGAATTCCCCCTCTCCGCCAAAATTTTAATATAATTCCAGGATTTTGAAATATATGTAAAAATATATTCTTACAGCTATGATCTCCATACTACAGGTTTAACAGCGAACTCCGTACAATGCCTTAAAACTCCAAACCAACTTGTCATCAGCACCATCCACTTGCGCATTTCATTTTTCCACTTACTAGCCTTCCCACCCTACTCCTACTTTCATATTTTCTTTTTTTTTTTTTTTTTCCCCCCTACACTATGGAATTACAGCAAAAAGCAAGATAAACAAAGATGATTAGATGAAAGCCACAAGCTGAAGTATGAGAGATTTGGTATCAGCAGGGTTAAATACATCAGGGAGGAATGAGATATATTGATAGCTGAAAGGTTTGTTCATCTGAGTTCACTTCTACAGCAAATTTTCTGCTAGATCCACTTTTGAGAAAGTCAGAATGTAATAAACAGAGTTATTCTCTGTAGGGTTATTGACAAGGAAAAAAAAAGAGTTATAAGTAGTATTGATTTGGGGTGAAACGGTAGAACGTGACAATCAATAGAGCTTAGTCAGATATAAAATAGAAGAAGTCACACAAGTCATGACAGGATTATTAGAGGAGCCAAATCCTGGTATCAGCTAAGGAAGGGAAGAAGCTATAAATGGGATCCAAAATGTAAGCTGTGGATTGCTTTATAGAAAAAATATAGAAAAAATAACCCTAAACTATTCATTTTCATTTTTTAATATGAGATGGTTTTTATTTCAGCATATTGTCACTGCTGTTTTTCTAAAGCTTTTGAAACAAATTCTTTCCACCTCCATAGTATTTTCATTAAATGTCATCAAAGCTCTTTTCAAATCTCTGAGAGAAGTATGATTATCCTTATTTAACAGATAATGAGAAGATAGAAAGAGATTGGGGCTACATTTTCCAAAGCAGTCAGTAATGCTGGGTGCCTTCTGTCTGGATACGCAAATCCATAAAATAAAAGAGTCCTACAGAAACGGAATTTTCAAAGTTCCCAGGAAAGTACAACGTTGGTTGATGTCAAAGGCTGCTTACAAGTTCTCAAACTCTGGGTCACAGGCTGGGGAGCCAAAAGCTGAGCCTTCACAGCAAGCTGTGTAAGCACAGTAAGCTCGCTCACAGATACGACAGAGCCTAAAATAGGAGACATCCTAATTTACAGTCCTCTGTTCTAATTACAAAGCTCATTATTTTTACCACTCAAATGACTCAGGGTGAAAAAACCCCAACCACCATACATTCTACCATGTGAAAGTTCTGTACATTTACCGGTATATATACAGTGCCTAACTCCCGAGTACAACCACACTGGAAAATAACAGCAATAATAACTTAAGAACAGCAACGAATACTTCTCACTGGTTATTTTACCCATGCACAATCGTTCAGTGTATTGCCTTCTCCTAGACTCTGGAGCCGAAAAAAATAATTCTTGAAAGATCCTAAAATGCCTTACAAATGGAATTTGATACAGAATTAGTTACACTACCAAGGTGAAAGACAGCAGTGTTAATAACAATCAACATCACACAAGAATTTATTGCAGGCTGCGATGAAACCTACTACATTCAAGGGAGACATAAACCATATTTTGAAGAACCTCTTTCACTAATCAGCTAAATAAATGCCGACAATCAAACTGTGGGATACACACAGCCTCAGGGAGGAGGGGGCCTTGGAACAGCCTCATTTTTATGAATGGAGCCATAAGAAGGAGGTTAGAGAAAGACAGGGGCTCACACAAGTCCAATTGTGAGGAAGGCACAGGACAGGCAGAATGGCACCACCGCGCTGAAACGCGAGCCGGCCAGGAAACCAAGGGTAACGCAGTTGCAGGAAAAAAAGCCATTGATTTCTAAAGAGGGATTCTTAGGGACTGCAACAGTTTAAAAGCTTGTTTAGCTGGAATCACATTTGCAGTCATGGGATTTCTATTGGAAAATGGCATTATCGTCTCCAGATAGAAAACTAGGAGTGAATCACATCAGGAGGAGGATGGACAAGACGACCTTTTGAGGTCCTCTTCAGCCGTATTTCTGTAAGTCTACGTTCAGTGACACAAAACACATCTGGATCAGAGCTGCCTGGGCTTAGGCATTCAAGTTAGGAAATTTTGGCATAAGTCTTTGGCATGAGAAGCCTGGGCAATTTTTATATTGGACTCTGCCTGCCATTAGTGATGTGATTCAATCATAAAATGGCTTATTCCCCCAACACAAATATATAATACCATGCCGGAGTAGAAATGTGAAGCTGCTCTCATTATCACAGCTAAGTTCATTTTACAGCAAAGCAGTTTACTTTAAGACTTTTCCAGCAATCCAAGTCTAATTATGGAATCAATTTAGAGTAATTTTGTAATTAAACGTACCTGCTGAAAATATCTCACAGGCTCAATAATTTAAAATGATAGTGTAAAAATGTAATTAAAATGAAAAAGGCCAAATAAGTCTGGGTCGCTCCTCCACGAGGCGAGTGCTGAAGGACGTTGCATTTTCAGCCCCAAATCGCTTGCTTCTTCCCCAAATTTCTGCTTCTCCCAGCTGCATGGGGATTTACCACTAAGAGCCACCGGAGAGATGTCCGAGCGGACCGCGGTGGGGGAAGGCGCTTTCTTTTCCCCCCCACCCCCCCACCCCGCTTTTCAGTTACAAAAATCACGCCGTTTCAAAATCGTGCTGTACTTACACAGAGCTACTGCTCCCTAGCAGGGCGCGGGGTGAGGCTCCCTCCTCCCGGGGGTCCCCACGCGGGGGGCCGGAGGCTGCGAGCACGGGGGGGCTGGGGGGGGGGGGGGGGGGGGTGTCAGGACGGAGCGGCGCTTCGCTCCCTCGGAGGGCGCCGGGCGCAGGGGGAGGAAGTTTCCCCGCTCCCCCCTCCCCGGGGCCGGGGCTGCGGGGGCGGCAGGGGAGGGGGGGGCCGGGCCCGGGGGCCGGGCGGAGGAGGGGGCCGGGGCCGGGGCCCCGCACTCACCGCCCGCCGCCGGCCCCGGGCCGAGGCTCAGCGCCAGCTGCAGCCACAGCGCCGCGGCCAGCGCCCGCCGCCGCGCCGCCGGGGGGGCCCCGCCGCCGCTCTCCTGCTTCCCATGACACATCTTCTGCCCGCCAAAGGCATCCGGTTCGCCGCCGCCTGCAACGAGAGACCCGCTCCGCCTCGCCGCTGCCCGGGGCTCAGCGCCGGCTCCGCGGGTCGCCCCCGCCGCTCCCGCACCGCCCCGCGTCCGTCCGTCCGTCCGTCCCCGTCCCCCCCCACCCCACCCCCCCCCGCCCGCCCCGGGGCACGCACCCGCCCGCCCCGCCGCCCTCCCGGCCCCGCCGCTCCCCCGGCCGTGCGCCCCCGCGCTGCCCCGCCGCAACCCCCCGCCCCTGCCGCCGCTACCTGCGGGCCCCCCCGCCCCGCCAGCGCCGGCGGGCACCTCCGCGGCTGCTGCCGCCGCCTCCGCCGCTGCGGCTCGGCAGCCTGACGGGGCCGGCCGGGTGCGCACACACCGCGCACACCCCCCCCACACCCCCCCCACCCCGCGCACACCCACGCCGCACACGCAGGCTCGCCGGGCCCTACCTGGGAGGGGGGCAGCGGGGAGCCGCAGCGCGCACCTGCCCGGCCCGCCCGTCCGCGGCCGCGGAGCGGAGCGCCGCCGCGGGGAGCCCTGCGCTGCGGGACCGCCGGCGCCCAGCGGCAGCGCGGGCAGCCCCGCCGCGGCGCACACGCATGGCAGCCGCGGGCAGGGCTGCGGCGCCCCTCCGCGCTCGGCGTGGCGTGGCGTGGCGCGGCGCGGAGTGGCTCCCCGCGGGTGTCCCGCCGGGTGGCAGCCGGCGAGGGGGGGGGCTGCCGGCGGGGCGCCCGGGCGGGGCGGGGTGTGGGGGGGGGTCTCCCTGCCCCGCACCGGGGGCACCCAACACTTGCAAGGGCAGAGAAAGGCGGAGTTGAGGCTCTCGCTCCTGGGGGGCTCTGATCGTTGTCACTTCAAAAGGGGCTTCGTGGGGGGCAGCGCTGAGGGAGCATCTTTAAGACGCCCGATGCTTCCCCAGGGGGGCATGACGCGAGATGTGAGAGGCGGTTTATCAGTGCTGGTGCCAGTGCCGCACTGTTCGCTGTTTGGGGGGTCAGAAGGTGCATTACAGAGTGCTGTCGCCCATCAGCTGCCGTGAGCAAAGGCAGCACGCCCAGGCCTGCCGGCTGAGGCAACTTGCCTGTTGGAAAGCGGCACCCAGCTGGATTTAGTCAATCTGTGACATTAACTGCCACGAATCACTGAATCGGAGACACTGTCTTGTGGCTTAAACAGCTGGTGTACAGCTCCGTGTGTCCTGGTGCCTCTCACCATGCACTGACTTCGGGGTATTGCCCTTTACCCTCAGCTGGGCGCTGCAGGCCTTCCCTTGCTCAGAGGCAACAGAGGGTCTCCGCTGGCTGAGGAGCTTGTAGAGCTGGTGTTTGAGAAGCAGATTAAGGTGTGCAGCACGCTCCCGGGACACAGCAAGGGGAAGAAAACCAGGGACAAGAAAAGACGGATCTGTGACAAAACATGCCTGAACTCAGTGCAACCCCCTACCCAAAGATACAGGGGCTCCTGCAAACAGTGTGTGGAAATAGCACATCCTGGTGCTTCGAAGTTCATAGTCAATATTGGTAAAGGTATACGTGCAGTTGGAGATGCTTTCAAGTGCCTCAGCTACCTGATGCTGTCTTCTCTGAGTTAAAACTTAAGGCTATTCAAGAGGGATTTTAGCTCAAATCAGTGCATCGTGTATCAGTTCAAAGAGCAGTGTAAGAAGTGTAGTTCTTTATCTCTTTACTCTCCCCTGGAGGAAATGGGTATCTCATAGTGAAATACAGGTCTTCCATTAAGAAAGGAAAAGTATGTGGCCAATTTTCAGCTAAGAGAGTGTTTTATCTCTGAGGTACCTTTTCTGCTCCTTTTAAATAGGAAAATTTGGAAACTATAGAGCCTTTTCACCCAAGCATCATTTCCTGACCAGGTGAGTTTTCACCTCCCAAGCCAGTCCAAAGAGGGAGTTCAAGTTAGTAATAGCTCTCTTAAGCCGAGTAAATACAACACAGGCACAATTACATGATAGAGATGATTCTTTGGAGGCAATAAGCTGTTGGCTACTACAAGTGGCAGGACAGCGAAATAACGCAGCAATTCCTATTATCTGTAATAGAAGGATCTTCATTTTTAGGTTTGATAGCTTTATTTTTTGAAATCAAAATAGCAAAAGATAATGTCCCTAGCCAGCTAGTGCTATTCCTGTTTTGCAGTGATTAAAATGCAAAGCGCTGGATGCAAAGTCTGCCTTCAGCATGGATGGGGGCAATACACCCAGATATATACTGACCTTCCAAGGAGGAAGAGATGAATGAAGTAATGTCTGTCAGTGTTGATGGGTATTACTTAACCCTTGTTTCTGCCGTTTGCTCCTATCCCCATGTGTGTGTGGCTGTGCTCCTGATGCCATTCAGCCTGAGGAAGGACAACCAAGGGCTCTGGGTGTTTGTCAGCCACCCCTGGTGAGTGGGAGTGCCACCGCTCCAAACAGCACTGGGAAATCAATGTTCACTTGCGCAGCAGCTCTTCTTCAAAATCTTAACGAATTGTAAAAATTCACCTCTTGCCAAGCAGCATGGGGATATAGGATGCAAGATGGTGATGGTGGCTGAAGGGCTGGGGGGCTGGCCCCCAGTGGGTGAAAGAGTTTGGCGGGCATCCCTGTCAGCCAAGAGCAGGGAAGGGCTCCTGCAACCCAGGAAAGGCCAGAGAGAGTGAGGAGAGGCAAGAAGTGGAGAAGGATGGAGCCTGAGGCAAGCCTGACCTCAGAGAGGCAGAGAGGAAGGAGCTGCTCTGCTTTGGCTTGGACTTCATTTCTGGAAGGGGTGGATTGCCTGAAGGGATACAACAGCTCAGTGACCAAAACTGACATCTGTAATCAATTTTTGTGCATCCTCCTGAGCTGAAGTGGGGCCAGAGCAGTGATCAGCAGACTGGACCAGAAGCTCTGAGCTGCCGTTACACAGCACAGACTGTAAAATACGGGAGGGTTGGTCCCTTGACGATCCCCCTCAGTGTTTCGCCTGCCACAGATTTTGTGATTTTTGTGCCTTCCCACTCTTGGTTGCCCCTCCACTATTTATTTTAAGCAAGTTTACAGCCATGCCTCAAACCTGTAGGGACTAATCCTAAATTGCCTCCAGTGGGGATAACCCCTCACCAGCACTGGTGCAGATGGGTTGGAAACAGCTCAGAGAGATGACTTGAGTTTTTTTTTCTCCATATGTCCTCTCAGAGCTGCCTCCATCTCCCTGCACTGCCACTGTAGCTAAAAATGCCTCTTGTCAGCAGCCGTCCCCCAGAATGAAGGCGAAAAGTGCCAGCGCTCATCTGCACCCACCAGAAGCAGGTTGCTGTTGTTCTGGCACGTAAAGATCGAGGTGGTGCCGGTAGCGAAGGGAGGTCTCCACTTCCTCACGGTGGGTCATGGGTGCTGCCATGTGGTGAGGAGGCATTTCTGGCCAGCTTCACCCTTGTCAGAGGGAGAGGGCTTCAGCTTCCCTTCAGCTGGTGCGCACAGCAGGCTCCTGGCTGCTTCTAGCAAGTGTAGGGTGCACATCCCAGCTAGATTCTGGCTGTTTGAGGGCTGTTTCTGGCTGTTTGTGGGACCTTCTCTTCATAATCTTCTTCACGAGTAAAATGTTGTGCTTATATATGAAGTCACAGGATTTCATTTTTATCTTGCCATACACACCCATCTCTTTCATTCTCTTATTTTTACCTTCCCATGTGCACTCATTTATTTGATTATCTTATTCTGAGGTCTGTGCTGGATAAAAGGCTAGGTTGAAAAATGCAACTAAATGCATCCAACCCCAAAAGTGGTCCCTCGCTCCAAGCCAAGTGACAAGAGCAGTAACATTGACTCTGCTCAGGACTAGGCAACATGAAGACCATACCCACTCCACACAGCGTTAGACTCTGGGTCCTTAATACAATATAATCATTTTCTCTTGGTGTAAAGGTGTAGGAAGTGCCATCCAAAGCATCCAAGGCAATGCGAGAGCCTGTGTTATTGCTATTCCGAGTGCTGCTCTTGCAGTGTGAACCTGATGGTCAGTGTTGCATGGCTGGTGCCGCAGCATGGGAAAGTGCTTGATGATGCTCAAGGATGCAAAGCTAGGACAAAAAGGGGACAACAGAAGCCAAACCTGGTGTAGTCTCATTCACACTGCTTATTGGGACTGTGTCTGGACTAAACTATTTCCAGAAGTGCAGACAAGTGTTGTTTCAAAGGGAACAAATTCATTCGCTCCAAAAAAGAGTGAATTAACACGAGTGCAGAGTGGACAATGTGGAACCAAGGCCTGTGAGTGAAAATAGGGCAGACACACCCAAAGAGCTGCTCAGTATCTAAGGCAGGAGTCAGATGGAAGGGAGGCTTTTAAGTCCAAATTTGCGATACAGCTCTCCTCCCATAACTGAAACAGCTATTTCTTAGCCTGGGATATGCCCAAATTCATTTGGTTCTTGCCTTTTTACCTGAAGCCTTTGGACACCCAATACTGCAGTTATTCCAGCAGTGTCCCATGCTCAGTAGCTCAAGTGCCTGAGCCTGCCCAGGACCAGGAGACACACATGGGACTGCGAGTGACCTGCCCCATTGGGGCACTCCTTGATGCCAACCAGCTCTGGCTTTCCATGGAGAAAACTCTGCCAACTAGGTCAGAGTAATGTGGTTCTGCCCACGTTTGCTGGACACCTTAACAGTTAGAGCTCTCATCCAGGAGCTGGGAAACCAAATTCCCTTGTCTGAAGGAGCTCAAACCTGTATTTTTTGTCAGTGTACAGACACTGTAGACACTGAAGCTACATCTACATAAGTACATTAAACAGTTCTAGGCCACCAAATCTCATTTTTCTGTATTGCTAAATTGTTATGACAGCATTAGTGTGGGCTACCTAACACTCCAGTTGGCCTCAGTGCATGAGAGTGGTCAGGGGCACCTTTCATTTGCTACAAAAATGTAACCCAAAATGTTGGGTACTGTGCCTCTGTGGGATTAAGTGTTTGGGATTTTTTATTTATCTCATTAAGATATTCCTTCTCCATATTTTACCTGCTCAAAAACAAGGTCAGAAGGAATTGTCCTAGTGATGTGGCTGTTTGGTAGATAAGTTTCATCTTTTAGTTAGATTCCAGCAAAGGTGAAAAGGATGTAGCTATGATTTTTGCTGAGGTTAATGAGAGAATTTATTTGTGGCAGTGTGAGACTGTAAAAAAGACACCAGGGCAGGTTAGTTGCAGCTGAATGAGTATAAGGGTGGTCAGTCCATGGGGAAAAGAACAGCTTAACACAGAAGTCTGCAATTAATTATTTTAAGATATAAAATGCCAGTGACTAGCATTGAGATTTGCTGGCAGAATATCATTCCAGGCTCTAAGTACATATTGTTGTGATACATCCTCCAGACCTCCTGGCTGCAGACCAGCTTCCTTTTTCATCGGCCACAAGGAAGAACTATTGCTTCCCAACCCCTCAACCCACAGGTATCATGTTGTTAAACACAATTCTGCATGTAAAATTAATAAAAATAATTCAAGAATCATCCAACAAAATGCAGGGCGGTGGTAAAGGGAATTCTGAATGCCTTGTAAGGCACAAAACTATTAAGGGCTAAGATTTAATAGTGACCCTGTCATCTCCTTACGGTAGATAATAGCCTAAGATATGTGGCATTTCTTGTATTCTTAACAGGCTCAAATTTTCAAGCATTTTCAAATAAACACGTGACTGCTGATTTTACTTGTTTGTTAAACCCCCTTAAAAATCAGATAAGACATTCAGGCAATTTCTTCATACCTGGAGTATGCTATATTTCTGTTTTAGCTTAGAAATATTAATGAGCCAGAATTTCACAAAAATAAGGTGTGCATGGATGACCTGGGGAGTCGTAATTATTAAACCATGTACAAATACACAGATGCTTTTCAAATAAAGGTTTTTATTTTCTTAAGTGCTAATGTTGATGTCTTACTGTTAATATTCAGGAGTGAATGAGTTCCTGAGTATTTTCCAATCTATTTCCAAGTGTGTTCTGGTCTGTACCAGAGCATGCCTGGAGACCCTCCTCTTCATCGTGATATTGCCTTTGCTTGACTCTGCAAGAGGCTACCCCCCACACCTCTCTGGGTAGATTTGTATTGGAAGTCTTGATTTCATCACTTCGTTTCATCCCTGTCTAAAAAGGCCAGCTTTCTCACCTACATCTGCCTGAAGAAGGTGATTGCCGTCCACTCAGTAATTGCAGGGACTGCAGGAAAGCAATTATTCTAAACAGAATACTTTAAGGTGATTGCTTAGAAGAGAGGCTTGCCTCATAAGTGTGCTTTCAAGAACAGGTATGCAATTAGGAGGATAATTATTTTGATAAATTCTGAACCACTAACAATTATGATGGCTCAATAAAAGCAGCCCTAAAATTGTTGAGTCCTGATTCTGCAGATGCTAAGTGCTGGCTGCTTTCAACTCCTACCAAATTCAAATGGGAGTTGAAGGCATTCAATTTCTCACAAATTCAGGATTTAAGAAGAGGCTTTCCCTTCCCTAAACATTAACCACTCTTGTTCGAAGGGAGGGGAGGCACCCTGAAAAAAATGACAGGAATATGAAAGGAGAATTCTTTTTCCTTCACTGAGCCATTAGCACTGACAGCCATAAAACCACATCTGGGACCAATACATAAACATTAATAACCAGCCATCAGTGTAGTTTTACCAATTAGTGCTAATTACATTTCATTAGAAAAACTGGCAGCATAGGGAGGGTGGAGTTTGAACTACTTTTTTGTTTCCTACTGACCTACATAACTAATCAAAAGTTTTAATTAACAGAAAACTATACTTCATTTTTATTTTCTTCAATATAGTTTAGAGGAGATTACAGAAAAAAATCATACCTGGCTAATTGGGGAACCGGACTACATCTCACTTACTGGGAGGTCTGTTCTTCAGCTGAACACATGGAGATTTTTGTACTTTTCCGATTATAGCCAAATTGTACTTGCAGCTCGTCCTGTGACTACATTTGGCCCTTGCTTTCCATTAGACAGTAATTTCCAGCAGAAGAATGTGAAGTGAAACAATTCCAGGACCTGAAACAATTTAAATCGGTTATGAGTGCTCTTCTTTTCATCCCCCTGGATAAGAAGAGGCTAGCAAATACAAAATGCAATATGCAGTGTTTGATTTGAAACACCGTTCTAAGCATGAATGGTATTCATCACCTTTAAGTATAAACTCACAATAAATTTTTCTATGCCCACAGCACACTTAACACAGTTCATTTTCTTTGCATTATAATACCAGATGTTCTGCATAAGAGGATCCAGTGTCTTTCACCTCCAGCTCACAAATTCATTACTCACTGCAGGTTGGTCTGTGTAATTTAAGGTGCTCAGCCCCATCCATTTTCCCACTGGAAAAGTTTCCAAATCCTACACCTTCCGGCCCTTTTCACCAGTTGGGCAGAGGCAGCCAAGAGCGGAATGAGGAAGCACACATCCGAGTGCCATGCACCTCTGGGGTGGGCGACACAGCCCATTACATAGGGAACTGCACAGGGACATCAACACACAAATTCCTTCCTGCCACTGCCTGATTTTACAGCTACAAGCAAGTCCCTTGGACTCAGCTCCCCCAAAGGGTACTTAAATTCAAAACTGCAATCTCCAGACACCTGCTCAGCTGCAATTTAACTCAAAGGCACTTCACTATTTCTTAGTAAAAATTCCCAGGGGTTTGGGGGTGTGTTTCAGGCTGTGAGCTCAGCCTCCGCAGCAGGGATCTTGCGCTTGCCTAGGAAGCGGTGTACCTCCGTGTGCTGGATTGACAGGAGTGCGTAAGCTAGCAAGATGCTTCCGATAAGAAGGGTGTCTTTCAAACCAGAAGGGATGTGCCTTCCCTTGTCCAAACTGAGCAGCTGAGCTTTCCACCCAGGTGCAGAAGAAATCCACGGCCCAGGGGGATTCAGGCCCTTGGGTCTCATGTCTCTGCAGGGTGTGTATAGACACAGTGTATTTGGCTAGAAGCATTTAACTAACCATGTAGAAAAGTAAAAAAATGTGCTCTACCTTTTTCCTCACATAAAGAGCAGCTTTATATATTCCTTCAGGACACAAGGAAAGAAGAAGGAGGAATCAGAGTGGAGTCCCCGTGAGAGAGGAGAATGAAAGAGCTGGAGCAGATGTGTTCACACACATTCTTTGAAAGGCTGTGGCATGAAGAGAGCTGCTGTTTGAGAACCTTTCCAGTGCAAACACCCGTACCTTTACAGTACGGAAAGCAGAATAACAGAAAAAGGCAAAATGTCACAATTTTATAGCACTACATAATGGCTTTCTAAGTTGCTGAGACTTTTTTATTTTGAGTCCTAACCAAATGCCATGCCAGAGTGCATTACTAACGTGTTCATTTGATCATAACACATGATCAAATATGAATTTGGTAAGAAATGATTTACATGCATCTTATATATTCCATATCTACACATTTTTATGATTCTTGATAGAGATATAGCAGTTTGTTTTAAGTTCATTTTGTAGCAAAGCCATGCAAAAGCTACAAAAATATAGTTGTGTCTTTGTTACACTAGAATTTCTGTAACGTTCTTGGGCATCTGTTCTGATGCACACATCAAAGACCACCGTATCAGGTTGCAAAACTTTTAGAAAAATCCACAATGTAAAGCAACAGCCATATAGCTTGAATTAGTGTAGTCAAAAGAAGGGGACCAGAAAAAATCCTACTAGACAGTGATCGGCATTAGCAGACTTTGAAGAAGCAGAGATTTGGATCTGACTGTTCTCATCTTTAATTTCCATGTTTATTTTCTGGTTTTTTTTTCATGTAGTCACAAAAATAACTCGATTCAGCTATCGCCACATTACCACTGAGTTGTGCCAATTGTATCAGCTGTTCATTTGGCTCTCAGTACAGGCAACATTTCGGGTTTGTTCAGGTTTCTCCCTGCATGTTATCCTTCTTCCTTTTTGGTGCTGCATTTTTGTAGTTGAATATCTGTCAGCTCTTATCAGGTGAGACAACAAATCTAAAGCTGTCTAGAAGAACCATGACCACCATTACTGCATACCCTTGCCACCCTGAAATTCAACAGGAAAATCAACAGGATTAGTTTAAAGGGAAGACTAAACCAGATTAGGTTGGATTAGCTATTCTCCTTTAGCAAAAAACCTCCTAAACAAAACACAACAAAAAATAAATAAAAAATAACATCAGCAGTTCTTAAAAGTGGGGGTGCAAGAATCATAGAATCATAGAATGGTTTGGGTTGGAAGGGACCTTAAAGAAAGTCAGGATAAATGTATGGTATGTATCAGGATGCGTAGCAGTCCCTCCCCTCTGTAGTCCATGGAGGGGAATCATGGAATCATAGAACGATTTGGATTAGAAGGGACCTTAAAGATCATCTAGTTCCAACCCCGTTGCCACGGGCAGGGACACCTTCCGCTAGATTAGGTTACTCAAAGCCTAATCCAACCTGGCCTTGAACACTGCCAGGGAAGAGGTATCCACAACCTCTCTGTGAATCTGTGGGTCAAGAGCCATTGGACAACTGAAGGCAGGAGAGGGGGGTGAGAAATAAAGGCATGGTTGGAATTGAGGTTAGTTACCCTGTGACAATCTGTTTGGGACCAGAAGACATGAGAGAGTCTGGAGGAGGAGAGGGCAGCAGTCTGCCAATGACACTTTGCCTGTGGCAACAGCATGGGTTGGAAAAGCCTCTGAAATGATGCTGCCTTCCTCTCTTCTTCACATTCTTGCTTTCTCTACACAAGGTCTACTGCACCCTTCACAGACAACAGCTCCCCAGAGCAAGGGCTGAAACCGTGCTTAGCTATGCAGATGAAGGATTTCTGGTTTTTTTCTGACTAAGATGACTTTCAGGTATTTGGATCCCCATGGGCACTGTCTAATTCTTCATGCTTGCTAATGAAAAGTGAATCCATCCAGGTCTAGTCTTCATCAACAGGTTAATTGTCATAATATTAATTATTCCTTTTTATTAAGTTTAGTGCCATTTGAAAACTTTGTCCTTCTTTGTAGTTAGATGTTAAGGTTATATTATTTATATGAGGTGATTGCTTTCTTTAAAGTGTAGAACACAAGCTGAAACATAAACTAATTTCTCTGGTATAGCAATGTCAACATGTTTTTGGTGCATAAAACATCAGGTATTGTATACATGGATGGAGCCACGTACGGTGGCGATGATGTCAAGAGCTTCAGGTGACAAGCTTTCAAAATTTAATGCTAATTAGATCTTCACCTGATCAGACCTTCTATGTGTCCCTCACCATTACATTTCTCTCAGTTGCCCCAGTATATTCTGTATGCTGAAGTGTATTAGTGTCCGGTTAAACCTAAGTTTCCAGAAGGGCACCCGGTTGTCTTGTGGCAGTTTGTTCAAACCGTTAGTTACTTTTCATGTGAAAATAAGAACCTCAACCGTCCAACTTGAATTTGTCAACTTCAGATCCCAAACAATGATTTCTCAGAGCCTTTTTCATTTGGACTTAAGAGTCCCTTTGTAACTGTACTTTTTCCCATGGAAATATTTCAATACCACATTTGAACCACTTCACGAGATTCTGTAAAGTAAGCTCAGCAGACAGAGCTCTCTATGTTTCTCACTCCAAGAGTGTTGAACAGCAGCTCCAGGGCCAACTGGCACAAGGAGAGGCTGAGCAGGAGCAGGACCCCCAGATGACAGGGACAGGCTGCCTGGTCCCAGCTGCCTGAAATGGTGGTCCATGTGGTCTGGACCTGCTCAAGCCACCACTGTGCTCCCCACTGTTGCAGTAGTAAGGGAAAAGCACTGCTGGGCAGAAATGGCCTTGGCTGAGCTTGCTCCTGCCCTGAAAGCAGCAAGGAGATGGGGACTTTTGAGTTTCCACTTTTGCTAGCCACTGCCACCAGCTCAGTTCCGCTGAGCTCCTCTGCAAAGGGAGGGAGAAGCCTGTGCAGAGGTGGAAAAGTCTTTGCTCAGGCCTGTGAGAAAGGGCAGGGAGAAATGGACAGTCCTCTTGGAAGGTGGTTCCTTCTCTTCTTTGGAGCAACAAACTTCAGGCTTGCTTTCACTGTTGAGAAGCTCATAGTAGCCCATGACCCTTTTCAAAGGATTTACTCCATGCTGGGTGATGACAGCTACCAACACCAATGCTGGCTTTGTGGGGAGCTATCACTGTCCTGCACAGCAGTAGCTCCCTACAAATCTCCTAATGAAAAGCCCAAACTGCCTTATGCCCAATCAGAAAGGAACTGAAAGAATTCACTGCCATGCCTTTCTGTCCCCTCTCCATTCCCCACACTTCACGAGTTCTCATCTATAATTGATTGTTATATGTTACCCTTTTTTATTGATTGTACATCACTGCTTATTCCCAATTTCTGCTTGCGTTTTCTTCACAGAGTCTGGATGGCCTTTCAGGCAACGTTGTCATCTTTCCTGCACTGGAATCACAGCTTTTTGGCTATTTAATGAGCTCTTCTTGAAAGAGCTCACAGTTCTCCATCACATTTGCTCCTTCTGAATTTTTTTTTTTCTCACTATCAGTCTCATCACTTTTTCTTCAGCTTTGGGAAACTAGTCCTTCTGAAACACTAAAAATGTGTAAAAGCCTGTTCTCTTTTGCCCATTTTGAATATTATCAAGCAGTAAATAAATTTCCCTAGTTGACCATTTAGCTTTACCTGTCACAGAAGGGTCAGGAATAGATTTGGTGTGGGGTGGGTGTTCTAGGTTAGGAAGTTACCTTTGTAACTTTTAGAAAAAATGCCTTCAAAATAATCTCAGAGGATATCGCAGTTCCTTCCATGCACAAAGCTTGTGAAGAAAAGAGGAATTGTATATGCGAAATTTTGTTGCAACTGATTTGAATCCAGGAGTTCTTGTTCGGTCCATCATAGTCGAGTCAGAAATTATTTTCCTAGCATCTGAGACTGTTTGGGTAGCAGATTGTATTTCAGCTGATGATTTATTTATGAATCTGAGGAAAAAGATGATTTATGACTGGAAATGTGGGATAAATTGTAAAATTTTACCTATATCCAAAATTGAAGCACAAAACTTCAGCCTATATTTTATTCACAAGCTTCCTTCCTAATATATTATTTAGCAAACATAACATTATCTCATAACATGTGGTCTTTGCCCCAAAGAGTTTGCAGTCTCATTCAGCCACCAAAGATTTTTAGCTGAGGAAAGCATAATGAAGTAATTAGTTTTGAAATAAACAGACATCATTTCAGATTAGAGAGGATGCACTTTAATTAAGGCATCATCCAGGAACCTTCCCCTGCAAGGCACACATTCTGCACTAGCGATGGCAAAAGATGTTATGCAAAGGACTTCACTGAAAGCAGAAACCAGTCCTCTTAGGTTATGACGGTGAAATAATTTTACCTGTGTGTAGGTCATAGGTCCATCAGCAAAAGACAAAGGATAGTGATTTCAAAAGCCATACGTTATGTTTAATCCTCCTTACAATATACTGAGGGCACTTCCCTGCGGTTTGATTTTGCTAGGAATTGAAACCATTAAGGTGCACAGTCCTCAGGCAGAGTTACAGTGCTGAGAATTATTCCACCACAGTTCAGTGCAATTTACCACGTCTCATAATGCCTGAATACAAGCAGCCCATGAATGCAAATGGGAAGAATAATTCCATTAAATTATTTTTATAACTGCATAATTTTAGTAATTAAAACCTTTACTTATACTGATACAGGAGCAAGCAGAATATTACACTAATGCACTGCGCTTATTAAATTTTTAAGGTTGACTAGTAAATTTGTGGGTGATGCAAGCTGTAGTTTAAAAGCTTTGAGGAGAAAAACAGTTGAACAGCATTTTGATTAGTACAAATATATTTATGGGAATTGTTTCCCCAGATTCAGTTTGGTGGGAGCAGATGGGCTGTTGCACATACCTGATTCTATGGCTATTTTGCTGTGCTTCAGATTTTCCTGAGGCACAGGTGTTTCTAGGCAACATTTACTGAATTCCCCGAGGAAAAATATCAGCATAGGAAAAGGAAAACTAAAACCTGCCTGACCCAGGAGCTGTACCAAGTTAGCCTGTTGTCTAGTCCTTCAGTAATTCAGGGTCAAAGAAATATGCTTATTTATTTCTTTGGGCTTTGGGTCAAGCTTTTAAGTTATGATCTGCAAAACCAGTGAGAAACCCAAACTGGGCAAAGTCTGAGAGATATGTAAGGGAACACTGAAAGTAAGTTGCTCATCAGATACTGATAATCATTCAGTCATCTCCATAAGAATGCTCAGGACATGGAAAACAAATGCAATATGCATTACATGAAAATCCTGATTTTATATTTTTTTTATCCTGTCAAAACCCCTGCATATCCCACAAAAAAGTACATGTAAGGGAGCAGGGCTCTTTACAGATTTAATCACAGTGTCTGGTCCCAAGTTAGCTTAAAGGAAAAAGAGAGAAGTCATCTCACCTTTCATAATTCATTAGAAACATAAGCTAGACACTACAATTGATTCAGAAGAGTACATGACACTTTTTTCATTGCCTCTTCTTTATTTCTCTGCCAGAAAGCTCTTATATCTCAGCTTCTTACAAGATTGTTAAATTACTAGTCAGAAGAACAAACCTTTCAAAAGATTTAGAGGTTTTACCTTCCGGATTATATACCATGGTGATTTAATGCCAACATGCTGCGGTGCTGACTAGGGCAATTTCATTCATAAGAATTTATGGGCTACTCAGAATACATCCCAAATGATTATTATAATTATCTGACAAGTTGTTCTGTGAGCAGGGGGACTGATGTTGTTCCCATGTCCCTCCAGCCCCCTCCCACCCCAGGCATCCCATCTCTCTCTGTCTCCCTCATCAGCCCCTGGCTGTGGCTGGGGCAGAGCTACAAATGTCCCAGCCATTGCCACTGGTGCCACACAAAACCTGCAAAGGCTTCTACGCGTAAAACCAACGTGCACAAAAGAAGAAACAACTGGTTAATTGTCCTGGTAGAGAGAGGCTTTCTTTTCCTGATGCCTTCAGAAGTCTGTTTATTGTCACTGCTATCCAAGCAAAGGCAGGTTTGCCATGACAGCTTTAGGCATCTGCTGGAAACCAAGATCACAGATCCTCTGTAATTCATGGGGATTTGCCTTTGACCTCAGTAGTTAAAGGATCGTTATTGAAATCTTTAGGCTCTCTGCTTGCCCCTGTTTGTACTTGCACAGGTCATATTGATGATTATACCTCCGATGTCTGATCAGAGGTAAGTACACATACGAGCATTACAAACAGAAAAGTCCCGGCTGAGAATGTACAATTTACTGTTTCGCCTTATCCGTGCTCTGCTTTGACTACAAGAATGTGTCTTGTAGTCTTTACAAATCGTAAAGAAACGAAACACAGCTACAAAAAGGGAGTACAGCGGGGCAAAATTCTGTTTTCTCACCCTGGACTCACTCTCTGGAGCTATGCAGCTGAAGTAAGTGGATTTACACTCAAGTAGATCAGAGCAGATTTAGTTCCTAGACAGTTACCCAAATCTGCCTCATCTCATCACTGCCATGGTTGCTGTTTAAAACTGTTGAGGAATGACACCTCCGTTCAACACTGCCCACAGATCTGTAATTTCAACTGTACAATGGCAAGGTTTTAGCTGCTGCTGAATTTGGCCTTTACTTTGGTTCTTCAAGAAAAAAGACGTTCATAGTCCTAGCATTTTCTTAAGCAGCATCCATAGTGCTGCTCACTCACATTAGCACTAATTTAACTTCAGCTCTGATCAAGTCATGTCCTGAATGGCTTTAAGGAAGGAGAAATACAAAGTTGCTTTTGATCTTCCTAATAGCAGAGCAAATCGGAAACCTCCCCAGAAGTGATTAGAGTTACTTCACTGGAAAACTATCATTAAGCCAACTCCTAAGATGCAAAATAGTAGCTAATTACACACTACTGATAGGAAACAGGATGATCTCATACACCTGCATGTTGCTCCTAGCAATCATAGAAAATAGGCCTGGAAAGAACCCCAAGAGGTCCTCTGCAACGTTTCTGGATCGTTGATCTGTGATTCCATGATCTCCCATAGAAGCTCATGCCATTCACTGTGGATGTGGAAAACAGATCATTCCCACCATCTTTGCAACTGCTCCCTGTGTAGTAACTGAAGACTGTTACGATGTCTTACTTTAATCTTCTCCAGAATAGCATCCCTGGTTCCTTCAGTATTTTCTTATATGTATTTTTTTTCTAGATCTTTGATCTTTGGTCATTATCTTTGGCGCCTTCTAAGCTCTCACTTTAGATCTGTTTGGACTCTGATGTGACAAGTTGAACACAGAAACTTGAAAGCAAAATGCCAATGTATCCTACTAGGTGTGACTGCCTTTGTAGGAAGCACGGTCCTAAGCATGTGTCTGAAACACAGCATCATAGGCCTTCTGATCTAAACGGCTTGCTTTTCAGCCTCTGCAGTATCTCTATCACCTCTGGCTGATACATTACATATCCACCTGTGATAATAATTCTGGAGTCATCATAAGCTCTTTCTTGGTTTTCAGGTGCAATTTTTGTCAATAATTCTAAACCAGAAGAGTTCCTGCACTTTGAGAAGATGAACTGGTTAACGCCCTGAGACTGTGTCTCTCCTGGCTGAATTCTCTTGGTATTTAGACTGGCCCTGCTCTCCACTGGAAAGTTTGCTGCTAGCTTTGTTTATCAGAGACTGCAATAATTAATTTCCTATTGCTTTCCAGTGATGATGGATTAACCTATTTAAGGATTTGAGGGAAGACTCCAGCTGTGAAGTGAAAAGCAGAACCCCAGTGGGCATTGCCATTGTGGGCACCAAGAAAGTCTGAGAGTCGGCTGCCTGTCCAGAGAATCCATGAGTGGGCATTTCCATGTAAAGTGAATCTAAAAACCAAGGCTTCCTGCCATGCTCAATTGCCTAGTATTACAAATTGGAAAGTTAAAGGCTGTGCATAGCCACCAGTAAAGTAAAAGCTTCTATGCATAACAGACAAAATACTTGACCACTGTACAGTATTTGTAGGAGAAATAATCTGCAATCCCATCCAAACTGCAGAAGGAGGAAATACATTAAAAACAAATCACATTATAGTGTTTATGCTTATGTCTTGCATAAATGTCTTGCTCTCTATAAAGTTTGACTCTGATGAGAAGGAAAGCTGTGGGAGGAATGATTATGTGCTCATTTTCATAGAAATGATCCACCAGTTTCTGATGAAAACAACATAGAAGCGTGCTTGAAAGACACCAGTTCTGACATCAGCTCACTACATTCATTTTCTTCTACAAATAACTAAGTCTTGAGATAAATCTGAAAGTGCTTTATTCTCTTAGGAAAATGAACAAACTCAATTATGGAATGGTAAGTTTGATACTGAAAACTCAACAAACTACAGAATGGCATTCTTTTGCAGTAATATTTGGGTTTATGTCTTGTTTGGGGTGCAGTCACTGAAGAATTTGATCTATCACAGCAAAGTGGATGTGTCATCTTCTGTGAAGCAGTCTGACATGCATTTATTGTGAGAGAGAAGCCAGCAAGCTGCTGATTCTCTCTTGACTCTCTCCTCACTGTCTAAAACACATAATAGAAAAAGACCCACAACTCAAACCCCAAAGCTAAACAAAACACATATGTAGTTCTACATTAACTTAAATAAGGATTTGTTTTAAACCTTACAAGCTGTCATATCCAGCAGCACTAAAAAGACACATAAAAATTAAATCATTACTCACATCCAGGCAGAAAAGAATGCCATTATGCATGTGCAGTTCACTAACACTTATTGAAATAACTTCTGAAAACACTGCCCCACATTCTACTGTGAATTCAGCACAAAGAGTAAAAAGGTTGTTTCATATGTATCTCAACAGTCTTACCTAGTTGGGCTTTAAGAGAATAAGGTATTTTCTTGAACAGAATGTCCAAAATTTAAATCCATACAGGGTCATCAGGCATCTTGGAAAATTTTTACTTTTTCCCTCTTCATCTTTAATATTTTGTCTACAGTAAATAATGAAGATCTCATCCTCCCTTAGTGCTGAGATCTTGGTCTTCTCCTAGATAATGTCCTGCAGATTTTCTGGACTGGGAGATACATTTCCAGCTTCTTGTGGTGTGTATCACTGTTCCCATTGCTATGAGAATACTCACTGTGTACATGAATGTTTTTCTGTGTTGTAGCAGGGAATCTGAATAGCTCAGTACTCAGACCGTTCATTTCCTTTCAAAATCTGTGTGACTGCATTATATGACACAGAGTAAGTCTTTTATATTTAAATAGATTAAACAGAGAATGCCACAGTGGTACGGTGAGATGAATTTGTATTTATAACAGGAACGTTGTTTGTTACAACCACTTCAATAGAAAGATAACTGGATGAGCTTCCATGTTATTAATTCCTTTTCATGGTGAAAAAGCCTAGTATATCAATTGACAATGTATTTTACTTTGCCTTTATATAATATGCTTAAGTTTTCTTTAGTCGAATCCCTAAAGAGCAGGGGAACTCAGTTCAGCTGAACTGGCCATGCTGAGTCATAACAATTCAAAAGTTGAGCAAGCAGAACTCTAATTATCCCCTGGCCTTCACCATAGATCAAAAGTCTCTCTGGGAAAAGTTTGGTGAATATGACTAAATGACAGCAGAAATCTTATCCATTCAGATCCTTCTAGCTAGTTACTGCTCTAGGGATCAAGTAATGGTCCCAAACTCCAGTTTTCACATTGCCTCCTGCAATTTCAAAGTAACTAGATGTAATCTGAACAGGTATCCTTTTTACATCATGGCATTGTGCAAATTACATCTGCTTTATCCAAGAAATTTGCAGCCAAGAGGAATCATGTACTTAAAACTGTCAAATTAGTGTGGCTGCATCTTCAAGGGTCACATAGCTAACATGCAAGGTAAATTACATCAGTGGAGCTGTTCACAGTAGATCAAATACTTCAAAGTGCTCATGCCTCCTTGTGAGTGCAACAGGTGGGATCAGATTCATGTGCAGAAATTCTCTCTCCTCTCTCTTTGGCATTGATCACCAGACCTGGCATGCAACCCAGCACTTATAGCAAGACTGGTGTACTCCCAATGGGTTCCTTGCGGTCTGGACACTTCTATTAGCAAAACCCTAAGAAAAAGGATCACTGACCTTGAGAAACTTCAGACCCTGTGGTTGACATGTGTGGAAGATGTGGAGTAAGAGGCAGCTTTGAATAGAGTCGGAGAATAAAATCAAATAAAGCATCCTCTGAACTACCCTTTACTATGTTGGCCTACTCAAGAAGACACATGGCTGTTTCTAAAGGTGTGAGTCTTGGGTCACATCATTCAGCCAGCAGCCTGGATGCTGCCTCTGACACAGCAGAGTGGATCACCAGCAGCTATGGAGAATGCCGTGGTGTACTGGGAGAGGTCTGTACCATATGTCTTCGAAGTCCTCACTTAGGCAGGAGTAAACCCACTCTACTCATGCTCCAAGCTAGCATAGAGGCATGGTGTTATCTCTCAGCAGAATTTAATAATACAGGCCTATTTCACTAGCCCAGACTTCAGACAGGTCTGAACACCAGACAAGTTATTTCATACTCACCCACACAAGAACAAGTAGACACACTCTGGCCACATCAAACATGATGAAAATGCTAGCTCCCTCTGAACAAGGACCTTGAGCCAACCCACTTATTTACCACAGAAATCACTGGTAGTTTCCTGGGCATCTGGGTTTTCACTACAAGTCTGACTCAAGAAGAAGTCGAGAACTGCTCTTCACCTGGACATGTAATGACAAGAGATCATGACAAAATGATATAAACATCTTCAGGAGAGGAGCTGAAGGTGTTGCTTACTAACTTTGTCTGCAAAGTGATTTTGTTTTCATACCCAAGATACACAGGAATATGGAAACAGTAGAGTATTAGCAAGATCATCATTCAAACCTAATGACTTCATGAAGCTCAGTGCAGAAGAGTAATTTTTGTGACTGAAATTTTAGATGACACAAAATGGAAGCATGTGAGCAAGAAAAGCAAAATGTAAGATTAAAGAATTCCTCCCGCTTAGCTCTCCCCTCAGATTCCTCTCTGTTTAACCTTAATTAGTTGATTAACTTCTTATGGGTGTTCTGCGACAAGTAAATCTGAAGGACAGATTTGGAGACTCTGAGCAATCTACACTGGGGGACCACCCAAGCACCCTGATGTGGTCTGCTGAAGGTCTGAGAAGGTGTTTAAGATACTTGAGAGGAAAGCACGTAAGCAACAGTTCAAATCTGAAGTAGATAGCTGAAATCTAATTAGAATTATCTCTAATTAGAATTACCTTAAAATACCTCAGAAGAAGGTATTTTCCAATGCTCCAGCAGTTTCCTACGATATCTATGATGTCTGGCATAGTACATAGATCACTATGCCTTGCTCCTAAAGGTCAGTGACTGTTAATTAAAACTTCACTGTACACCCATCAATTGAAGGATGTCTCCTCAGCTTGCCATCTGGAAGGTTAATAACGGACAGATTTGCAGCCCATGCTGCAACATGCAGATCCAAAGATGAATTTCACACACTTCTGATTGCAGCAGCTGTTCAGATCTGCATTTTGGGATGGTTCACAGAGAAAGAGCCCCTTCTGAAAGTTTGGGTTCAGTGTCAAGGCTTTAACAGGGACTGATTCTGGTGCTGGAGACACTAATGTTGACGACTCTAATGCTGGGCATGTAAATAATAACCAACAGTAACATGAAAGGATGACAAGTGATTTTCTGTGGCCATCTGTGTGGAGAGAGAAACTGAGTCTCCTGGATGGACACCACCCGAGGCCACTTTGTCCAGCAAACAACTTCAGCCAATATTTGCTAAACATATTCTCTTACATGATGTTGAGCCTCAGGCTTGGAATTCGGGTACAAGTAATAACATGGGCAGGTTACAGCTTCTCCTTTAGCATCAGAGATGAAAAAATTAGCAAAATCTTCCTGGACAATGAACTTATATAGCTTCTTTGTGACTCTTCTGAATGTTTTGAGGGAAGTGCTGGTGATACATTCACAGCTATGACACTGGGAATACATAACCCCCACGATGGCAGTCATAAGCATTCTTAACTCAAACTCCTTTGATTGTCTCAGCTCACTCTGTCCAGAGAACATCCCACTTCATTATATCTTTCAGTATTAAATAACTGGTGTTTGCTTGTGCCCGGCATTTGTAAAGGTCTTAGAACCAACAAATCCTGTGCTTTAATACTGGTGTGTGGCTTTGGCTTCCTCTTATGATCTCAACTAATTTAACCATTCTTTGCATCCAAGCTTTGCCTAAGAGGTGCAGAGGAGCACAATGACATATAACCCTGGGATGCCGTTCATACTTGGAAAATGATACTGCATTCTGCACCCTATAACCCATGTAGGGCTGTAGTCTTTTACCACACACAGATCAGCCACTGAAGGGCAAAGATGCTCGATCAAGCTGAGCTGTCACATGTGCGTGGAGTCGTGTTTCCTGGTAACACATTGCAGCCCTTATAATAGAAAAGCAGCATCCAGAACTGTAGGCAGGGTCCCCTGGAGAGGAAAAAATTACAGGTAGAGAAAAGGCTGTTATTTGGTACAATATTATGACGCTGCTTAGCATTTTGATCTAGTTCTGTTTGGGAAGACATCTTGTGATGGAGAATGTCTCCTCTTATCAGCAATGGACCGCAGCTGCTGCACAGGGATGAGAGGTCTTCAGGTGATCAGCTGCACTGGGAATAATTTGAAGAGAGTTAATTAGTTCAGGGTAAACCAAGAAGGGATCTGATTAGCCAGAGTACTAAAAGCCAATTACTTCCAGAACACAGCTAAATGGCTTTACAAAGCCAAGAAAATACAGCATCTGATAGCTTTTCCAACACATGAGCTCTGATCACTAAAAAACGACCTCTTCTTGCTCTCCCCAGAAAATTTAGTTCTAGATGAGAACAGATTTGGGAGGGGTTTTGCTTTTTTTTTTTTTAAATAAATAATTTTTGCAAGGGCTTGTCAGATACCCAGTTACTCAGAGCAGGCTTTAATGTGGAGAAAAACTCATCACCATGAATAAGGATTTCTTTGAGAACCACTGTTTGAAGCAAACTGATCTTCCTTGCAAAGTCAAGTTGTCTCTTCTTCAAGTGGAGTTTGTTCTCAGACAATCTGGCCACCTTGGGAACAGCATCAGGTCAGCCTCCTACCAGCTGGTCCTCTCTTCTCCGACAAGAAGAAACTGTCCTGTGTATAACTAAGTACTCAATAATTTCCTTCACATGGGTTGCACATTAAAATATCGAAGAACTCTGCTTGTGGCCTTAGCCCATAGCTGGAACATTGGACATTCAAACACATTCAATAGCTTGCATAACATTAATATAAAAACAAAAGGATGCTCAAGGCAGGCTAAGCTAAGAATGTGAGCAAGAGGTGGACCATCTGTGGGCTGGTGTGTGGCTGCCTCTGTGGCTGCTAACACTCAATTCCAGCTGGACCTGTCAGCTCCTTTCTTGTAAGCATGCTGTCAATGCAAATTGACAGGAATCCCTGGGATTCGAGCCTCAGAACATATTCCCTTATGCAACGCTAATTGTTCACAACAGGACAGATATCGCAGGAGAAGATGTTTGACTAATTGCATATCAAATTGCACCCAAGCCAAAAACCAGTCACAGAAGAGGCAGTATATAAATTCAGATAGGGTGAAATGGGATCATGTGAATGCATGAACTCAGCCACTTAGGTTCTGCTTAAATTCTCACTGTAAATATTCAGCAGAATTTGCAAGGCCATAAGCTGATGCTCTGCATGAATGTGAATTGCATCCGTAGCATGTATTGTATAATTCATGAGAATAGCCACACAGGGTCATACCAAAGGTTCATTTAGCTCAGCTTCCCGTCTCTGAGTCTGAACAGTGAAAGATGTGTAGGAAAAAAGTGTAAGAAATGTGATGCTCCTTCCCCCGCTGTACCCTATATCTACTGACTAGTTCAGGGATTCAGGAGGCTGTTCCTGCTTCCCAGAGCTTAATGGCCCATGAGAGACCTTTATTCTCTGATTCTGTCTAATTGCTTCTTCGGCCCGTTCATACTTGTGATATTCAAAACATCCTGTGGCAAGGAGGTGCACAGTTTAATTATGTATTGTGTGCAGATGTTCTTCCTTTCCTTTATTGTGATTAATAATTTCATGTGTTGCCTGCTAATTCCTGTGTTATAAGAAAGAGTGAACAATCTTTCCTTACTCATTTTTGCAATTTTCACTTCCTCCCATAGAGTGCTGTGTATTATTGGGAGAAAATTAAACCTTGAACTGACTTATCTGAAATATTAAGGTGATAAGAGATCACATCTATTTGTTAACCTCCAGCCATATCTTTATAGTGGGCCTGTTCTGAATTCCAGGTACTACGAATTGTGTCTCTGTAGTGTTCAGGCTTTGAATACAAATTAGAGCATGAACCCACCTCCAGCATTATTATCCATTGGGCTACTGGGATTTAGAAACTCTTTGTGTCTTGTCTGGTTACTATGGCCATTCTCAAAGTCTGTTATTTCTATGCTTTGTACCATATCTGTAAGTACAAGACTATGCTTTGTGTTGCCTTCAAAGATACAGCATTTCAATGAAAATCTCTCCATGTTCACATGACAGAGGTTTCAGCAGACCCCCAGATGTGAAGACCAGAAAGAGCCCCAAAATCTTGAATCTAACAGGAAATCAGCCCTGTCCCGCCCTCCTCCTTGTCTTCACACATAACATTGTGCAAAATGGTGTTATGAAGGTCTTCCTCTGCAACTGCTCCACCCATGATTGGCTTCTCCATCTTATTCAAAGTCTCACATATATCTAGTCTCATTTTATACCATGTACGCATCTCCTAATAATGTACCAGATGCATCCTCCTGATTGCTTGCCAAGGGCAACAGTAATTTTTTCTTTCTCAGGGGAAAGTCATATTCATACATCAGTTCTCTGCCTTCATGCCAGAGACTCTCTCCCTTGATTCTTGTTTTCAAAGCCACTCATACAAAATGCACAATGGGTATGAAATGACAGACAATCAGAGCACCTGTATTTTGTATTCACCCAGCACTAGCTTGAGTTCTCAGCACCCTTATAGCTTTGTTTCTGTTACATATTATTTCCCCTTGCCATGTCTTAATTTGACTGTAAGTTCTCAAAGGCAGGAAAGAAGTGATATTTACTGTGCATCACTTCTTATTGCCAGTGTCTGGGACAATTAACAAGTAAAGTATGCACACCCTGACAGTGGTTCACTTCAAGTGTAGAGCATTCCTGTTCTCGCCAAGGGGAAAGAATGGAGTGCAGTTCCCAAGACCTCAGGTTTTTTAAGCTCCTTTTAAAATGACATTTCTGTAGAGAACAGAACATTTAGTTGAGTCATTCTGAGCAAACTGGATGAAATCTTCCTGTTGCAGCTCTATGTGATCAATAGGGGGTGCATCATTTGAGGGGAGTATTTATACTACCTAGAGTGCTAGTTTGGTTTATACCATTGCTGTGAGTGAGGGAATTCTGAATAAAATGCCCAACAATCAGTGTGCAAGTATGACGGCTGCAGGTGACAGTGGATGCATAAGGACCTTCAGCCCTTCCTGGCCACCATGCCCTGCCTATGTCTTGCCCTCACTCTGACCTCATGGTGCTGCTCCTTGGAGATACCCAAAACTTACCAGGACGTGGTGCTGGGCAACCTGCTCTAGGTGAGACTGCTTGAGCAGATGTTGGACCAGATGACCTCCACAGGCCCCTTCCAATCTCCACCCCCCTGTGTGACTCTGTGCTGGTTTCACTCCTAAAGCACCTCAACTCAGCCCTGATGCCCACTGGAAAGAATGCTGGGACAAGGGACAATCCCAAACTCCTCCTCGAGGATTCATCACAAAACAACAGCTCCCCACTGCAGAATATCCTGTGGCAGACTCAGTCAGAAGAGAGAAAAGATCATTTTATTGTAAACACCAACTGTGGGGGCCCCGGAATCACAGTGGTTTAGCTGGTGAAAATGAATCAGCACCTGCAACAACAGAATCAGAAAGCTTCGATAAACTCATAAAGGCAGGAAGAGGCAGGGTTTTGTTGCCCTCTCTTTGGAGAACACTGTTTATGAGGAATTGCTTATGGCCCAGAAGAGACAGCTATTGTTGGCATTGGCTACAGGGTGGCTCTGACACCTTATCCCCATGGGTAATGTCCTTAGTGCCCTGAACATGTGCAGAGATGCACAGTGCCCCTGTACCATGCAGCAGGGCTCAGTTGGGAGCCCCTGCAGCACTGCCATGGAGTTATTTCCAGACCCTGCACAGCACCATCCCTCGCCATCCCTTGCCAGTGAGTTCAACTAACTTAGAGGAGTGTTGAGAGTGGTGAAAGATGGGCAGCAGAGCCTGGTACACACCTGGGGTTCCTGACCTGTTGGACCTTCCTGCATCATTTCATTGGTCCATCCCCAAAACCTTCTTCTCTCTTTCTCCTCTTCTTTTCCATGCAGCTTTCACTCTCCTCTCCCCACGCCTCTTTTCTTTTTTGGTTTCTCTTTTTCTCCTTGTCCTGGGGAGAGCCTGCAAACCTTTTCATCCCACAATGGGATTAGACAGGGACAGCCACAATCCACTGGAGCCAGTTCTGTTTTAAACCAAAGTGAGCTCATTTTGCCTTCTTTCCTCTGAAAGCCTTGTCAGTTGTTCAGGATGCCCCAGAGAGTCTGCCACATTCTTGGGAGTGACTGGAGGCAAAGCTGGAGGTACCTAAACTGGAAAGGTTGGAATTAACTGATGGCAAGAGACGACCTCGAGTGGTAAGTGACTATTTGGCCAAATTACCACCTTAGCTCTCCAGAGGAGATCCCTTTGGCTGGTTTGCATCAGTCACATTTTGGACAGTACTCCCGCCCGCACAAAATAGACTTGAGGAAGCTCTGATGAAGTAGGTCCTGAGCAAAACCCCTCTGAAGTTGACAGCTACTCCCCTCTGTCTTTTTTGTATGTATTTTGTGGTCCTATGGTTTGGTTGAGCACAATATCAATGCATTTGAGACACAATCTTGCAAGTTTCCATTACTATGTACCATGCCGGGAAGTGGAGGAATAACCAAAACACACACCAGCTCTACTGCCAGACAGAGGCACAGCACCAACTTGGTCTCATCAGAAACTCCACTCCTACACCAGACACATTGTCACTGTGTTTGGGGAGCTGACATACATCTCCCATTCCAGACTCCACCACCATATCTCCCCCAGCTTCTGTGAGGACATCGAGCAGAGATGAGGGTGCATGCAGCAAGGCTTCTGCCTGATGCTTGGTGTCTGCTATGATTGCAGGGACACTTTTCCAAACACAGATCAGGAAAGCAAAACCATGTGCACCAAAGTGACTTCTTGAAAGCGAACAACAGCTAAAGCAAAACCCACCCAAACCCTAACAGTTCTATTTTCAACCCTATGATGCCATGTATGCAGGCTTAAGCTAATCTGAAGAGCAAAACATTCATGTCCCGAGAGCAGTGGTCAAAGAGAGGCCATGGGACAAATGGTGCTGAGAGGACAACATTTGATGTCCAGCCCTGCCAGAAACGATGCTGAGGTTTCTGGTGTCCAAAGCCCCAGCTGGGAAAACCTTCAGTCCCTGCTCCTCGGCCAGAGCCGGGAGGAGCTGTGCTCCCTTCTTCCCTGAGTGTCACCCCGCAGGTTGGGCACCCCAAGGGAGGAGGTCACCTGGACGAACAAGGACACCCGCTGGGCAGCGGCCGCCGGACGTGATTCTGCGGGACAGGGAGCCTCCCTCTGCTGCGGCTCGCGGCCTGGGGGAGGGCAGGGCGAGGGCTGGGCGGGGCTGTCCCGCTGTGCCGCCGTGTTCTCAGGAGACTGCGAGCCGGAGCCGCTGAGCCAGAGCCCCGGTTCCAGCTGCCGGCTCCCTGCCCGTCCCGTCCCGCCGCACCGCTCAGCACCGCGCTGCAGGCAGGGCAGGGCAGGGCAGGGCAGGCTCCGGGAGCGCTGGCCTGGCGGTTCCCACTGACGGGCTCTTGCTCTCTTTCCCTTTGCAGCGGGAGGGAGCGGCGGCCGCACCAGCAGGAAGAGGAGGGGTCTGCCCTGGCCGTTTGCGCTGCGGCGGAGCCCGTCCGCAGAGTCACAAAGTGACAGAGGAAAGACTCTCCCTGGGGAAGAGCCATCCGCGTGTATTTGAAATGGAGGGAAACTTCCCTACCGTTTTGCTTGTAGGTGGAAAGTTGTGGATCAGAGAGGAATTCTACATCTTCCATAGCATAGCGCAGGCAACTGGCTGTACAGCAGTATTTTTTTGTTTGTTTAATGTTTCCTGGAAGAGTCTTATGTTGGTACCGAGTAAGGCAGAGTGTCAGACAAAGTAGCTCATTGAACGGGCATGATACGGGGAAATTTACTTGCCTATTAAAAGCCCCATTGCTCTAGAAGTTGCATCTTTTTTCTCTAGTCTTGTTTCTTGGAAGGGGGTGGGGGGAGGGGCGCGCAGGGTTTATCCTCATACCTCCTAAAACATGCATTGTAGCAGTCCAGATAGAATACGCCTTTCTCCTGTACCTTTTCTTTTTCGAACATGGTGAATTCAATCTGCTGATCAATAGCCCACTGAGTTCAACAGACACCTTTGAATTTTATCCTTTGGCTGAACAGCCAGATGCAACCTCCTGTCACTGGTGCTAGCACCAGTAATGCAGATCATCTGCTCTCTACTAATCTGGGCTATTTACTATCCAACAGTCTACGCCAGAGTACAGCCCGATACAACGTTGCACGTAAGGTCAGTACTACCAAGAGGTGTGACATTCCAATGAAAAACGAGAGAGGCTGTACACCTTTTAATGGCTTGAAGGGATGACAAGGAGAAGCACTGTATATATAACACCAAAAACCAACCAAAAAACAAACAAACAAAACCCAAAAAAAGGATTTTCCCCCTCCATTTCTGATCATTCTGTGACAAAGCCCTGCGCCGCATGATGCGCGTCCTGTCCACATTCAGTGATGCGGATGACGGGGCAGAGCGCACCCTCAGACAGCTTGCAGAAGGCACACGACCGGGAGGAGAGGCTCCTGCAGCCGGGAGTTGTGTTGCCAAGCAGAGGGCCCTTGACAGGCTGGAGAAAGGGGCTGCCAGGTGCCTGCTGTCGTTGAAGAAGGGGAAGAGGGAAGAGCAAAGTCCTGGACCTGGGCAGGAAGAAGCCTTTGGAGCCGTATGTGCTGGGGGAGACCCAGCTGGCAAGCAGCTGTGCAGAGCCCTGGGGTCATGGTGGACCCGAAGTTGAGCAACTTGGAGCCAGCAAAGTACCCCTGGGGCAACGGGGGCTAAGTGCATCCCGGGCTGCAGCAGGCAAACCACTGGCAGCAGGCGGAGGGAGGGGGTGCTTCCCCTCTGCTCTGTCCTGCTCTGGGCTCCCCAGCGCGAGACAGCCAGGGCCACGCTGGAGAGCACCCCCGGCACGAGGCCCCGCCCACTTTCCGTTGGCCTCCCAGCGGCGGCCATTTTGGAGCCAGCAGCCACCAGAGCCGGCAGCAGGGGGCTCTGCTGGCACCGAGCAGCGCCGGCAGGAGGCAGGCTCTGGCCGAGCAGCACTCCCCGGCACCTGCACCTCACTTGCCATCCTCGCTGTCGCCGGCTGGGCCGCATCCCAGAGCGGTGCAGAGCGAGGGTCCTCCTGTCCCGGGCAGGATGGGCCAGGCCAACTGCTGCTGGCACTCCAGGTAGGATCCCCCCTGCGGCTCAGGGATGGGTGGGCACGGCCGGGCCTCGCAGCTGCAGCCTTTCTCATGCCCGCCGCTCTCTGCTCCGCAGGGAGGCTCTCACCGACGCCGAGGCGGTGCTGAGCACAGACGTGTGGCTGACCCGGGGCCACAGGAGGAGCGAGAGGCGCCTTCTCCTCCTCCAGGAGGAACTGGTCATCGCCAAGTTGCGGTAAGACCCTCAGAGCCCCACTGCCTTTCCCCCATGCCTGGCCCTGGCACCAGGCCAGGGACACTCTGGCACCAGCCCCAGGCCCTGGGGCCTTGGTGCTGGATGCACCAATGTCCATCCCAAGGTGTCCTGGTTTAGCCAGGATAGGGTTAAGTTTCCCCAGCAGTGGGGAGGGAGCTCTAGCCGGGTTATTCAATACCATGCTGACGTCAGGTCCGGGCGCCCAAGCGCGGGAAGATTGGTAAACGCGTGGGGTGGGGTCGCTTCCCTCACTGCTGTATCTGTATATCCCTTGTTGTGTTTATTGTTATTACTGTTATTGCTATTGCTATTGTTATTGTTGTTGTTCGGTTTGTTGCTGTTGCACTGCTGTATCAAACCTCTCCTTATCTCAGCCCCGGGGTCTGTATTTCACTCCCTGCCCCGTTCCGGTCGGAGGGTGGGGGAGGGGCAGCGGCAGCGTGGTCTCGGGTCCCGGCGGGGCCTAAACCACCACAGCCTTTTTGGTGCCCAACGTGTGGCACGAGAGGGTTGAGATAAGGACACAAGGAGAAGGTGTGTTAGAGCCATCTGTTAGGTGCCATTTTTCTGGTTTTATTCGTATTTGTTTGATAAGGAACATTTGCAGTGCTGGCCAACTTGCTTGCGTGGTGGGGCTGGATTAATCCTTATATCCCCTGTGTGTTCCCAGTGCTGGCGTTTGTTATCGGTGGAAAATGTGTCAAGGGTTTTATTTTGCTATACTGGCTACTGACTGCTTATAATGTGCTTGCATCACTGCTTGTGCGGGTGAACCGGTAGCTGTTTGCTGCCTGGGCTTTCGTTAGGGGTCTCACCGCCTCTGTGGGTGAGCCAGGGGAAGAGATGCTCTCGGTTTTTGAGAGTTTTAGCTATCCTTGGAGCACCCAGGCCAGTGTGTTTGCGGCACAGCGCTTTCTGAATGTCTGCCAGATCTTGTTTTGGGCCATGCGGTACTTCTCCAATAATGGCACCACCCGGAAACCTGCCCCGAGGGCAGATAGTTATAAATGGCAAGGTGTGTGGGAAAAGATGGGCAAGTGCCTGAGTCAGTGGTCACCCCCAGTGCTTTGGGATCTCACTCCCAAACAAGTGCAGAGTCCTGATAAACTGGTGGAGTGTTTGGAAAAGGTGTGTTGCCAATCTGACAAACTCCGGGAGACACAACTCGTTGCGATGTGCTGGGGGCTTGCCCATGCCTACCGTGTCATCTTTAACACTGATCACTGCCCTCAAGGGGGAGAAAGGGCTGCAGGATCTGAAAGTGAACCTGCTGGTACAGCAGCTGGGCCAGGGGGACAGGCAGTGCCAGTACCAGTCGCCTCCACCAGCACAGCAGCTGGGCCAGGGGGACAGGCAGTGCCAGTATGAGTCGCCCCGACACAGAAAACCAAATATACCAAAAAATCCCCTCGCAGTGCACAGGGTGATGATGAACCAGGCCCATCACGAGAGCAGGAGGAAGAGCCGGAGGTAACCACCCGATCTCTATCCCTCAGTGAGTTGCGAGATATGCGGAAGGATTTCAGACGCCTTCCAGGCGAGCAAATTTGCACCTGGCTGCTCCGATGCTGGGATAGTGGAGCTGGTGTTTTGGAATTGGAGGGGAGAGAGGCCAAGCAGCTGGGATCTTTAGCCAGGGAGGCTGGTATTGACAAGGCCATAGGGAAACAGGCTCAAACCCTCAGCCTTTGGAGGCGACTCCTGCTCAGTGTAACGGAGAGGTGCCCCTACAAGGATGATGTTCTGTGTCGGTTAGGCAAGTGGACCAACACGGAGAAAGGCATTCAGAACCTCAGGGAATTGGCTGTGTTTGACATGGTTTATGGTGATCTCAATGATGGCCCATGGATCCAGATCAGGTCCCTTGCACACAGCTGATGTGGCAGAAGTTCCTGCAAAGTGCACCAGAGGCACATTCCAAAGCACTGGCAGTAGCGTCCTGGTGGCGAGACACCCACACTCAGACAGTGGACGAAGTGGCTGGCCAGCTCCGGCAATATGAGGGAAATCTCCCTTCCTCCCAACATGCCTGGGTTTCAGCTGTAAGGGAACTGTCTCAGAGGCTCCAGAAAGTGGAAGAGGACATGTCCTACATTCCACCTGCACGGGCCGATGTCTCAGCCATTAGAAGCAGGCACTTCCCCACCCAAGAGAAGGGCAGTGGAAGGGACACAGCACGGGGTACCCTGTGATTCTTCCTCCGCGACCATGGAGAAAACGTGAGGAGGTGGGATGGACAGCCCACTCCCGCCCTAGCTGCACAAGTACAGCACCTGAAAGGGAAAGCCACCATGAAAGGGGAGTCTTCCAAGAGAGACGCAGCTCCAGTGTCCGGTCGGAAATCCCCCAGACAGAATAGAATGGCCAACGTTATGCTTGACCTTCTTGAGGGGACAAGTGAGTCATTCTTGCAGGAGTCACTCTTAGAACAAGTGAGTGATGGTGAGCAGGATTAGAGGGGCCCTGCCTCCAGCCAGGTGGAGGAAAGGGATAATCGGATTTACTGGACGGTGTGGATCCGATGGCCTGGCACATCAGACGTACAAGCATATAAGGCCTTGGTAGATACTGGCGCACAGTGCACCCTGATGCCATCAAACTACAGTGGGGTTGAACCCATCTGCATCTCCGGAGTGACAGGGGGATCCCAACAGCTGACCCTATTAGAAGCTGAAGTAAGCTTAACTGGGAAGGACTGGCATAAGCACCCCATTGTGACTGGCCCAGATGCCCCGTGCATCCTAGGTACAGATTACCCGAGGAGAGGGTACTTTAAAGACCCAAGAGAGTACTGGTGGGCCTTTGGTATAGCTGCCCTGGAGGAGGTTGAGCAATTGTCTCCCTTACCCGGCCTCTCAGAAGATCCCTCAGTGGTGTGGGATTACTCAGTCGGTAAACGCGTGGTGTGGGGTCGCTCTCCTCGCTGCTGTATCAGTATATCCCTTGTTCTGTTTATTGTTATTACTGTTATTGCTATTGTTATCGTTCTTGTTGTTCGGTTTGTTGCTGTTGCACTGCTGTATTAAACCTCTCCTTATCTCAGCCCCGGGGTTTGTATTTCACTCCCTGCCCCGTTCCGGTCGGAGGGTAGGGGAGGGGCAGTGGCAATGTCCTCTCGGGTCCCGGCAGGGCCTAAACCACCACACAGGGGCAGGTGGGGGGCAGGGCTCTGCCCGGGGGCACCCCAAGGCGGCCACCTCCAGCTCACTGCCTGTCTCTCTTCTCCGCAGACGTGGCACCACCCTGCGCCCACAGCTCCGCCTGGCCCTGGACCAGCTGTGGGTGCTGAGCAGCGGGAAGGAGGCGGCGGGGGACGTCAAAGAGGAAGAGGAGGAGGAAGGCAGCGACGACGACAGGACCTCCATCATCTTCATCTGGCCCAGCGGCACCTGTGTTGCCACTTTCGGGTGAGTCATGGTGCCACGTCCCACAGCCAGGCAGGAGAGGGTCCCAACCGTGCCCACGCCACCCTGTGAATGGCCTCTGCCCTCCGTGCAGAGCCTGGACAGGGAGCGGGCTGCACGCCGGCAGGGAGGGATGGGGGTGCGTTTCCACATCCTGCATCCCCTGGTCACCTTTTGGTCCCCAGAAGGCAAGGGCAGGAGCAGCTGCTCTGGCAGGACACAGGGAGCCAGGGCTTGGGCAGCACCCCTGTCCTGCCCCACGGGGCCTCGTGCTGCCCCTCAGCCCTTCCCAAGGGGCAAGGCTGTGCAGGGGCCCAGGGGCTGGGGGGCAGTGGGGCCTGACGCTGGTTCTCCTCTCTTTCTGCAGCTCCCGGGCACTGAAGCAGCTGTGGCTGGGCAAGCTGCTGGGGTAAGCTAGGGGGGTGCTTCAGGCGCGGCCGGATGGGGGAACACAGCTCCCCAGATGGGGAGAGCTGCCGCTGTGGCTGCGGGCAGCTCTCAGGCAGAGCTGCCTGACAAGGGAGAAGAGGTGGCTTGGGGCTCAGCCAGCTCTCTCCCTGTCCTTTCCCGGTGACAGGACACCCGAAGGAGCCACGGGAGCCCGAGTAACCAACATCCCGTCCATCAAACTCCTGCAGAAGGAGCTGAGCCGACGCCACGCCGTAAGTGTCTCTCTCGTCTGGCCGCTGTCCCCGAGCGCTGGCCCTCCAGCCGAGCAGCAGAGGCGTCGCTGCTCACCTCCTTCCACTCTTTCTCTCCTGCCCAGTGGAAGACATTCAGCGCCAAGAAGAGCCTGGAGAGGCTGATGGAGGACCAGGCAGAGGTGAGAACGGCTGCCTTTCACCCGCCTCTGGCTGTGCCGGGGTGCCAGGGCTGTGCGGCGAGTGGGGTGAGCCTGTGCAGGGGGGAGGGAGGGTCCCGCGGTGCCACCCCGGGTGCAAAGAGCGTTGGGGAGCCACCAGGAACGCCGCATGTCCCCGCTGGTGGTGCTGGGGGGAAACCTGCCGCGTGAGGCAGAGAGCCCAGGAGGGCAGAGGGTCCTGGTTCTTGCAGGCTGATCCCAAGCAAGGGCCTCCAACAGCCCCACCTACCAATGAAGGCGGACTTTGCCGCTCACCAGGTGAGTTTGGGGACGAAGGGCAGGGAGGGCCTTCTTTTCTCCTGGACCGGCACGTCTGCACAACTGAGGATGCTGCCCTTTGGCCAGAGGAAATCGGTGCGCATCACGCTGCAGCAGGAGAGAGCTGAGCGCTCGGGACCCTTCCACAGTGCTGAGCACTCGAGGTGCTGCCTGCCTGAGCTCTGTCCCCAGAGCCGGGCAGATGGGTCCCTGCTCCGCGGCCAGAGCCGGGAGGAGCCGTGCTCCCTTGTTCCCTGAGTGTCACCCCGCAGGTTGGGCACCCCAAGGGAGGACGGATGTCACCCGGACGAGCAAGGACACCCGCTGGGCAGCGGCCGCCGGACGTGATTCTGCGGGACAGGGAGCCTCCCTCTGCTGCGGCTCGCGGCCTGGGGGAGGGCAGGGCGAGGGCTGGGCGGGGCTGTCCCGCTGTGCCGCCGTGTTCTCAGGAGACTGCGAGCCGGAGCCGCTGAGCCAGAGCCCCGGTTCCAGCTGCCGGCTCCCTGCCCGTCCCGTCCCGCCGCACCGCTCAGCACCGCGCTGCAGGCAGGGCAGGGCAGGGCAGGGCAGGCTCCGGGAGCGCTGGCCTGGCGGTTCCCACTGACGGGCTCTTGCTCTCTTTCCCTTTGCAGCGGGAGGGAGCGGCGGCCGCACCGGCAGGAAGAGGAGGGGTCTGCCCTGGCCGTTTGCGCTGCGGCGGAGCCCGTCCGCTGCCCCGGCGCCAGGGCAGGCGGGCTCCGACTGCAGCAGGGCGCTCTTTGGGCAGCCCCTGGCAGCCCTCTGCGGGGAGGCCGGCACGCTGCCCCGGCCCATCCAGGTAGGCCAGCCTGGACAGGGAAGCCCCAGCCCTCCCTGCGGCTGCTCCAGAGCCGCTGTCCCCAGCGGCTGCGGGGGTGGCTGGGGCACGGGGCTTTTCACCCACGGCCACCGCTTCTGGCGCCAGACCCTTTGCGGGGGGGGCGGAGCCCAGCCTGGGGCAGAGCTCTGGCCTCTGCCGTCACTTGTTTCTTCAGCCAAGCAGCTGTTCTCCTGCGTCTCCCGCAGGAGCTCGTGGACATCCTGCACCAGCGAGGACCGTCGACGGAGGGGATCTTCCGCAGATCCGACAGGGGGACGGCGCTCCAGAAGCTGAAGGAGGACCTCGACCGCGGCGCAGATGTGGACCTGGCAAACCAGCCTGTCATCCTGCTGGCTGCCGTCCTGAAGGTGAGCGCTTCTGCCCTGCAGCTGGAAGAGCTCCTGGCTGGCCTGGAACCTTCAAAGGCTCACCTGAAGCCCTTGGCCTTGCAGGACTTTCTCCGCAGCATCCCGGGCAAGCTGCTCGTTGTCGGCCTCTACGAGGACTGGATGCAGGCCATGGAGAGGCCAAGCAAGGACACCAGGGTGGAAGCGCTGAAAGTGTGAGTGTGGCCAGCAGCCTGCCTGTTGAGTAGGGAGTGGCAGAGTCCTGGGACTTGCCTGAAAAGGGACGGGCTCCTTAGAAGGTTGCACTTTCTGGCAGCTCGCATTTGCTGGGCTGGGGTTGCATTTCGGGGGAAAGGGCGTGGGCAGGGAGCCTTCCCTTGCGTGGGCTTGGGTGAAACCAGGAGCTGGGAAGCAGCAGTGTGTTTTCTTCCTGAAGCACAGGAGCCCTGATCACTGCCTGAGAGCACCTGGAAAGTGGCACAACACAGACACTGGCTCCCACCTGCCCTTGTGCAAGCTTCAGGGACAGCTGTGGGCAGCATCTGCTTCCATAACGTTGTGTTCCTGCTCCCTCAGGGTGGCCGAGAAGTTGCCTGCAGCCCATCTCCTCCTCCTCCAGCGCCTGATCTCGCTGCTGCAGAGCATTGGCCACCACGTGTCCACCAGCAGAATGACCGCCAGCAACCTGGCCATCTGCCTGGGGCCAAACCTGCTGGGCCCACCCGACGAGGACCTGCTCCCGCTCGAGGCCATGCTGGAGGTGACCGAGAAGGTACGCTGTATTGACCGGCTGCCTGCAGCCTGCCTGGACCGTCAGAGCTTGCTCCTCTCTCGAGTAAATGATGGTGGAGTGGCTGCCTGGAAGAGCAGCCCCACAGCCACAGCCTTCTGCGCAGAAGCAAGGGTCAGGAGCAGGAAAGGCTGCTTGGCGCATTTTCAGACACCTGCGCTGAAACCAAGGCTTTGATGTGTGCAGGTGAAGCTGCTGGTGGAATTTCTCATTGAGAACGGCAGTGACATCCTGGGGGAGGAGATGGCTGTCCAGATGTCACCAGAGCCCATGGGCAGATGCACAGGTAGGAGGAGGGACTGAGGGCTGTCACGGCCTGAGCAGACAGCGGGGGTAGGGCTTGGTGTGGGTTTTGCTTTAGCTGTTGTCCACTTCCAACAAGTCACTTTTCTGCACACGCTTTTGCTTTCCAGAGCTGCCTTTGGGAAAGGAGCATGGCCCGGCAGGCGAAGCAGACGTGGAGCACCAGGCAAAAGCCTTCCTGGATGCACCAGCCTCTCTGCTCATCCTCCAGAGAGCAGCAGGGGGAGATGCGGTGGTGGGAGCAGAATCGGCGGAGGTATGGCAGCTCCACGAGCGCTGCGACAATGTGTCTTAGGTAGGAGGGTAGTTCCTGTTGGGTCCAAGCAGCTGCTGTGCCTCTTCCTGGCATTCGATCTCTTGTGGCTTTGCATTTTATTTCCCCCCACCCCGGAATAACACGCTGTAAGTAAAACTTGGGAGGGCGGAAGAAATTCTGGCAGAAGGAAGTGGGCCAGCCTTCTCTTGCCCGGCAGGGGATCGCAGGCTCTCTGCTGAATGGCCCCACAAATGAACTGTCACACCCCCACGTGAACCCTGTGTTCCAGAGTGAGATCCTTGGGAGAAAGGGCTAATGCAAACCGGCCAAAGGGATCTCCTCTGTAGAGCTAAGGCAGCAACGTGCCAAGCAGTTGCTTACTACTTCAGGGCATCCCTTGCCACCTGCTAATGACGACCTTTCTGTTTTAGGCACGCATTGCTCCGTCTCCAACCACCCCCGAGACCACGGTAGAGGCCCTGGGATGCACAGAGGAACCAAAGAGCCTCTCAGAGCAAAGAAGGTAAAATGAGTCAGCTTTGGTTAAATCAAGAACTGATTCCAACTGATCCTGGCTTTACCTATCTAATCATGCTGTGGGATGGAAAGGTTTGCAGGCTCCCGCCAGGAGAGCGCCAGCCAAAGGAAAAGAAAGAGAGAAGAGGCCTGGGCAGAAGAGACGGACCCCCACCAGGCGAAGAAGAGAAGAAAGAAGAAGATGGGGACTGCAAAAAAAGCAGGGAGGTGCAAAAGATCAGGAAGCCCCAGGTACGTACCAGGCTCTGCTGCCCATCTTTGCCAACTCTCCACACTGCTCTAAGTCAGTCCAACTCTCTGGCAAGGGACGGCGAGGGGATGGTGCTATGCAGGGTTTGGAAATAACCCCGTGGCAGCTCCCCAGGGGAGCCCTGCTGTGTGGCACGGGGGCACTCTGCACCTCTGCATATGCGCAGGTCTGTAAGGGCATTACCCATGGGGATAAGGGGCCAGAGCCACCCCAGAGCCAATGCCAGCAGTAGCTCTCTTCTGGGATATCAACAATTCCTGTTTCCCAAAGAAAGGGGAACCAAGCCATGCCTGTTCCTGCCTTTGTGCTTTACCAGTGCTTTCTGGCTCTGTCGTTGTAGGTGCTGATTTCCTGTTGCCACCTGAAGCCCTGTGACTCCTGGGCTCCTGCAGTTAATGTCCACAATAAAAGGACATTTTGTCTCTTCTGAATGTGTGTGCCATACGATATTCTGGACGAGGTAGAAGTTGTTTTGTGACGCACGCATCCTTGTGGAAGAGTTTGGGATCATCCCTTGCGCCGGAATCCTTTCCAGCAGGCATCGGGGCTGAGTTCAGGTGCTTGAGGCGTCAAACCAAAGCACAGCATCACATAGAACCGCTGAGGCTGGGAGGGACCTGTGGAGGTCCTCTGGTCCAACCTGCCTGCTCGAGCAGGGTCACCTAGACCGGATTGCTCAGGACTGTGGACTAATGGGCACCTTCCCTTGTCACACAGAGCATCCTCATGGGGGGAAAAGGGATGCTCTGGAGAGTTTCTGGCAAATCTCTGGAGAAGAGCTTCTCCCTGCCCCTCTACCAGGGGCTTTTTCAGCTGGTGGGTGCAGTCAGCACTGCAGGAAAGAACAGGCAGCAGCCACCGCAGTCAGCACTGCGGGAAAGCTGGGACCGCGGAGACCCTCCCAGGCTCTCCAACCCCAGCCTAGCCCAGTCCAGACAGCGTCCACAAGAGTGGTCTTCCATCCCTTTTCCCAACGTGCTGAACTGCCCTTAAAGCATTAACCACCGGGCTGAAGTGCTAAGGCTTGGACAATAGGCCCAAGCCAGAGTTGACCTATAGAGGAATCCTGTATATTTTGTACCTGATAACCATTGTGCTAGTAGGTATTGTACTAGGTTATAACAAACCGCCTATCCTGATGTAAAAAGCGCTAAAGTGTTGAAGTGTTGAAGCCTGAACAACAGGCCCCGAGCCAAAGCTGCTAACTTAGTATGTAGTCATTAACGATATGTGTATGGTCATTAATGAAAGATGTAGCTTAGATATCATAGACTCCTGACTGATGATGAATGTAATGGAAACATGTCTATCCTGAATGTATCTTTCTTCTTCTTGGCATAGAGGTAAGTTAACAAGGCCATGAAGCCTGCTGTCCGGCCTTGGGACCAGACGTGTGGCCTTGTTCTAAAAAGAACATAAATAAATTAGATAAGCAGGGAAACTCCCTTAGCTTCTCCCTTGAGCCCTGGCCAGGCTCCGGGGGAATCTAATGTGAGAGTGAAACCAGACGTTCCGCTCAAAACAGAGGTGCCAGCTATTCTGGCTTGCTGATTTTGGGCTATATAAGGCTGGACCCGCTCACAGCGACTTTGGAAGCCTCACCTACGGGTGGACGCACCGCGTAGGATTTCCCACTTGCCGGGAAAGGCTCTCCAAATCCTCGCTGTAACCGGGGCTGCCCAGCCACTGCGGATCCGGATGATGGTAAAGTATGCAAGTGGTGATGGATCTTTCTTAATCCCTGTTCTCTCTCTCAGGTAGTAATGATTTGATGCATGACCCTGTATTTTCCTATTTGTTTAAGTGCGCTATTGTGTCTTTTCGTACTGTATGTTTTCTGTATTATTCTGTTATTTAGCTATTTCCAGTAAAATATGCCTGCTCTTTTCACTCTGGTGTCTGAGTTTAATTGGTATCCCTAATCAGCAAAACACGGGCCCACAATCTTTCTGGTTGGAGTGTAAAATAGCCAAAAGATGCCGGTTTCCTGCATTCTTCCTGCAAAGACTCTGATTTCCTGCATTTTTCCTCAAAAGGGCAGGTTTTGAACTCTCTTCATCGCTCCTATTTTAATCAAGGCATCGCGCAGTATCAACAGTTCCACCAGACACACACCATCCAAAGCTGACTATGGATCCCCTTTTTGCCACGGGGAGGGCCTTTCGCACAGACGTGTCCCTGGCTGTGCTGGCTGCTCGGTGGGTGAAGGTCATGGCTCACAGTGGAGTCTGTCTTTCGCCACGATGGTCATTTCCAGGGAGAGCAGCTTGTTGTATTGACCAGGACCCTACAGGGAGAACAGAAGGGCAGGGATGCAGATGCAACACTTGCCACAAGTCCAGCGGAGCAGCTTGCTCCAGCGCGGCCCACTGTGACTTTCTGTGCTGCTGGAGCTGTGCGGATGCTCAGGGGACAAAGGGTTAAACCTGAGTTACCTGCATGAAACACAGCTGTCGCCAGCCTCGGTGCAAGCTGACGCAGGAGCTGGTCCTGACAACCACCAACCCAGGGCACGGAAAGCTTTGAACAGCTGTGACTGTTCTGGAACAGACCGTGCCTCGTGCATCCGCTTCTATTAACAACTCTTCTCCTGCAGCAGAAAAGGAGTTTGAGATCTTGCTCACGGCTACAGGAGGACGGTGGTGGCCTCGGATGGTGCGTGAGGCTCGGGGCTTGCCTTGCCTATGAGCAGCTATGCCCACAGAGTGACAGAGGCTTTCCCTGGGGAAGAGCCATCAGCGCCCATTTGAAATGGAGGAAAACTTCACTACGGTTTTGGTTGTAGGTGGAAAGTTGTGGATCAGAGAGGAATTCTGCATCTTCCATAGCGTAACAGAGGCAACTGGCTGTAGAGCAATTTTTTGGTTTGTCTAATTCTTCCGGGAAGAGTCTTATGCTGGTACCGAGTAAGGCAGAGTGTCAGACAAAGTAGCTCATTGAATGGGCATGATACGGGGAAATTTACTTGCCTATTAAAAGCCCCATTGCTCTAGAAGTTGCATCTTTTTTCTCTAGTCCTTTCTCTTGGAAGGGGGTGGGCGGAGGGGCATGGAGGGTTTATCTTCATACCTCCTAAAACATGCATTGTAGCAGTCAGGATAGAATATGCCTTCCTCCTGTAGCTTTTCTTTTTTGAACGTGCTGAATTCAGTCAATTGCCCACTGAGTTCAACAGACACCTCTGATTTTTACCCTTTGGCTGAACAGCTAGATGCAACCTCCCGTCACTGGCGTTAGCACCAGTAATGCAGATCATCTGCTCTCTACTACTCTAGGCTACCTACTATCTAACAGTCTAGGCGAGAGTACAGCCTGATGCAACATTACACGTAAGGTCAGTACTACCAAGGGGTGTGACATTCCAATGGAAAACGAGAGAGCCTGTACACCTTTAATTGGCTTCAAGGGATGACAGGGAGAAGCACCATATTTGTAATACACACACACACACAGAAAAGTGGATCTTCCCCCTCAATTTCTGATCATTCTGTGACAAAGCCCTGCGCCGCATGATGCGCGTCCTGTCCACATTCAGTGATGCGGATGACGGGGCAGAGCGCACCCTCAGACAGCTTGCAGAAGGCACACGACCGGGAGGAGAGGCTCCTGCAGCCGGGAGTTGTGTTGCCAAGCAGAGGGCCCTTGACAGGCTGGAGAAAGGGGCTGCCAGGTGCCTGCTGTCGTTGAAGAAGGGGAAGAGGGAAGAGCAAAGTCCTGGACCTGGGCAGGAAGAAGCCTTTGGAGCCGTATGTGCTGGGGGAGACCCAGCTGGCAAGCAGCTGTGCAGAGCCCTGGGGTCATGGTGGACCCGAAGTTGAGCAACTTGGAGCCAGCAAAGTACCCCTGGGGCAACGGGGGCTAAGTGCATCCCGGGCTGCAGCAGGCAAACCACTGGCAGCAGGCGGAGGGAGGGGGTGCTTCCCCTCTGCTCTGTCCTGCTCTGGGCTCCCCAGCGCGAGACAGCCAGGGCCACGCTGGAGAGCACCCCCGGCACGAGGCCCCGCCCACTTTCCGTTGGCCTCCCAGCGGCGGCCATTTTGGAGCCAGCAGCCACCAGAGCCGGCAGCAGGGGGCTCTGCTGGCACCGAGCAGCGCCGGCAGGAGGCAGGCTCTGGCCGAGCAGCACTCCCCGGCACCTGCACCTCACTTGCCATCCTCGCTGTCGCCGGCTGGGCCGCATCCCAGAGCGGTGCAGAGCGAGGGTCCTCCTGTCCCGGGCAGGATGGGCCAGGCCAACTGCTGCTGGCACTCCAGGTAGGATCCCCCCTGCGGCTCAGGGATGGGTGGGCACGGCCGGGCCTCGCAGCTGCAGCCTTTCTCATGCCCGCCGCTCTCTGCTCCGCAGGGAGGCTCTCACCGACGCCGAGGCGGTGCTGAGCACAGACGTGTGGCTGACCCGGGGCCACAGGAGGAGCGAGAGGCGCCTTCTCCTCCTCCAGGAGGAACTGGTCATCGCCAAGTTGCGGTAAGACCCTCAGAGCCCCACTGCCTTTCCCCCATGCCTGGCCCTGGCACCAGGCCAGGGACACTCTGGCACCAGCCCCAGGCCCTGGGGCCTTGGTGCTGGATGCACCAATGTCCATCCCAAGGTGTCCTGGTTTAGCCAGGATAGGGTTAAGTTTCCCCAGCAGTGGGGAGGGAGCTCTAGCCGGGTTATTCAATACCATGCTGACGTCAGGTCCGGGCGCCCAAGCGCGGGAAGATTGGTAAACGCGTGGGGTGGGGTCGCTTCCCTCACTGCTGTATCTGTATATCCCTTGTTGTGTTTATTGTTATTACTGTTATTGCTATTGCTATTGTTATTGTTGTTGTTCGGTTTGTTGCTGTTGCACTGCTGTATCAAACCTCTCCTTATCTCAGCCCCGGGGTCTGTATTTCACTCCCTGCCCCGTTCCGGTCGGAGGGTGGGGGAGGGGCAGCGGCAGCGTGGTCTCGGGTCCCGGCGGGGCCTAAACCACCACAGCCTTTTTGGTGCCCAACGTGTGGCACGAGAGGGTTGAGATAAGGACACAAGGAGAAGGTGTGTTAGAGCCATCTGTTAGGTGCCATTTTTCTGGTTTTATTCGTATTTGTTTGATAAGGAACATTTGCAGTGCTGGCCAACTTGCTTGCGTGGTGGGGCTGGATTAATCCTTATATCCCCTGTGTGTTCCCAGTGCTGGCGTTTGTTATCGGTGGAAAATGTGTCAAGGGTTTTATTTTGCTATACTGGCTACTGACTGCTTATAATGTGCTTGCATCACTGCTTGTGCGGGTGAACCGGTAGCTGTTTGCTGCCTGGGCTTTCGTTAGGGGTCTCACCGCCTCTGTGGGTGAGCCAGGGGAAGAGATGCTCTCGGTTTTTGAGAGTTTTAGCTATCCTTGGAGCACCCAGGCCAGTGTGTTTGCGGCACAGCGCTTTCTGAATGTCTGCCAGATCTTGTTTTGGGCCATGCGGTACTTCTCCAATAATGGCACCACCCGGAAACCTGCCCCGAGGGCAGATAGTTATAAATGGCAAGGTGTGTGGGAAAAGATGGGCAAGTGCCTGAGTCAGTGGTCACCCCCAGTGCTTTGGGATCTCACTCCCAAACAAGTGCAGAGTCCTGATAAACTGGTGGAGTGTTTGGAAAAGGTGTGTTGCCAATCTGACAAACTCCGGGAGACACAACTCGTTGCGATGTGCTGGGGGCTTGCCCATGCCTACCGTGTCATCTTTAACACTGATCACTGCCCTCAAGGGGGAGAAAGGGCTGCAGGATCTGAAAGTGAACCTGCTGGTACAGCAGCTGGGCCAGGGGGACAGGCAGTGCCAGTACCAGTCGCCTCCACCAGCACAGCAGCTGGGCCAGGGGGACAGGCAGTGCCAGTATGAGTCGCCCCGACACAGAAAACCAAATATACCAAAAAATCCCCTCGCAGTGCACAGGGTGATGATGAACCAGGCCCATCACGAGAGCAGGAGGAAGAGCCGGAGGTAACCATCCGATCTCTATCCCTCAGTGAGTTGCGAGATATGCGGAAGGATTTCAGACGCCTTCCAGGCGAGCAAATTTGCACCTGGCTGCTCCGATGCTGGGATAGTGGAGCTGGTGTTTTGGAATTGGAGGGGAGAGAGGCCAAGCAGCTGGGATCTTTAGCCAGGGAGGCTGGTATTGACAAGGCCATAGGGAAACAGGCTCAAACCCTCAGCCTTTGGAGGCGACTCCTGCTCAGTGTAACGGAGAGGTGCCCCTACAAGGATGATGTTCTGTGTCGGTTAGGCAAGTGGACCAACACGGAGAAAGGCATTCAGAACCTCAGGGAATTGGCTGTGTTTGACATGGTTTATGGTGATCTCAATGATGGCCCATGGATCCAGATCAGGTCCCTTGCACACAGCTGATGTGGCAGAAGTTCCTGCAAAGTGCACCAGAGGCACATTCCAAAGCACTGGCAGTAGCGTCCTGGTGGCGAGACACCCACACTCAGACAGTGGACGAAGTGGCTGGCCAGCTCCGGCAATATGAGGGAAATCTCCCTTCCTCCCAACATGCCTGGGTTTCAGCTGTAAGGGAACTGTCTCAGAGGCTCCAGAAAGTGGAAGAGGACATGTCCTACATTCCACCTGCACGGGCCGATGTCTCAGCCATTAGAAGCAGGCACTTCCCCACCCAAGAGAAGGGCAGTGGAAGGGACACAGCACGGGGTACCCTGTGATTCTTCCTCCGCGACCATGGAGAAAACGTGAGGAGGTGGGATGGACAGCCCACTCCCGCCCTAGCTGCACAAGTACAGCACCTGAAAGGGAAAGCCACCATGAAAGGGGAGTCTTCCAAGAGAGACGCAGCTCCAGTGTCCGGTCGGAAATCCCCCAGACAGAATAGAATGGCCAACGTTATGCTTGACCTTCTTGAGGGGACAAGTGAGTCATTCTTGCAGGAGTCACTCTTAGAACAAGTGAGTGATGGTGAGCAGGATTAGAGGGGCCCTGCCTCCAGCCAGGTGGAGGAAAGGGATAATCGGATTTACTGGACGGTGTGGATCCGATGGCCTGGCACATCAGACGTACAAGCATATAAGGCCTTGGTAGATACTGGCGCACAGTGCACCCTGATGCCATCAAACTACAGTGGGGTTGAACCCATCTGCATCTCCGGAGTGACAGGGGGATCCCAACAGCTGACCCTATTAGAAGCTGAAGTAAGCTTAACTGGGAAGGACTGGCATAAGCACCCCATTGTGACTGGCCCAGATGCCCCGTGCATCCTAGGTACAGATTACCTGAGGAGAGGGTACTTTAAAGACCCAAGAGAGTACTGGTGGGCCTTTGGTATAGCTGCCCTGGAGGAGGTTGAGCAATTGTCTCCCTTACCCGGCCTCTCAGAAGATCCCTCAGTGGTGTGGGATTACTCAGTCGGTAAACGCGTGGTGTGGGGTCGCTCTCCTCGCTGCTGTATCAGTATATCCCTTGTTCTGTTTATTGTTATTACTGTTATTGCTATTGTTATCGTTCTTGTTGTTCGGTTTGTTGCTGTTGCACTGCTGTATTAAACCTCTCCTTATCTCAGCCCCGGGGTTTGTATTTCACTCCCTGCCCCGTTCCGGTCGGAGGGTAGGGGAGGGGCAGTGGCAATGTCCTCTCGGGTCCCGGCAGGGCCTAAACCACCACACAGGGGCAGGTGGGGGGCAGGGCTCTGCCCGGGGGCACCCCAAGGCGGCCACCTCCAGCTCACTGCCTGTCTCTCTTCTCCGCAGACGTGGCACCACCCTGCGCCCACAGCTCCGCCTGGCCCTGGACCAGCTGTGGGTGCTGAGCAGCGGGAAGGAGGCGGCGGGGGACGTCAAAGAGGAAGAGGAGGAGGAAGGCAGCGACGACGACAGGACCTCCATCATCTTCATCTGGCCCAGCGGCACCTGTGTTGCCACTTTCGGGTGAGTCATGGTGCCACGTCCCACAGCCGGGCAGGAGAGGGTCCCAACCGTGCCCACGCCACCCTGTGAATGGCCTCTGCCCTCCGTGCAGAGCCTGGACAGGGAGCGGGCTGCACGCCGGCAGGGAGGGATGGGGGTGCGTTTCCACATCCTGCATCCCCTGGTCACCTTTTGGTCCCCAGAAGGCAAGGGCAGGAGCAGCTGCTCTGGCAGGACACAGGGAGCCAGGGCTTGGGCAGCACCCCTGTCCTGCCCCACGGGGCCTCGTGCTGCCCCTCAGCCCTTCCCAAGGGGCAAGGCTGTGCAGGGGCCCAGGGGCTGGGGGGCAGCGGGGCCTGACGCTGGTTCTCCTCTCTTTCTGCAGCTCCCGGGCACTGAAGCAGCTGTGGCTGGGCAAGCTGCTGGGGTAAGCTAGGGGGGTGCTTCAGGCGTGGCCGGATGGGGGAACACAGCTCCCCAGATGGGGAGAGCTGCCGCTGTGGCTGCGGGCAGCTCTCAGGCAGAGCTGCCTGACAAGGGAGAAGAGGTGGCTTGGGGCTCAGCCAGCTCTCTCCCTGTCCTTTCCCGGTGACAGGACACCCGAAGGAGCCACGGGAGCCCGAGTAACCAACATCCCGTCCATCAAACTCCTGCAGAAGGAGCTGAGCCGACGCCACGCCGTAAGTGTCTCTCTCGTCTGGCCGCTGTCCCCGAGCGCTGGCCCTCCAGCCGAGCAGCAGAGGCGTCGCTGCTCACCTCCTTCCACTCTTTCTCTCCTGCCCAGTGGAAGACATTCAGCGCCAAGAAGAGCCTGGAGAGGCTGATGGAGGACCAGGCAGAGGTGAGAACGGCTGCCTTTCACCCGCCTCTGGCTGTGCCGGGGTGCCAGGGCTGTGCGGCGAGTGGGGTGAGCCTGTGCAGGGGGGAGGGAGGGTCCCGCGGTGCCACCCCGGGTGCAAAGAGCGTTGGGGAGCCACCAGGAACGCCGCATGTCCCCGCTGGTGGTGCTGGGGGGAAACCTGCCGCGTGAGGCAGAGAGCCCAGGAGGGCAGAGGGTCCTGGTTCTTGCAGGCTGATCCCAAGCAAGGGCATCCAACAGCCCCACCTACCAATGAAGGCGGACTTTGCCGCTCACCAGGTGAGTTTGGGGACGAAGGGCAGGGAGGGCCTTCTTTTCTCCTGGACCAGCACGTCTGCACAACTGAGGATGCTGCCCTTTGGCCAGAGGAAATCGGTGCGCATCACGCTGCAGCAGGAGAGAGCTGAGCGCTCGGGACCCTTCCACAGTGCTGAGCACTCGAGGTGCTGCCTGCCTGAGCTCTGTCCCCAGAGCCGGGCAGATGGGTCCCTGCTCCGCGGCCAGAGCCGGGAGGAGCCGTGCTCCCTTGTTCCCTGAGTGTCACCCCGCAGGTTGGGCACCCCAAGGGAGGACGGATGTCACCCGGACGAGCAAGGACACCCGCTGGGCAGCGGCCGCCGGACGTGATTCTGCGGGACAGGGAGCCTCCCTCTGCTGCGGCTCGCGGCCTGGGGGAGGGCAGGGCGAGGGCTGGGCGGGGCTGTCCCGCTGTGCCGCCGTGTTCTCAGGAGACTGCGAGCCGGAGCCGCTGAGCCAGAGCCCCGGTTCCAGCTGCCGGCTCCCTGCCCGTCCCGTCCCGCCGCACCGCTCAGCACCGCGCTGCAGGCAGGGCAGGGCAGGGCAGGGCAGGCTCCGGGAGCGCTGGCCTGGCGGTTCCCACTGACGGGCTCTTGCTCTCTTTCCCTTTGCAGCGGGAGGGAGCGGCGGCCGCACCGGCAGGAAGAGGAGGGGTCTGCCCTGGCCGTTTGCGCTGCGGCGGAGCCCGTCCGCTGCCCCGGCGCCAGGGCAGGCGGGCTCCGACTGCAGCAGGGCGCTCTTTGGGCAGCCCCTGGCAGCCCTCTGCGGGGAGGCCGGCAAGCTGCCCCGGCCCATCCAGGTAGGCCAGCCTGGACAGGGAAGCCCCAGCCCTCCCTGCGGCTGCTCCAGAGCCGCTGTCCCCAGCGGCTGCGGGGGTGGCTGGGGCACGGGGCTTTTCACCCACGGCCACCGCTTCTGGCGCCAGACCCTTTGCGGGGGGGGCGGAGCCCAGCCTGGGGCAGAGCTCTGGCCTCTGCCGTCACATGTTTCTTCAGCCAAGCAGCTGTTCTCCTGCGTCTCCCGCAGGAGCTCGTGGACATCCTGCACCAGCGAGGACCGTCGACGGAGGGGATCTTCCGCAGATCCGACAGGGGGACGGCGCTCCAGAAGCTGAAGGAGGACCTCGACCGCGGCGCAGATGTGGACCTGGCAAACCAGCCTGTCATCCTGCTGGCTGCCGTCCTGAAGGTGAGCGCTTCTGCCCTGCAGCTGGAAGAGCTCCTGGCTGGCCTGGAACCTTCAAAGGCTCACCTGAAGCCCTTGGCCTTGCAGGACTTTCTCCGCAGCATCCCGGGCAAGCTGCTCGTTGTCGGCCTCTACGAGGACTGGATGCAGGCCATGGAGAGGCCAAGCAAGGACACCAGGGTGGAAGCGCTGAAAGTGTGAGTGTGGCCAGCAGCCTGCCTGTTGAGTAGGGAGTGGCAGAGTCCTGGGACTTGCCTGAAAAGGGACGGGCTCCTTAGAAGGTTGCACTTTCTGGCAGCTCGCATTTGCTGGGCTGGGGTTGCATTTCGGGGGAAAGGGCGTGGGCAGGGAGCCTTCCCTTGCGTGGGCTTGGGTGAAACCAGGAGCTGGGAAGCAGCAGTGTGTTTTCTTCCTGAAGCACAGGAGCCCTGATCACTGCCTGAGAGCACCTGGAAAGTGGCACAACACAGACACTGGCTCCCACCTGCCCTTGTGCAAGCTTCAGGGACAGCTGTGGGCAGCATCTGCTTCCATAACGTTGTGTTCCTGCTCCCTCAGGGTGGCCGAGAAGTTGCCTGCAGCCCATCTCCTCCTCCTCCAGCGCCTGATCTCGCTGCTGCAGAGCATTGGCCACCACGTGTCCACCAGCAGAATGACCGCCAGCAACCTGGCCATCTGCCTGGGGCCAAACCTGCTGGGCCCACCCGACGAGGACCTGCTCCCGCTCGAGGCCATGCTGGAGGTGACCGAGAAGGTACGCTGTATTGACCGGCTGCCTGCAGCCTGCCTGGACCGTCAGAGCTTGCTCCTCTCTCGAGTAAATGATGGTGGAGTGGCTGCCTGGAAGAGCAGCCCCACAGCCACAGCCTTCTGCGCAGAAGCAAGGGTCAGGAGCAGGAAAGGCTGCTTGGCGCATTTTCAGACACCTGCGCTGAAACCAAGGCTTTGATGTGTGCAGGTGAAGCTGCTGGTGGAATTTCTCATTGAGAACGGCAGTGACATCCTGGGGGAGGAGATGGCTGTCCAGATGTCACCAGAGCCCATGGGCAGATGCACAGGTAGGAGGAGGGACTGAGGGCTGTCACGGCCTGAGCAGACAGCGGGGGTAGGGCTTGGTGTGGGTTTTGCTTTAGCTGTTGTCCACTTCCAACAAGTCACTTTGCTGCACACGCTTTTGCTTTCCAGAGCTGCCTTTGGGAAAGGAGCATGGCCCGGCAGGCGAAGCAGACGTGGAGCACCAGGCAAAAGCCTTCCTGGATGCACCAGCCTCTCTGCTCATCCTCCAGAGAGCAGCAGGGGGAGATGCGGTGGTGGGAGCAGAATCGGCGGAGGTATGGCAGCTCCACGAGCGCTGCGACAATGTGTCTTAGGTAGGAGGGTAGTTCCTGTTGGGTCCAAGCAGCTGCTGTGCCTCTTCCTGGCATTCGATCTCTTGTGGCTTTGCATTTTATTTCCCCCCACCCCGGAATAACACGCTGTAAGTAAAACTTGGGAGGGCGGAAGAAATTCTGGCAGAAGGAAGTGGGCCAGCCTTCTCTTGCCCGGCAGGGGATCGCAGGCTCTCTGCTGAATGGCCCCACAAATGAACTGTCACACCCCCACGTGAACCCTGTGTTCCAGAGTGAGATCCTTGGGAGAAAGGGCTAATGCAAACCGGCCAAAGGGATCTCCTCTGTAGAGCTAAGGCAGCAACGTGCCAAGCAGTTGCTTACTACTTCAGGGCATCCCTTGCCACCTGCTAATGACGACCTTTCTGTTTTAGGCACGCATTGCTCCGTCTCCAACCACCCCCGAGACCACGGTAGAGGCCCTGGGATGCACAGAGGAACCAAAGAGCCTCTCAGAGCAAAGAAGGTAAAATGAGTCAGCTTTGGTTAAATCAAGAACTGATTCCAACTGATCCTGGCTTTACCTATCTAATCATGCTGTGGGATGGAAAGGTTTGCAGGCTCCCGCCAGGAGAGCGCCAGCCAAAGGAAAAGAAAGAGAGAAGAGGCCTGGGCAGAAGAGACGGACCCCCACCAGGCGAAGAAGAGAAGAAAGAAGAAGATGGGGACTGCAAAAAAAGCAGGGAGGTGCAAAAGATCAGGAAGCCCCAGGTACGTACCAGGCTCTGCTGCCCATCTTTGCCAACTCTCCACACTGCTCTAAGTCAGTCCAACTCTCTGGCAAGGGACGGCGAGGGGATGGTGCTATGCAGGGTTTGGAAATAACCCCGTGGCAGCTCCCCAGGGGAGCCCTGCTGTGTGGCACGGGGGCACTCTGCACCTCTGCATATGCGCAGGTCTGTAAGGGCATTACCCATGGGGATAAGGGGCCAGAGCCACCCCAGAGCCAATGCCAGCAGTAGCTCTCTTCTGGGATATCAACAATTCCTGTTTCCCAAAGAAAGGGGAACCAAGCCATGCCTGTTCCTGCCTTTGTGCTTTACCAGTGCTTTCTGGCTCTGTCGTTGTAGGTGCTGATTTCCTGTTGCCACCTGAAGCCCTGTGACTCCTGGGCTCCTGCAGTTAATGTCCACAATAAAAGGACATTTTGTCTCTTCTGAATGTGTGTGCCATACGATATTCTGGACGAGGTAGAAGTTGTTTTGTGACGCACGCATCCTTGTGGAAGAGTTTGGGATCATCCCTTGCGCCGGAATCCTTTCCAGCAGGCATCGGGGCTGAGTTCAGGTGCTTGAGGCGTCAAACCAAAGCACAGCATCACATAGAACCGCTGAGGCTGGGAGGGACCTGTGGAGGTCCTCTGGTCCAACCTGCCTGCTCGAGCAGGGTCACCTAGACCGGATTGCTCAGGACTGTGGACTAATGGGCACCTTCCCTTGTCACACAGAGCATCCTCATGGGGGGAAAAGGGATGCTCTGGAGAGTTTCTGGCAAATCTCTGGAGAAGAGCTTCTCCCTGCCCCTCTACCAGGGGCTTTTTCAGCTGGTGGGTGCAGTCAGCACTGCAGGAAAGAACAGGCAGCAGCCACCGCAGTCAGCACTGCGGGAAAGCTGGGACCGCGGAGACCCTCCCAGGCTCTCCAACCCCAGCCTAGCCCAGTCCAGACAGCGTCCACAAGAGTGGTCTTCCATCCCTTTTCCCAACGTGCTGAACTGCCCTTAAAGCATTAACCACCGGGCTGAAGTGCTAAGGCTTGGACAATAGGCCCAAGCCAGAGTTGACCTATAGAGGAATCCTGTATATTTTGTACCTGATAACCATTGTGCTAGTAGGTATTGTACTAGGTTATAACAAACCGCCTATCCTGATGTAAAAAGCGCTAAAGTGTTGAAGTGTTGAAGCCTGAACAACAGGCCCCGAGCCAAAGCTGCTAACTTAGTATGTAGTCATTAACGATATGTGTATGGTCATTAATGAAAGATGTAGCTTAGATATCATAGACTCCTGACTGATGATGAATGTAATGGAAACATGTCTATCCTGAATGTATCTTTCTTCTTCTTGGCATAGAGGTAAGTTAACAAGGCCATGAAGCCTGCTGTCCGGCCTTGGGACCAGACGTGTGGCCTTGTTCTAAAAAGAACATAAATAAATTAGATAAGCAGGGAAACTCCCTTAGCTTCTCCCTTGAGCCCTGGCCAGGCTCCGGGGGAATCTAATGTGAGAGTGAAACCAGACGTTCCGCTCAAAACAGAGGTGCCAGCTATTCTGGCTTGCTGATTTTGGGCTATATAAGGCTGGACCCGCTCACAGCGACTTTGGAAGCCTCACCTACGGGTGGACGCACCGCGTAGGATTTCCCACTTGCCGGGAAAGGCTCTCCAAATCCTCGCTGTAACCGGGGCTGCCCAGCCACTGCGGATCCGGATGATGGTAAAGTATGCAAGTGGTGATGGATCTTTCTTAATCCCTGTTCTCTCTCTCAGGTAGTAATGATTTGATGCATGACCCTGTATTTTCCTATTTGTTTAAGTGCGCTATTGTGTCTTTTCGTACTGTATGTTTTCTGTATTATTCTGTTATTTAGCTATTTCCAGTAAAATATGCCTGCTCTTTTCACTCTGGTGTCTGAGTTTAATTGGTATCCCTAATCAGCAAAACACGGGCCCACAATCTTTCTGGTTGGAGTGTAAAATAGCCAAAAGATGCCGGTTTCCTGCATTCTTCCTGCAAAGACTCTGATTTCCTGCATTTTTCCTCAAAAGGGCAGGTTTTGAACTCTCTTCATCGCTCCTATTTTAATCAAGGCATCGCGCAGTATCAACAGTTCCACCAGACACACACCATCCAAAGCTGACTATGGATCCCCTTTTTGCCACGGGGAGGGCCTTTCGCACAGACGTGTCCCTGGCTGTGCTGGCTGCTCGGTGGGTGAAGGTCATGGCTCACAGTGGAGTCTGTCTTTCGCCACGATGGTCATTTCCAGGGAGAGCAGCTTGTTGTATTGACCAGGACCCTACAGGGAGAACAGAAGGGCAGGGATGCAGATGCAACACTTGCCACAAGTCCAGCGGAGCAGCTTGCTCCAGCGCGGCCCACTGTGACTTTCTGTGCTGCTGGAGCTGTGCGGATGCTCAGGGGACAAAGGGTTAAACCTGAGTTACCTGCATGAAACACAGCTGTCGCCAGCCTCGGTGCAAGCTGACGCAGGAGCTGGTCCTGACAACCACCAACCCAGGGCACGGAAAGCTTTGAACAGCTGTGACTGTTCTGGAACAGACCGTGCCTCGTGCATCCGCTTCTATTAACAACTCTTCTCCTGCAGCAGAAAAGGAGTTTGAGATCTTGCTCACGGCTACAGGAGGACGGTGGTGGCCTCGGATGGTGCGTGAGGCTCGGGGCTTGCCTTGCCTATGAGCAGCTATGCCCACAGAGTGACAGAGGCTTTCCCTGGGGAAGAGCCATCAGCGCCCATTTGAAATGGAGGAAAACTTCACTACGGTTTTGGTTGTAGGTGGAAAGTTGTGGATCAGAGAGGAATTCTGCATCTTCCATAGCGTAACAGAGGCAACTGGCTGTAGAGCAATTTTTTGGTTTGTCTAATTCTTCCGGGAAGAGTCTTATGCTGGTACCGAGTAAGGCAGAGTGTCAGACAAAGTAGCTCATTGAATGGGCATGATACGGGGAAATTTACTTGCCTATTAAAAGCCCCATTGCTCTAGAAGTTGCATCTTTTTTCTCTAGTCCTTTCTCTTGGAAGGGGGTGGGCGGAGGGGCATGGAGGGTTTATCTTCATACCTCCTAAAACATGCATTGTAGCAGTCAGGATAGAATATGCCTTCCTCCTGTAGCTTTTCTTTTTTGAACGTGCTGAATTCAGTCAATTGCCCACTGAGTTCAACAGACACCTCTGATTTTTACCCTTTGGCTGAACAGCTAGATGCAACCTCCCGTCACTGGCGTTAGCACCAGTAATGCAGATCATCTGCTCTCTACTACTCTAGGCTACCTACTATCTAACAGTCTAGGCGAGAGTACAGCCTGATGCAACGTTACACGTAAGGTCAGTACTACCAAGGGGTGTGACATTCCAATGGAAAACGAGAGAGCCTGTACACCTTTAATTGGCTTCAAGGGATGACAGGGAGAAGCACCATATTTGTAATACACACACACACACAGAAAAGTGGATCTTCCCCCTCAATTTCTGATCATTCTGTGACAAAGCCCTGCGCCGCATGATGCGCGTCCTGTCCACATTCAGTGATGCGGATGACGGGGCAGAGCGCACCCTCAGACAGCTTGCAGAAGGCACACGACCGGGAGGAGAGGCTCCTGCAGCCGGGAGTTGTGTTGCCAAGCAGAGGGCCCTTGACAGGCTGGAGAAAGGGGCTGCCAGGTGCCTGCTGTCGTTGAAGAAGGGGAAGAGGGAAGAGCAAAGTCCTGGACCTGGGCAGGAAGAAGCCTTTGGAGCCGTATGTGCTGGGGGAGACCCAGCTGGCAAGCAGCTGTGCAGAGCCCTGGGGTCATGGTGGACCCGAAGTTGAGCAACTTGGAGCCAGCAAAGTACCCCTGGGGCAACGGGGGCTAAGTGCATCCCGGGCTGCAGCAGGCAAACCACTGGCAGCAGGCGGAGGGAGGGGGTGCTTCCCCTCTGCTCTGTCCTGCTCTGGGCTCCCCAGCGCGAGACAGCCAGGGCCACGCTGGAGAGCACCCCCGGCACGAGGCCCCGCCCACTTTCCGTTGGCCTCCCAGCGGCGGCCATTTTGGAGCCAGCAGCCACCAGAGCCGGCAGCAGGGGGCTCTGCTGGCACCGAGCAGCGCCGGCAGGAGGCAGGCTCTGGCCGAGCAGCACTCCCCGGCACCTGCACCTCACTTGCCATCCTCGCTGTCGCCGGCTGGGCCGCATCCCAGAGCGGTGCAGAGCGAGGGTCCTCCTGTCCCGGGCAGGATGGGCCAGGCCAACTGCTGCTGGCACTCCAGGTAGGATCCCCCCTGCGGCTCAGGGATGGGTGGGCACGGCCGGGCCTCGCAGCTGCAGCCTTTCTCATGCCCGCCGCTCTCTGCTCCGCAGGGAGGCTCTCACCGACGCCGAGGCGGTGCTGAGCACAGACGTGTGGCTGACCCGGGGCCACAGGAGGAGCGAGAGGCGCCTTCTCCTCCTCCAGGAGGAACTGGTCATCGCCAAGTTGCGGTAAGACCCTCAGAGCCCCACTGCCTTTCCCCCATGCCTGGCCCTGGCACCAGGCCAGGGACACTCTGGCACCAGCCCCAGGCCCTGGGGCCTTGGTGCTGGATGCACCAATGTCCATCCCAAGGTGTCCTGGTTTAGCCAGGATAGGGTTAAGTTTCCCCAGCAGTGGGGAGGGAGCTCTAGCCGGGTTATTCAATACCATGCTGACGTCAGGTCCGGGCGCCCAAGCGCGGGAAGATTGGTAAACGCGTGGGGTGGGGTCGCTTCCCTCACTGCTGTATCTGTATATCCCTTGTTGTGTTTATTGTTATTACTGTTATTGCTATTGCTATTGTTATTGTTGTTGTTCGGTTTGTTGCTGTTGCACTGCTGTATCAAACCTCTCCTTATCTCAGCCCCGGGGTCTGTATTTCACTCCCTGCCCCGTTCCGGTCGGAGGGTGGGGGAGGGGCAGCGGCAGCGTGGTCTCGGGTCCCGGCGGGGCCTAAACCACCACAGCCTTTTTGGTGCCCAACGTGTGGCACGAGAGGGTTGAGATAAGGACACAAGGAGAAGGTGTGTTAGAGCCATCTGTTAGGTGCCATTTTTCTGGTTTTATTCGTATTTGTTTGATAAGGAACATTTGCAGTGCTGGCCAACTTGCTTGCGTGGTGGGGCTGGATTAATCCTTATATCCCCTGTGTGTTCCCAGTGCTGGCGTTTGTTATCGGTGGAAAATGTGTCAAGGGTTTTATTTTGCTATACTGGCTACTGACTGCTTATAATGTGCTTGCATCACTGCTTGTGCGGGTGAACCGGTAGCTGTTTGCTGCCTGGGCTTTCGTTAGGGGTCTCACCGCCTCTGTGGGTGAGCCAGGGGAAGAGATGCTCTCGGTTTTTGAGAGTTTTAGCTATCCTTGGAGCACCCAGGCCAGTGTGTTTGCGGCACAGCGCTTTCTGAATGTCTGCCAGATCTTGTTTTGGGCCATGCGGTACTTCTCCAATAATGGCACCACCCGGAAACCTGCCCCGAGGGCAGATAGTTATAAATGGCAAGGTGTGTGGGAAAAGATGGGCAAGTGCCTGAGTCAGTGGTCACCCCCAGTGCTTTGGGATCTCACTCCCAAACAAGTGCAGAGTCCTGATAAACTGGTGGAGTGTTTGGAAAAGGTGTGTTGCCAATCTGACAAACTCCGGGAGACACAACTCGTTGCGATGTGCTGGGGGCTTGCCCATGCCTACCGTGTCATCTTTAACACTGATCACTGCCCTCAAGGGGGAGAAAGGGCTGCAGGATCTGAAAGTGAACCTGCTGGTACAGCAGCTGGGCCAGGGGGACAGGCAGTGCCAGTACCAGTCGCCTCCACCAGCACAGCAGCTGGGCCAGGGGGACAGGCAGTGCCAGTATGAGTCGCCCCGACACAGAAAACCAAATATACCAAAAAATCCCCTCGCAGTGCACAGGGTGATGATGAACCAGGCCCATCACGAGAGCAGGAGGAAGAGCCGGAGGTAACCATCCGATCTCTATCCCTCAGTGAGTTGCGAGATATGCGGAAGGATTTCAGACGCCTTCCAGGCGAGCAAATTTGCACCTGGCTGCTCCGATGCTGGGATAGTGGAGCTGGTGTTTTGGAATTGGAGGGGAGAGAGGCCAAGCAGCTGGGATCTTTAGCCAGGGAGGCTGGTATTGACAAGGCCATAGGGAAACAGGCTCAAACCCTCAGCCTTTGGAGGCGACTCCTGCTCAGTGTAACGGAGAGGTGCCCCTACAAGGATGATGTTCTGTGTCGGTTAGGCAAGTGGACCAACACGGAGAAAGGCATTCAGAACCTCAGGGAATTGGCTGTGTTTGACATGGTTTATGGTGATCTCAATGATGGCCCATGGATCCAGATCAGGTCCCTTGCACACAGCTGATGTGGCAGAAGTTCCTGCAAAGTGCACCAGAGGCACATTCCAAAGCACTGGCAGTAGCGTCCTGGTGGCGAGACACCCACACTCAGACAGTGGACGAAGTGGCTGGCCAGCTCCGGCAATATGAGGGAAATCTCCCTTCCTCCCAACATGCCTGGGTTTCAGCTGTAAGGGAACTGTCTCAGAGGCTCCAGAAAGTGGAAGAGGACATGTCCTACATTCCACCTGCACGGGCCGATGTCTCAGCCATTAGAAGCAGGCACTTCCCCACCCAAGAGAAGGGCAGTGGAAGGGACACAGCACGGGGTACCCTGTGATTCTTCCTCCGCGACCATGGAGAAAACGTGAGGAGGTGGGATGGACAGCCCACTCCCGCCCTAGCTGCACAAGTACAGCACCTGAAAGGGAAAGCCACCATGAAAGGGGAGTCTTCCAAGAGAGACGCAGCTCCAGTGTCCGGTCGGAAATCCCCCAGACAGAATAGAATGGCCAACGTTATGCTTGACCTTCTTGAGGGGACAAGTGAGTCATTCTTGCAGGAGTCACTCTTAGAACAAGTGAGTGATGGTGAGCAGGATTAGAGGGGCCCTGCCTCCAGCCAGGTGGAGGAAAGGGATAATCGGATTTACTGGACGGTGTGGATCCGATGGCCTGGCACATCAGACGTACAAGCATATAAGGCCTTGGTAGATACTGGCGCACAGTGCACCCTGATGCCATCAAACTACAGTGGGGTTGAACCCATCTGCATCTCCGGAGTGACAGGGGGATCCCAACAGCTGACCCTATTAGAAGCTGAAGTAAGCTTAACTGGGAAGGACTGGCATAAGCACCCCATTGTGACTGGCCCAGATGCCCCGTGCATCCTAGGTACAGATTACCTGAGGAGAGGGTACTTTAAAGACCCAAGAGAGTACTGGTGGGCCTTTGGTATAGCTGCCCTGGAGGAGGTTGAGCAATTGTCTCCCTTACCCGGCCTCTCAGAAGATCCCTCAGTGGTGTGGGATTACTCAGTCGGTAAACGCGTGGTGTGGGGTCGCTCTCCTCGCTGCTGTATCAGTATATCCCTTGTTCTGTTTATTGTTATTACTGTTATTGCTATTGTTATCGTTCTTGTTGTTCGGTTTGTTGCTGTTGCACTGCTGTATTAAACCTCTCCTTATCTCAGCCCCGGGGTTTGTATTTCACTCCCTGCCCCGTTCCGGTCGGAGGGTAGGGGAGGGGCAGTGGCAATGTCCTCTCGGGTCCCGGCAGGGCCTAAACCACCACACAGGGGCAGGTGGGGGGCAGGGCTCTGCCCGGGGGCACCCCAAGGCGGCCACCTCCAGCTCACTGCCTGTCTCTCTTCTCCGCAGACGTGGCACCACCCTGCGCCCACAGCTCCGCCTGGCCCTGGACCAGCTGTGGGTGCTGAGCAGCGGGAAGGAGGCGGCGGGGGACGTCAAAGAGGAAGAGGAGGAGGAAGGCAGCGACGACGACAGGACCTCCATCATCTTCATCTGGCCCAGCGGCACCTGTGTTGCCACTTTCGGGTGAGTCATGGTGCCACGTCCCACAGCCGGGCAGGAGAGGGTCCCAACCGTGCCCACGCCACCCTGTGAATGGCCTCTGCCCTCCGTGCAGAGCCTGGACAGGGAGCGGGCTGCACGCCGGCAGGGAGGGATGGGGGTGCGTTTCCACATCCTGCATCCCCTGGTCACCTTTTGGTCCCCAGAAGGCAAGGGCAGGAGCAGCTGCTCTGGCAGGACACAGGGAGCCAGGGCTTGGGCAGCACCCCTGTCCTGCCCCACGGGGCCTCGTGCTGCCCCTCAGCCCTTCCCAAGGGGCAAGGCTGTGCAGGGGCCCAGGGGCTGGGGGGCAGCGGGGCCTGACGCTGGTTCTCCTCTCTTTCTGCAGCTCCCGGGCACTGAAGCAGCTGTGGCTGGGCAAGCTGCTGGGGTAAGCTAGGGGGGTGCTTCAGGCGTGGCCGGATGGGGGAACACAGCTCCCCAGATGGGGAGAGCTGCCGCTGTGGCTGCGGGCAGCTCTCAGGCAGAGCTGCCTGACAAGGGAGAAGAGGTGGCTTGGGGCTCAGCCAGCTCTCTCCCTGTCCTTTCCCGGTGACAGGACACCCGAAGGAGCCACGGGAGCCCGAGTAACCAACATCCCGTCCATCAAACTCCTGCAGAAGGAGCTGAGCCGACGCCACGCCGTAAGTGTCTCTCTCGTCTGGCCGCTGTCCCCGAGCGCTGGCCCTCCAGCCGAGCAGCAGAGGCGTCGCTGCTCACCTCCTTCCACTCTTTCTCTCCTGCCCAGTGGAAGACATTCAGCGCCAAGAAGAGCCTGGAGAGGCTGATGGAGGACCAGGCAGAGGTGAGAACGGCTGCCTTTCACCCGCCTCTGGCTGTGCCGGGGTGCCAGGGCTGTGCGGCGAGTGGGGTGAGCCTGTGCAGGGGGGAGGGAGGGTCCCGCGGTGCCACCCCGGGTGCAAAGAGCGTTGGGGAGCCACCAGGAACGCCGCATGTCCCCGCTGGTGGTGCTGGGGGGAAACCTGCCGCGTGAGGCAGAGAGCCCAGGAGGGCAGAGGGTCCTGGTTCTTGCAGGCTGATCCCAAGCAAGGGCATCCAACAGCCCCACCTACCAATGAAGGCGGACTTTGCCGCTCACCAGGTGAGTTTGGGGACGAAGGGCAGGGAGGGCCTTCTTTTCTCCTGGACCGGCACGTCTGCACAACTGAGGATGCTGCCCTTTGGCCAGAGGAAATCGGTGCGCATCACGCTGCAGCAGGAGAGAGCTGAGCGCTCGGGACCCTTCCACAGTGCTGAGCACTCGAGGTGCTGCCTGCCTGAGCTCTGTCCCCAGAGCCGGGCAGATGGGTCCCTGCTCCGCGGCCAGAGCCGGGAGGAGCCGTGCTCCCTTGTTCCCTGAGTGTCACCCCGCAGGTTGGGTACCCCAAGGGAGGACGGATGTCACCCGGACGAGCAAGGACACCCGCTGGGCAGCGGCCGCCGGACGTGATTCTGCGGGACAGGGAGCCTCCCTCTGCTGCGGCTCGCGGCCTGGGGGAGGGCAGGGCGAGGGCTGGGCGGGGCTGTCCCGCTGTGCCGCCGTGTTCTCAGGAGACTGCGAGCCGGAGCCGCTGAGCCAGAGCCCCGGTTCCAGCTGCCGGCTCCCTGCCCGTCCCGTCCCGCCGCACCGCTCAGCACCGCGCTGCAGGCAGGGCAGGGCAGGGCAGGGCAGGCTCCGGGAGCGCTGGCCTGGCGGTTCCCACTGACGGGCTCTTGCTCTCTTTCCCTTTGCAGCGGGAGGGAGCGGCGGCCGCACCGGCAGGAAGAGGAGGGGTCTGCCCTGGCCGTTTGCGCTGCGGCGGAGCCCGTCCGCTGCCCCGGCGCCAGGGCAGGCGGGCTCCGACTGCAGCAGGGCGCTCTTTGGGCAGCCCCTGGCAGCCCTCTGCGGGGAGGCCGGCACGCTGCCCCGGCCCATCCAGGTAGGCCAGCCTGGACAGGGAAGCCCCAGCCCTCCCTGCGGCTGCTCCAGAGCCACTGTCCCCAGCGGCTGCGGGGGTGGCTGGGGCACGGGGCTTTTCACCCACGGCCACCGCTTCTGGCGCCAGACCCTTTGCGGGGGGGGCGGAGCCCAGCCTGGGGCAGAGCTCTGGCCTCTGCCGTCACTTGTTTCTTCAGCCAAGCAGCTGTTCTCCTGCGTCTCCCGCAGGAGCTCGTGGACATCCTGCACCAGCGAGGACCGTCGACGGAGGGGATCTTCCGCAGATCCGACAGGGGGACGGCGCTCCAGAAGCTGAAGGAGGACCTCGACCGCGGCGCAGATGTGGACCTGGCAAACCAGCCTGTCATCCTGCTGGCTGCCGTCCTGAAGGTGAGCGCTTCTGCCCTGCAGCTGGAAGAGCTCCTGGCTGGCCTGGAACCTTCAAAGGCTCACCTGAAGCCCTTGGCCTTGCAGGACTTTCTCCGCAGCATCCCGGGCAAGCTGCTCGTTGTCGGCCTCTACGAGGACTGGATGCAGGCCATGGAGAGGCCAAGCAAGGACACCAGGGTGGAAGCGCTGAAAGTGTGAGTGTGGCCAGCAGCCTGCCTGTTGAGCAGGGAGTGGCAGAGTCCTGGGACTTGCCTGAAAAGGGACGGGCTCCTTAGAAGGTTGCACTTTCTGGCAGCTCGCATTTGCTGGGCTGGGGTTGCATTTCGGGGGAAAGGGCGTGGGCAGGGAGCCTTCCCTTGCGTGGGCTTGGGTGAAACCAGGAGCTGGGAAGCAGCAGTGTGTTTTCTTCCTGAAGCACAGGAGCCCTGATCACTGCCTGAGAGCACCTGGAAAGTGGCACAACACAGACACTGGCTCCCACCTGCCCTTGTGCAAGCTTCAGGGACAGCTGTGGGCAGCATCTGCTTCCATAACGTTGTGTTCCTGCTCCCTCAGGGTGGCCGAGAAGTTGCCTGCAGCCCATCTCCTCCTCCTCCAGCGCCTGATCTCGCTGCTGCAGAGCATTGGCCACCACGTGTCCACCAGCAGAATGACCGCCAGCAACCTGGCCATCTGCCTGGGGCCAAACCTGCTGGGCCCACCCGACGAGGACCTGCTCCCGCTCGAGGCCATGCTGGAGGTGACCGAGAAGGTACGCTGTATTGACCGGCTGCCTGCAGCCTGCCTGGACCGTCAGAGCTTGCTCCTCTCTCGAGTAAATGATGGTGGAGTGGCTGCCTGGAAGAGCAGCCCCACAGCCACAGCCTTCTGTGCAGAAGCAAGGGTCAGGAGCAGGAAAGGCTGCTTGGCGCATTTTCAGACACCTGCGCTGAAACCAAGGCTTTGATGTGTGCAGGTGAAGCTGCTGGTGGAATTTCTCATTGAGAACGGCAGTGACATCCTGGGGGAGGAGATGGCTGTCCAGATGTCACCAGAGCCCATGGGCAGATGCACAGGTAGGAGGAGGGACTGAGGGCTGTCACGGCCTGAGCAGACAGCGGGGGTAGGGCTTGGTGTGGGTTTTGCTTTAGCTGTTGTCCACTTCCAACAAGTCACTTTGCTGCACACGCTTTTGCTTTCCAGAGCTGCCTTTGGGAAAGGAGCATGGCCCGGCAGGCGAAGCAGACGTGGAGCACCAGGCAAAAGCCTTCCTGGATGCACCAGCCTCTCTGCTCATCCTCCAGAGAGCAGCAGGGGGAGATGCGGTGGTGGGAGCAGAATCGGCGAAGGTATGGCAGCTCCACGAGTGCTGCGACAATGTGTCTTAGGTAGGAGGGTAGTTCCTGTTGGGTCCAAGCAGCTGCTGTGCCTCTTCCTGGCATTCGATCTCTTGTGGCTTTGCATTTTATTTCCCCCCACCCCGGAATAACACGCTGTAAGTAAAACTTGGGAGGGCGGAAGAAATTCTGGCAGAAGGAAGTGGGCCAGCCTTCTCTTGCCCGGCAGGGGATCGCAGGCTCTCTGCTGAATGGCCCCACAAATGAACTGTCACACCCCCACGTGAACCCTGTGTTCCAGAGTGAGATCCTTGGGAGAAAGGGCTAATGCAAACCGGCCAAAGGGATCTCCTCTGTAGAGCTAAGGCAGCAACGTGCCAAGCAGTTGCTTACTACTTCAGGGCATCCCTTGCCACCTGCTAATGACGACCTTTCTGTTTTAGGCACGCATTGCTCCGTCTCCAACCACCCCCGAGACCACGGTAGAGGCCCTGGGATGCACAGAGGAACCAAAGAGCCTCTCAGAGCAAAGAAGGTAAAATGAGTCAGCTTTGGTTAAATCAAGAACTGATTCCAACTGATCCTGGCTTTACCTATCTAATCATGCTGTGGGATGGAAAGGTTTGCAGGCTCCCGCCAGGAGAGCGCCAGCCAAAGGAAAAGAAAGAGAGAAGAGGCCTGGGCAGAAGAGACGGACCCCCACCAGGCGAAGAAGAGAAGAAAGAAGATGGGGACTGCAAAAAAAGCAGGGAGGTGCAAAAGATCAGGAAGCCCCAGGTACGTACCAGGCTCTGCTGCCCATCTTTGCCAACTCTCCACACTGCTCTAAGTCAGTCCAACTCTCTGGCAAGGGACGGCGAGGGGATGGTGCTATGCAGGGTTTGGAAATAACCCCGTGGCAGCTCCCCAGGGGAGCCCTGCTGTGTGGCACGGGGGCACTCTGCACCTCTGCATATGCGCAGGTCTGTAAGGGCATTACCCATGGGGATAAGGGGCCAGAGCCACCCCAGAGCCAATGCCAGCAGTAGCTCTCTTCTGGGATATCAACAGTTCCTGTTTCCCAAAGAAAGGGGAACCAAGCCATGCCTGTTCCTGCCTTTGTGCTTTACCAGTGCTTTCTGGCTCTGTCGTTGTAGGTGCTGATTTCCTGTTGCCACCTGAAGCCCTGTGACTCCTGGGCTCCTGCAGTTAATGTCCACAATAAAAGGACATTTTGTCTCTTCTGAATGTGTGTGCCATACGATATTCTGGACGAGGTAGAAGTTGTTTTGTGACGCACGCATCCTTGTGGAAGAGTTTGGGATCATCCCTTGCGCCGGAATCCTTTCCAGCAGGCATCGGGGCTGAGTTCAGGTGCTTGAGGCGTCAAACCAAAGCACAGCATCACATAGAACCGCTGAGGCTGGGAGGGACCTGTGGAGGTCCTCTGGTCCAACCTGCCTGCTCGAGCAGGGTCACCTAGACCGGATTGCTCAGGACTGTGGACTAATGGGCACCTTCCCTTGTCACACAGAGCATCCTCATGGGGGGAAAAGGGATGCTCTGGAGAGTTTCTGGCAAATCTCTGGAGAAGAGCTTCTCCCTGCCCCTCTACCAGGGGCTTTTTCAGCTGGTGGGTGCAGTCAGCACTGCAGGAAAGAACAGGCAGCAGCCACCGCAGTCAGCACTGCGGGAAAGCTGGGACCGCGGAGACCCTCCCAGGCTCTCCAACCCCAGCCTAGCCCAGTCCAGACAGCGTCCACAAGAGTGGTCTTCCATCCCTTTTCCCAACGTGCTGAACTGCCCTTAAAGCATTAACCACCGGGCTGAAGTGCTAAGGCTTGGACAATAGGCCCAAGCCAGAGTTGACCTATAGAGGAATCCTGTATATTTTGTACCTGATAACCATTGTGCTAGTAGGTATTGTACTAGGTTATAACAAACCGCCTATCCTGATGTAAAAAGCGCTAAAGTGTTGAAGTGTTGAAGCCTGAACAACAGGCCCCGAGCCAAAGCTGCTAACTTAGTATGTAGTCATTAACGATATGTGTATGGTCATTAATGAAAGATGTAGCTTAGATATCATAGACTCCTGACTGATGATGAATGTAATGGAAACATGTCTATCCTGAATGTATCTTTCTTCTTCTTGGCATAGAGGTAAGTTAACAAGGCCATGAAGCCTGCTGTCCGGCCTTGGGACCAGACATGTGGCCTTGTTCTAAAAAGAACATAAATAAATTAGATAAGCAGGGAAACTCCCTTAGCTTCTCCCTTGAGCCCTGGCCAGGCTCCGGGGGAATCTAATGTGAGAGTGAAACCAGACGTTCCGCTCAAAACAGAGGTGCCAGCTATTCTGGCTTGCTGATTTTGGGCTATATAAGGCTGGACCCGCTCACAGCGACTTTGGAAGCCTCACCTACGGGTGGACGCACCGCGTAGGATTTCCCACTTGCCGGGAAAGGCTCTCCAAATCCTCGCTGTAACCGGGGCTGCCCAGCCACTGCGGATCCGGATGATGGTAAAGTATGCAAGTGGTGATGGATCTTTCTTAATCACTGTTCTCTCTCTCAGGTAGTAATGATTTGATGCATGACCCTGTATTTTCCTATTTGTTTAAGTGCGCTATTGTGTCTTTTCGTACTGTATGTTTTCTGTATTATTCTGTTATTTAGCTATTTCCAGTAAAATATGCCTGCTCTTTTCACTCTGGTGTCTGAGTTTAATTGGTATCCCTAATCAGCAAAACACGGGCCCACAATCTTTCTGGTTGGAGTGTAAAATAGCCAAAAGATGCCGGTTTCCTGCATTCTTCCTGCAAAGACTCTGATTTCCTGCATTTTTCCTCAAAAGGGCAGGTTTTGAACTCTCTTCATCGCTCCTATTTTAATCAAGGCATCGCGCAGTATCAACAGTTCCACCAGACACACACCATCCAAAGCTGACTATGGATCCCCTTTTTGCCACGGGGAGGGCCTTTCGCACAGACCGTTTGCGGGGGGAGGGAGCCCAGCCTGGGGCAGAGCTCTGGCCTCTGCCGTCACTTGTTTCTTCAGCCAAGCAGCTGTCCTCCTGCGTGTCCCGCAGGAGCTCCTGGACATCCTGCACCTGCGAGGACCGTCGACGGAGGGGATCTTCCGCAGAGCCGACAGAATGACAGCGCTTCAGAAGCTGAAGGAGGCCCTGGACCGCGGCGCAGATGTGGACCTGCCAAGCCAGTCTGTGATCCTGCTGGCTGCCGTCCTGAAGGTGAGCGCTTCTGCCCTGCAGCTGGAAGAGCTCCTGGCTGGCCTGGAATCTTCAACGGCTCACCTGAAGCCCTTGGCCTTGCAGGACTTTCTCCGCAGCATCCCCGGCAAGCTCCTTGTTACTGAGCTCTACCAGGACTGGATGCAAGCCATGGAGAGGCCAAGCAGGCAGGCAAGGGTGGAAGAGCTGAAAGTGTAAGTGTGGCCAGCAGCCTGCCTGTTGAGTAGGGAGTGGTAGGGGCCTGGGACTTGCCTGAAAAGGGACGGGCTCCTTACAAGGTTGCATTTTCTGGCAGCTCACATTTGCTGGGTTGCGGTTGCATTTCGGGGGACGCCTTGTGCAAGCTTCAGGGACAGCTGTGGGCAACATCTGCTTTCTTAACGTTGTGTTCCTGCTCCCTCAGGGTGGCCGAGAAGTTGCCTGCAGCCCATCTCCTCCTCCTCCAGCGCCTGATCTCGCTGCTGCAGAGCATTGGCCACCACGTGTCCACCAGCAGAATGACCGCCAGCAACCTGGCCATCTGCCTGGGGCCAAACCTGCTGGGCCCACCCGACGAGGACCTGCTCCCGCTCGAGGCCATGCTGGAGGTGACCGAGAAGGTACGCTGTATTGACCGGCTGCCTGCAGCCTGCCTGGACCGTCAGAGCTTGCTCCTCTCTCGAGTAAATGATGGTGGAGTGGCTGCCTGGAAGAGCAGCCCCACAGCCACAGCCTTCTGTGCAGAAGCAAGGGTCAGGAGCAGGAAAGGCTGCTTGGCGCATTTTCAGACACCTGCGCTGAAACCAAGGCTTTGATGTGTGCAGGTGAAGCTGCTGGTGGAATTTCTCATTGAGAACGGCAGTGACATCCTGGGGGAGGAGATGGCTGTCCAGATGTCACCAGAGCCCATGGGCAGATGCACAGGTAGGAGGAGGGACTGAGGGCTGTCACGGCCTGAGCAGACAGCGGGGGTAGGGCTTGGTGTGGGTTTTGCTTTAGCTGTTGTCCACTTCCAACAAGTCACTTTTCTGCACACGCTTTTGCTTTCCAGAGCTGCCTTTGGGAAAGGAGCATGGCCCGGCAGGCGAAGCAGACGTGGAGCACCAGGCAAAAGCCTTCCTGGATGCACCAGCCTCTCTGCTCATCCTCCAGAGAGCAGCAGGGGGAGATGCGGTGGTGGGAGCAGAATCGGCGGAGGTATGGCAGCTCCACGAGCGCTGCGACAATGTGTCTTAGGTAGGAGGAGGGGAGTTGCTGTTGAGTCCAAGCAGCTGCTGGGCCTCCTCCTGCCGTTCAGTCTCTAGTGGTTTTGCATTTAATTCCCCCCCCCCCCCCCCCCCCCCCGCAATGGAATGATACACTGTAAGTAAAACTGGAAAGGTGTTTTCTCCAATGCCTTCGGCATGTGCTTAATCAGAGGAGAGACCTACCAAACGCCACAGACAGATAGATTTCAGAAGCAAAGCCTCCCAGCCCAGAAGGTTGTATTGCACCAAATGGACATACATCCGCAGAGCTCTGTCTTGGTAGGGCAGAAGAAATGCTGGCAGAAGGAAGTGGGCAAGCCTTTCCTTGCCTGGCAGGGGATCACGGGCTCTCTGCTGAACGGCCCCCACAAAGGGACTGTCCCACACCCATGTGAACACTGTGTTCCAGAGCGAGAGCCTTGGAAGAAAGGGCTGATGCAAACCAGCCAAAGGGATCTCCTCTGTAGAGCTAAGGTAGCAACGTGCCAAACAGTTGCTTACTACTTCAGGGCAATCCTTGCCACCTGCTAACGATGACATTTCTGCTTTAGGCACCCGTTGCTTTGTCTCCCCACCACCCCTGAGACCATGGTAGACTGCCCGTGATGCGCTGAAGAGCTGATGAAGAGCCTCTCAGAGCACAGAAGGTAAAACGAGTCAGCTTTGGTTAAATCAAGAACTGGTTCCAGTTGATCCTGGCTTTACCACTCTAATCATGCTGTGGGATGGCAAGGTTTGCAGGCTCCATCCAGAAAAACGACGGCCAAAGGAAAAGAAAGCGAGAAGAGACCTGGGCAGAGGAGAGGCCGTGCCACCAAGCAAAGAAGAGAAGAGAAGAAATGAAGGGGACAGAAAAGAAGCAGGAAGGTGCGAAAGGTCAGGAAGCCCCAGGTGTGTACCAGGCTCTGCTGCCCATCTTTGCCAACTCTCCACACTGCTCTAAGTCAGTCCAACTGACTGGCAAGGGGCGGCAAGCAATAGTGCTGTGCAGGGTTTGGAAATAACCCCATGGCAGCTCCCCAGGGGAGCCCTGCTGTGTGGCACAGGGGCACTGTGCACCTCTGCACATGCACAGCTCTCTAAGGGCATTACCTTAGAGGGGATAAGGTGCCAGAGCCACCCCGGAGCTAACAGTAGCCAGCAGTAGCTCTCTTCTGGCATATCAACAATTCCTTGTCAACTCTGTTTCCCAAAGAAAGGGGAACCAAGCCATGCCTGTTCCTGCCTTTGTGCTTTACCAGTGCTTTCTGTCTCTGTCGTTGTAGGTGCTGATTTCCCGTTACTGGTTGAACCCCTGTGACTCCTGGGCTCCTGCACCTGATGTCCACAATAAAAGGACATTTTCTCCCTTCTGACTGTGTGTGCCATATGATATTCTGGACTAGGTAGAAGTTGTTTTGGGATGAAGCCTAGTGGAGGAGTTTGGGATCATCATCCCTTGCGCCAGAATCCTTTCCAGCAGGCATTGGGGCTGAGTTCAGGTGCTTGAGGAGTCAAACCGAAGCACAGAATCACCAGGGTAGGGACACCCTGGCACCTGGCCCCAGGACCTTGGTGCAGGTTCACCAATGTCCATCCAAAGGACAGGTTGGGGGCAGGGCTCTGGCCAGCGATACCACAAGGATTTTGCCTCCAGCTCATTTCCTGCGTTTGCTCTCTACACCGCCCTGAGCCCTCAGCTCCACCTGGCCCTGGACCAGCTTTGGGTGCTGAGCGGCGGGAAGGAGGCGGTGGGGGAGAGAGAAGAGAAAGAGGAGAAATGCAGCAATGAGGAAAGTACCTCCATCATCCTCATCTCGTGGCCTGTTCTGCTGCGGGACTGCTCTCTAATCTCGGCCTGGTTCTTGCAGGCTGATCTCAAGTAAGGTCGTCTGACAACTGACCAGGCTGGAGCGATGGGCTAAGGTCACCTGTAGGAGTTTCAATAAGGCCAAATGCCGGGTGCTGCACTTCGGCCACAACAACCCCCAGCAGCGCTACAGGCTTGGGGAGGAGTGGCTGGAGAGCTGCCAGTCAGAGAGGGACCTGGGGGTGTTGATTGACAGCCGGCTGAACATGAGCCAGCAGTGTGCCCAGGTGGCCAAGAAGGCCAATGGCATCCTGGCTTGCACCAGAAATAGCGTGGCCAGCAGGGACAGGGAAGTGATCTTACCCCTGTACTCGGCACTGGTGAGGCTGCACCTCGATTACTGTGTTCAATTTTGGGCCCCTCACTACAAAAAGGACATTGAATTACTCGAGCATGTCCAGAGAAGGGCAACGAAGCTGGTGCAGGGTCTGGAGCACATGTCGTACGAGGAGCGGCTGAGGGAACTGGGGTTGTTTAGTCTGGAGAAGAGGAGGCTGAGAGGAGACCTCATCGCCCTCTACAACTACCTGAAAGGAGGTTGCAGAGAGCTGGGGATGAGTCTCTTTAACAAAGTAACAAGTGATAGGACAAGAGGGAATGGCCTCAAGTTGCGCCAGGGAACATTTAGACTGGATATTAGGAAGCATTTATTTACAGAACGGGTTGTTAGGCGTTGAAATGGGCTGTCCAGGGAGGTGGTGGATCCCCATCCCTGGAGGTGTTTGAGTAGGGTTTACATAGCGCTTAGGGATATGGTGTAGTTGGGAACTGTCAGTGTTAGGTCAATGGTTGGACTAGATGATCTTCAAGGTCCTTTCCAACCTAGATGATTCTGTGATTCTCTGATTCTGTAACTCAGACTTGGTGTCACTGCTCATCACCCTCTGGGTTTGGCCATTCAGCCAGTTTTCAATCCACCTCCCTTTCTCCTCATCCAGCCCATGCTTCTTCAGCTTCTTCATGGGGCTGTTCTGGCAGACAGTGGTGAAAACCTTCCTCAAGTCTAGGTGGACAGTGGCCACTGCACACCTCTCATCTCCCAGGCCGGTCATTTCACCATACAAGGTTATTTGGTAGGGCAAGCGGGGTTTCCTTTGTTGAATCCATGCTGACTCCTAGTTCCGATCACCTTCATGTCCCTCATTTTCCAGGATATGCTGTGGCATTCCCAGCACTTCCATGAATATAGAATCCCCTTTTCTTATCAAATATAATAATACATTCAGGGTTCCTGGTCATATCTAAAACTGTTATGAAAATGCTTGTGTGCTTGGCCTTAATTTAGGTGGGTTTTTTTTTCAAGCCTCTCCAATACTGTGACTGTGAACACTGTAGTAAATATTTAACAAGATGTGAGGGCTTTGTCCTCATTAGTCTAAACAACAGGGGACAAGCAACTGTGGTGGTGCAATTCCCACCCTCCTTGCTGGGCTGCTCAGTGCTTGGTGTGATTCCAATCCCCCGCCTTGGCCACATACCAACCTAGGGCAGTATGGATTGCAAATGGCTGTTGACCAGAGCATTAAGGTACCCCCTTGACATGCCTGGGTCCTGCTCTCCCTGTCATTTGGGAGTGGTAATAACAGTCTATTACCTCCTGACAGTCTGGTACATCTGCACCCGGGATGTGGCCAAGGGGGGGCAATAACAGAACCACACATCCAGAAAGTTCTGGGCCTGTGCCAGAAAACTGGTGGAAAACACCGGAATATTTCATCACTAGAGTTGGGCCGGAGTGGAAAAATACCTGACAAAATTCAGTTATCTTGGACCATGTAAATAGTGACCCTAAGTGAGCCCCTCTGAGCTCTCCTGTATTGCAGCAGGCCTGTGGCCAGCATCTCCCCTGAGCTGGGATGCCTCTCAGGTATCAACTCCTCAAGGTACTGTCTGCTATCAAAGCTGACAAAGGGCCAAGGTGAAGCTGACCCCCTCAAGTCTCGTTTTCACCCATTGAGGAATACCAGTGCATTGTGAGTTTTTACTCTAAACAAGAGAAGAGGGAAATTTTAACTTTGAGTTAGCTTCTCTTTCACCCGCTCTCTCTGCTTACTGAGTTTGGGTATACACAGTTATTTTCACAAGTGTGGGTACATGCATATTTCACTGGATCCAAATACTTTTGTCTGTCTGTGCGTTTGTACATCTTGTGTTTCTGAATATACATATTATGCATAGATTTAGGATACTTTATAGCAAGTTAGTGTGAATCTTGTCATTTTTGAATTTGTAGTTAAGTCGCTATTTTAATCATAACGTATTTTACTGAATTATTTTGTAAATTCTTAAATTGGTTAATGAGTAAGTGCTGCTAGTCATTAATAAACCTTGATTTGCTGCTAAATCATTACCATGTTAATATTTCCATCCACAACAGCAGCAGATGCATGCAGGAGCAGGCATTGTTGAACGATATGAACGATATGCTGAATGAATTTGAGCTTGGATGAAAGGAGCCTTTGACTGGCAGCAAGCCCTACATACCAAAGGGCACTGATGTGAACCAGCATGTGTGAGCCCTCAGACACATTGAATTGCATATTGCTGCAGTGTCCTTCATTGGAATCTGATTCTGAAACATCCCAAAAAGCCAAGGGCAACTGGAACAGAAATTTTAGATCAACCTGTCATTGTAACCATTTTAAACGTGAATTCACCTTGTGTTTGAGAGCATATTTCCTTATGCTGTGTTCAGAGCGCACACTATAATAATGTTCATCCAGGGTATTTTTTTCCTTGTAGGCTTGCTGTACCATCACCTACATTTACAGAAAGGGAACAGGGATACAGGGGGAAACTTGCTCAAGGTCAGAGTAGGCTGGTGTGTTGGAAAAGGCAAAAGCACAGAAAAAATTTTAAAAAGGTGGGTCTGACCTAAACAGAGGGGACTTGAATGACAGTGATACTGCAAGTGTTTATACCAAGTCTGGAATTAAAACACAGTGTCAAGAATATTTACATTATCTCTTCTTTTTGTTCTTAATATTTGCAATGATGTGGCTTGAAGATAGAATTACTCTGACTTTAAACATTGCACCATACTTCAGATATACTATAGTTGATATATTCCTCAGGGATTTCAACTTCTAATTATTATTCCTTACACTTTCTGATCTCCTCTTTCTCCTTTTCAATTTAGCTGCCATTTATTTATGACACTACCCACCTCTGAGCAGTCAGGATGTCTCTTCTGAGCAACACTCCCAAAGTAAATTCCACTGAGGTTCAGGAGCACACACTTCCTTAATCTAGCCACAACTGCCTCTCTTTATTATGAGATGATCCCAATACAGTCACTATTTTCAGACAAGCTCATGAACCCTAAGTGGTTGCATGCATCATTTTGTACAAAACCATCAAAACAGACAGCCTCCTCCACCTGTGTGTTGTTTAGCTTGGGGGTAGGTTGACATCAGTCCCGTACACAAGGCTCTGCGGCATGCCACAGTCCTCTCCAGCATAATAGGACTTCCCAAGGAGTACCCCGGGGCTAACTAGCACTGTTGCACATAACAGTCTGGTACACAGTGGGGAAAAAAAAAAAAAACATTTTGCTGAAAAAAACCCCAAAGATACAGGCATTAACTGTAAGGTGCTTTGAGTCTCACTGTGAAGCACTACACCAGGCCATCAGTGACAGTCCAGAGTCAAGAGTGGTGCATGTCTTACCCTCAGACCCTTCGTAAGACTACGGAGATTTGAATACAGAATCCAGACCCAAGCTGCAAGACTGAAACTGTCTCTGTTTTCTTGGGTAGACCCATCTCAGCCAAGGATAAGGCAAAAACCCCATATGAAAAAAGATAAAAGCACATGAAAACTATGTGGCCCAGGCAGTAGAAGATTGAGAAAACCCCTCTGTAATGCTACAGACAAGATCACTGTGCCTATGTGGAGTGGCTGAGAAAAAACATACCTTTTAAAGTAGTCCCTTGGTAAATGTATGGTTCTTGTTTGATCCCACTGCACAGGACACAGAGCATCAGCCTGGACCCTGTAGTTCCTCAATGCACTCTGTAAAAGAGCCATTTGTCTAATGTCCCAAACATATGTTAGCAGCTAGAGAGAAGTAGTCAGAGCTGGGGGTAACAGCATATTTTTCAGTTCTTTTCCAGATGCAGAAAGCCTGTGCCATTACATGAGCTAGAACACAAGTTAGAGCAGCTCTTAGCACCGCTTCAGTTTCCAATTTGGACTGTTCAGGCCTCCCATGAACTCAAAAATCAATGTGGTGTTGAGAGATTGTTGATTTGCATAACTTCGGGGGCTTTGGTAAAAGCGTGTTATCTTGACAATATTTCTCCAACCTTGAAGTAAAAGTAGTCTTTATTACAGTGTAGGCTTAGCCAACTGTGCAACGCCTCTGTGAATGTGTCTCTTAACTAAGGCAATACACAGAGGTGAAATAAGTGTAAAGTGACGTTGCCTGGAGAAAGTCAGTCTTACTAAAAAGAAACCCAAAAGCAAACACTTCCTTTTGCCACTACTTCCCTGTCATGGGACAGCATGTATCTCTCTACTACATCTGTGTGAGACATAGAGTTTTCATACTTGATCTTGGCAATAAAGATAACAATTTAATTCTGATGGTAAATAAGCATATTCCCCCCCCCCCCCCCCCGCCATAAGCAGCCTTAGCTCTCATCAACTGTTGTATGGCCCTGATCACATTAATCATAACCAAATTCCTTCTGGGGAGACACTGAAACCTGCTTCCTTCAACTAGAGACTCAAGCCTATAAGTCACTCCTGCTACTATCAACCTTGAATTCAGATCAAACTTTTTGAGAACATCTAATAGCAGTTGCCAATTAAGTCATTAGGCTCAGTTATCTTAAATAGATGCAAATTTTACTGGGAAAACTGTAAAGTAAACAGCTGTTGAGAGAGGAGATCCCTTATACTACAAGTGACAAAATATCGGGCAATGTTTATTTTCTTAAGGTGAAAATATGACTGCTGGGAGATTACAAATCCTGAGGAACTTGGGTGTGATTCCTGCAGCTCATTCTGAACTGCTGTGTCTCTTGAGATTTGCCACTCTCTCTTCAAAGAAAAACATCTACAAAAAGGGGCAACGTTAGTTAACCTTGTGTTTCTCTCAGAGTCCATCAGCAAGTGTGATTAATGGTCTGAAGAGAGAAAATCCTTCTTAGCATAGGTCCAAAGAATGTCTTGAAGGATCACTGTAATGTAGTGTCTCATACACAGTTTGTGATGGCATCTACTTGTCCCCATTTGTACTTACAGGTATAGTTTCAACACTAGCTTAAGACTGATCATTTCTTTTCCACATGCGCGTCACAGAGCATTTTCTTCTTGAATGCATGCAGGACACACTGCCTTAGAGAACACCGCATACTGGGGAGAAAATCCTACATATGGTGTCTGTTGGTGACTGGCAGTCTGTAGTTCTCCCAGAGAAGGCAAGCACTTGTCTAACTGGAGAGGCTTAGCTGTGGTAGCCTGGTTAGATCACCTGTGGGAGTATGACGTGCTGTTACAGATGTTCCTCAGCTCCCACCTAACGGCGGTGGATTTTCAGTCCAGCTTTTTGCTTTCTTGTGCTTGACTTCATGGGTTTGCCTTTTTCCTTCTCAGGAACCCAGCTTCTCATTTACCTGCCTTTCATCTTCACAAACACAGGTTGACTAAAAATGTGGAGTGAAATTTGCAGCACACTTAGTAATACCAGATTCACCCTCTAAGTATCACTCCCACCAGGTCTTACTAAACTACTCCTTCACAGGTGGCATCTTGATCTGCTGTATAAGTCCCTGAACACGTTTTCTTTGAAATATTTGCTAGTGGTTTCAACCAAAGCATGACTTAGTCTCATTGCTAGTCTCTTCTTTAGCAAATCCCACTATTTAGGCACCACCATTTGTTATCACTCACTGATGCATGATGACATTAAAAAGAACATCGCATAGATGTACTGGGAATGCAGTAACACTCTGCACCTCCATTCCCTCTCCCTTTCCCTCACCCTGGATGTCTGTGTTGTAGTGCTTCATCCTAGAAAACAGAGCAGAGCTGAACAAGGCTGGAGGAGGTCACATGCCTTTAGCTCAGAAGTCTCTGAAGGCTGGACCTTTCACAGACCAGGAAGATCTCTAAGGTGAATATTCAACTAGACTATTGAAACTAGTTCCAAAATTGAAATTTGTGTCCAGTCTGTAGTACGCTAGGCCATAATTGGTGGGGAATTTTTTGCTGCTTCAAGAGAATTACCATTACTTTTAATATCCCTGCTTCTCCTTTTTTCTAAATGAAGGTTTAAAAGCCAAAATCATTACCTTTTTTTGCTTGAAGATGATATTACAATCATGTCAATGTTTTGATTTCAAACATTTTTCCTGTAAATTAAGTTTTTTGGGAAAAAAAAAAAAGCATGAATTCATTGATATTCCCATCCTGCTTCAGCTCTGCTCTGAGACTGAAAATGCAGTAGACCTGATTTGTTTCAACACAGAGGCACTTTCTGAAAAAAAGAACATTTTGAAGAAATGTTTCTCAAGTAGCTGTTACAGAGGCAGGCTAAGAGCTTTCCAGGATCTCCCTCTGCCCGCTCTGCTACCTGTCCATTACTCTAACCCTCCTCTCTGCAGCTTGTCAGTGCCATTCATATCATTGAGATATCAAAATAAAGAGGCTATTTTATCAACTGACAGATTCTGGGCTTATCAAAATGGTCAAGGGAGCTGCTTTGGAGCATAGTTAGATGTAGGAGAGCTGAGTCACAATCTCCAGGCTTGCATTTGGATTGCAGTCCTTTATGCCTTGAGATAAAATGGCCTAAGCCGAGGTGACTGTAATAACAACCTCAATGGGAGGCATGTGCAGCTGTGGGATAGCATCATGCAGTGCTAAATGAGAAGGAAAAAATTCTCTGACTTTCCCTGCCCAGTGAGTCTTGTTCATCAGGATTTCAGGAGGTCGGAGGGGTGCAGATAGTAGGTGACACAGAGAGACACACAGCATCAGCTGGTGTGCAAGCACACACAGCTTTATCTGTAAAATTAATATATTCAGTCTTGACAAAGTAATCCAAGATAAACAAGGAGTCACTCAGAGCTGGTCTTATTAGGGTGCGATATAATTAATTACTTATTAGTGAAATTGTGATGATCACTGTTGTGTTATCTCTCCAGATGACAGGGTTATTAGCTTCAGGCTGCCTGGGGGAATGAAGTAAGAACGAACTGTAGTTAAATAACAGGCATGTACATGCCACATGTATCACATTAATACCCGCTCCCTGTTCTCTCCCCATCATGCCCCCTGGCCATACCTCCTTGGACTTTTACTTGTTTGACCTCTGGCATGTATTAAAAAACTACTGACAATCAAAGGCCAGTACAGTCACTTACTACTGGTTGTGAAAAATATTAATCAGAATTTAATTTCAGCTGCTGCAACACAGTGTGAAATACAAGCACTTGCTTCAAACACCTTCTGAATTTTCTCTCCCAACCTCCCAGATTTCATTAAAATTACCCAACTGAACTTTATCTTGCACTGTTCAGGTCACGTACACAAAATGTTTATCAAATAAGCAAAAAAAAAGCCCCAAACCAACCCAAAATAAAAACAGACTAAGAAATTAATATAATAAGGACATGAAATGTCAGCCTTGGGGCACTAAAAAGGCATAGAGAGGGATTCAAATCAGCAATAAAAAAGATTCTGTTTATTCTTCAAAATGTAAACATTTTTAATAGTGACATTCAGCTGTTGATAAAAACAATACTGCAATCGTAAGAGTTAGTCTAATGATACCGCTTGGTACTCCCTCACCCTGAATGTCTGAATTTCTAGTGGCTCGTCTATCTTCATGCTCCACGCTACCTTGCCCCATAGGACGGCAGGTCCTTCCAAGGACCTTGGCTGACACGTCTCTCAGACTCTGGCTCCCTGCCACGGGGTGCAGAGCTGGAGGACCCAGCTGGGGGACAGGCGTTGACCACACCGCAGGCGAGAGGACAGGCAGGCTCAGTCTTTGCTTCCTCTCCCCCAGCCATGTGCCAGGGCTCACCCAAAGCCTGTGCCTGAGCACAGGTTTGCATCAGAGCCATTGATGTGAGTTGGGATTGGGCTCAAACTTGGGATCAGTCCTATGCTGACAGTTTGATTCTGCACTGAAGTGTCTCTGTAAGACAGTTCCAGTGGGCAGGCGCAGGTAGAAGTCACTGGCAGCACAGCTGTATTGAATACAAACTTAGGGGCACCCCTTTCTAACTAGAACTAAAGGATATGGCCACCTGGAAAGCCAGGGGCAATGCTTTATTCTAATTGACTTTTTAGGTATCATTGATCCCCCTGTCATTTTACGTATTTTTTTTTTTTTTCTAAAGAGAAAAAGGTATGCATCTCTATAATATTCAAATTTGGTTATCCTAAGGTTTATGTTATTATTTTAAATGGTACCTACCAATTTTAGTATGTTTCAATGGAGTTCTTTTTTAAAACAAATTCACAACATTCTTTACATGTGCTCAGAAATTAGCTCTAATTTAAAGTTAGTGTCACCAAAATCAATACCCAGTAGCTTCTGCAATCTGTCCATGTCTCTTTAGAGACAGAAAGTACTGCATTCATGATAGAAATGGACATAATAAATTCCACATGGAAAAAAAATAGAGATCATTAGAATTTCAACAACCAAAACAGGTCCATTTCAGCAAGGATAGATCAGACTAGTCACTCAGAAGTCTGTCTGGGAGAGAAGATACTTGCAACATCTCTCCACCATTCATCTTTGCCTCATTCTGGCCATGTTTCTTAAACAGGTTTCTCAGCAGAGGACCTTTAAAAATGGGGTGGACATTCCTGTAAATGTCTTTCACCTTGATTCTCCTCTGATACAGCTTGTTCTGAACTCCAAGGCAGCCTGTATCTCTCCAGTGCCACCATGCACCAGCCAAGAGCACCCAGCAGCATGTCACGGCAGAGCCTGAGGGAAGCTGAAGTTTTCATCTGCTTGTGAGCAACTGAGATAGAAAGAAAACTTCCAGAAAAACTCTGCTTAAAAATGTCCAGGCCCTGCCAAAAGGAACTGGCACCTTATAATTTCAATAGTCCTGCCATGCACAAGTACTTGCTGGAACTCTGCAGTTAAACAATTCCAGCCTTGAAATTGCTTTTGAAAACAAGTGATACTAACTCCTTCATCTGAGTATGAACTGGTGAGATCCCCTTGACTCTTCCGCATGTAGTGAGTCATGATCCTCATAGTTCAACTCATGTCCAAATTTGAAATGAATCATGATTATTTTTAGAGCTAGCCACAGGCACTGGCATATGTGAGTATATTCAACAAGGATGTTTTGAAGATTAAAGCACCCTCCTACTCTGAACTGGAAAGAATGAACTGTTTTATTAGCTGATCTGACCTTTGCTTGTATGAGAGTCAAACTTGTGACCACAGTGATAACTCACATTTTATTGCCTTTTATTCCTGTTACTCCTATAAAGCCTGAAAAGTGTGGTCCACATTTTATTTCCCTTCTATAACACCAGGGGAATCGTGTACTGAGTTCCCAAGCATTTAGACTTTGCGAATTCACTTAAAGCAAAGATGCCATTCAGGGCGCAGGCTGAAAAAAATATCAGAGCCTATTTTGTTTGGTGGGACCTGTATTCATCATGATGGTCTGGGACATCTGCCCAGGTTGACGGGTGTCACTGAGAAAGATAACAACTCCTTTGCTTTGAAACAGAGCATATAATTTTTTATGGGTATCATGGGTGACAGAAGACACAGGGCTCTGCCAGCCTGCATGCAGAGGAACTTTCCATTTTTAAAAGAGGACTTGCACAGTTGGCATGGTGTTTCATTTCCAGTATAGCAAACTGTCACATGTAGAGAGAGATCCCAACATGATGATTGAATCACGGTGCTAGAGCAGCAGCTTATGTCTTGTTCATGTAGATTGGAGAGCCAGCCTGTTGAAGAAAGGACAGCAAATATGGGAAATGGAGACACTAAGAGGCGAAATTACTTTCTCAAAATCACACAAGTCATTTGCAACACAACAGAGAGTCCAACCCAAATCTCCCAAGTCCCAGTCTAATAGCAACTGCATAACCATACTTTGCTTTCACAGCCTGCCATCCTTCATTTATACTCTTAGAAAGCACAATGGTGGGAAAGCCACCGGCAGTGCAGTCTGAAGTGCAGTGCAGAGGGCAAGTGGTAAGACGGATCCTGAGGCTCAGGCAGCCCTTGCTGCTGTTTTATACCGGTTCTAATCAGGCTGTGCTGAAAGGCAATTTTAGGATTTCATTGTTTGTGCAGTGCTCATGGATGCGGCACCTGGTACATGTCTTATCCAATTTGGAAGCAGATCTGTCTCACAGATCTTGGTTGCTAGAATGGATGGCAGGGAACAACTCAGGCTGAAGCCATGTGTTGCTGTGATTGTGTTAAAAGGGCTAGATGAAAAGGAAGCATTACAGCTTGCATATCATCATCATTAAGAAGTATGTTTGTAGACAGAAATATTTGTCCCTTTGGGTACCCAGATGCTTCCCCCTTTGGGGACTGATCTCTACCAGGACAGCTATTTAAATTCTAGTGGGTTTTTATTCGATCCCGTAAGTAATTTTCTAGCGTTGTTAGAAAACAGGAATTACGAAGCGATGTTTTCAGTGATCCAGGGACTATAGTCACCATTATCATCGGATTTTGAAATCAGAGCCATGGGTTGTCCCCATGTTGCGCTTCCTGAGGGAGCCCTAGGGACCCAGAGAGGTTTTTCACAATTGACAGAGACCGGGATTATGTGAAATACTTTTAATACATGTCTTAGTGTCCTCAAGTCCACACATTGTAAGCTATTTTTATAGAAAAAGACAATTACACTTTTATATGTTGTCCTCTATTTTAGAGTAATTGATACTGTTCAAACATATTTCAGCCAATTCAATAACTGGCCAGAACTGTGCTTTGCAAATACTTTTCACAGTCTCCAATGCCTTATATTTCTATAAATAAAGAATAAACATATAACTTACCACTCAGCTACATTTATTTAGGATGCAGTAAAAGCATCAAAGGAAGGAGGAGGAGGAGTGAAAACTTTATGAGAGAGCACAAGCTCCTTCTTTTCTGTGACACGTCAACTCCTCTCTGCTCAGCAAAGCAGAAGCTGACATTAGGCTCCTGGCAATGCAGAGGGATGAAGTACAAAGTGCCAGTGGTAACTGCACAGCAAATGAGTACAAGTCTATTTGATATAACATGAAGCAAACACTGGTCTCCTGGAAGAGATCTGTGGTCCATTCAGTGGACCATCCTGTCTCAAAGTGTCCAAGATCGAGTGTTTCAGAGTAGCCACACAGGTGGAGGGATATCTTAGACTTCACAGCAGGTTTGCTCTCTATCTTTAATATTAGAGTTGGCTCAAAGCCTGAAATTATGAGGTTTCATAATTTTCCAAAAGATGTTTTAGCCATAATTATTAAAACAATGATTACCCTTTTTATCCATATAAAAATAGGGAAAGGGATGTCTGATCCCTTTTTTCATCTTGCCAAATAATGTAGACCAACAGCATCCAGTGACAATAAGCTCCACAATTTTGTCAGCATTTTGTAAAATATATTTCCTTTGATCAGGTTTAAATGTATTACTTTGATACTATATTGAACATCTTCTTCTCCTGGAGCAAAGCAGATGTTTTTTGGGAGATCTCCTGGTAAACCCATTGGCTAAGAAGTTTATGAAGTTTGAAAACAAAGGAGGAAAAGAGATACAAAATCTACCAAGCATTATTACTAATTTTCTGGTTGGTTTCAGCAAAATATGAGCAAAAAGGATCCAGCCTTCAGCTACTTCCCAGTAGTGGTGGAAACCCAGAGAGGCACTGACGCTGTGTTAAAGCACATCGGTGCTATACAAATGTGGGGTACACTTCAGGTATTTAACCTCAGTCACATGCATAGCTGAGGGAAACAAAAAGTGCGCTACTGCCTGGCAGATATATTTGGCAGCGTTGGGATGTGTGTTCCTTCAAAACCAGACTCCTCACACTGGGATTTCGGTTTGCCTGTCTTTTTACTGCTTGATTGTAATTATTCTTGCATGGTTTTATAACATATCTGCTTATACCATTGTGTATGCCAGCTACAATGACGGAATAAATGGTGGTATCTGAGATTATGGGTTCCTCATTTCTGTCAGCATCATGTGAAAAGGCTAATTTGGGGGCTGATTGTGCTCCTTGTTTCAGGAGCACGCCATCTGTTGATAAGGACTTAGTTACTCCCCAAATTAGATGACACTCAACAACACACAGTCTAGCTCCTGGGTATTGTAGGACCAATAAAACTGGATGTGCACAGCAAATTACTTCCTCTGGCTGTTGTTTATAGAAGCTCTTAACAAAACTCTTGCATCAAGCAGTAAGTGTCTCCACAGTAGTCCCATTGATTTCAGTGGCGCTACTCAAGTAGTAACTCAGTGTGAATAAGAGTATCCATCTGGTCCTTGGAGATGTAGCTGCATCAGTTGAAGGATCTGTCAAGCATTCCCCAAGCAGTCTGTGCTCATAGACATACGGGCTAGCACAAAATTAGGCCAGGGAGTATGCTGATAGAGCGACAGCCAGAATAATCTGAGCAATAGATAAAGACTCTGTTACAATCCAAGAGTGGTTCCCCAGTGTAATTAGGAAGTGCACTGTTATGCAATTAAGAAAATTAATTAGAAGTAAACGTTTAGGGAGTGCAGGTTGAAGATGTGTTACAGCACAGTCTTGTCTAGCTCTGTGGTACTTTTGAGATCTGCTGGTGGTATAATTGGCTTTACAGTGTCTCTGAATGAGCTGTATTCCCAGACTTCTCTATTGACCACTCCAGTGGCATGGAGCATAATTTACGACATACATCAGAATACTTCAACCTACCAAAACTAAAACCAAAACATGCTGTTCACTTTTTGCTCAATGCAGTGAACCTCTTTGGTCCAGCCAGGTTCATTAATCTTCTAACTAAATTCTGATTTAGCTGTCTCCATCCATCCGTGCAATGATCTTGAATTTAGGGATGGAAACATTTCCTCATCAAGTATCCTCAAGCCAATTATCACTATGTTGCCAGCTACTTTTAAATGAAATAAAGGAGACATGACCAACCGTATTTTACTTACCTTTTTTTCCCAGGAATTCCAAACCAGAAGTGTTCATTCAGAATAAAACAAAGTTGAAACAAAAAAAATCATACTCCTGGTATTTGATGAAATTTCATTTGCTCTATGTGTAGGAATTCAGAGAAGCAATATCCTGATTTGGCAAATACCACGATTTTTCAAGACATGCTCATGTATCTGCTGTTGCCAGAATGCACTTTGTCTTAATAAAACCATACATCCCTATTGACAATAGGACATCACTGTTACATAGCTCCATTACACCACAGAATGGTGATAGGACATCAGGTACTGAAGAGAGATAGCCTTTAAACTAGAATAACATTGGCAGTCCTATGGGCAGAGTTGGATCAAGGATCCTTATGAGGACAGGCAAAATTAAGTCTGTTGGTGCCAGGGTCACTGGGACCCCCAGGGATGCAGGAGTCATAGACCTTTGTCAATGAACCATCTGTGTTTATCTGTTACCCATGAGCAGCACTTCTGAGGATCAGACTTCAGGCTCCACTGATCCATGAAGGAGATCTACCTCTTAGAGTGTTCCGTCTCACCCAGACTTTCTGTATTCCTGGCATGTAAATATTTGAATTTATTTTGTATAGTGGCATAACTTCCAGAGGAAGAATGGAGTGGCACCTCTCCTCCAATATTACCCATGGTCTAGGTGGTAAAGCCTCTTCTGGGAACAGGAGATGCTGACTTGCATCATCTAAAGAGAAAAGGGGCTTGAAGCAGAGCTTCTCGCATCCATCTTAGTTAAGTGCTTAAACCACTACTACCACAATGTATGGGAGGAGAGTGAAAGTGGCAGGGAAACAACTCCTCTGTAGACATATTTCAGATTAAAGCAGTGCTATCACTGTATTTCAAAAAGAACTAGATCCTCCTGAGATGCCTTAGGCATCCTCAGAGATGCCTCTTGGACTGAGTCTCTCAGAGGACTCTTCTTAGAGAAACATCTTGTACTTGAAACCCAGTTAGCCTTGAGTCTGAGCTAGATGCCAAAACCTGAAAACTGTCAAAACTGAAATACTTCTGCACATATAGAGAAACACAGCTTTCAGGGATCTCAGCAGCTTCAGTACCAAATCTGCAGCACCTCTGAGTGGAGGTATCTCCACAGGCAGGCAGCAACCGAACACAGGTAAGTCTGAGCAGTGCAGCTCTGGAGTCGGTGTCTAAATGCAGGTGGGGGGCAGTTTAAGTGAATACCCAAAGGATACCCTGGAAGTCACAAGCAAAGAGAACTGAACCTTAAGCTCCTAATTCAAAAGACTGCACTTAACCTTTCTACTAACGGGACAGAACACACAGGAAATCCCTGGTGTGACCCACATCATTTTTAAAGTCATTATTTTTTTCTTGTTACTCCTGTTACTGGTACCACCTTACAATGCAAGGCATGAACTGTGAAATTCATTTTATTTTCTCTCTCCATAAAGCTTGTTCATTGTTTGTGCTCTAGTCAGCTTGGTCACTAAAATTTGGTTAGATAATTTCTTGTTCAAGCTTTCATGCACCAGACCAGCATGTCTGAAATTCAAATATTATCAGCATGTATAAAAGCACACACACACAAAAAATCCCAACCCAAAACTGAGACGAGTTCAAATCAAATTAATATGTAGAAGGCTGGCACTCTGTGCTGGAATCAATTTTGTTATTATTAAGTTCACAACTGCTGCTTCAGATAGCTGCTTCTCTCAGGATTTTGACTAAAGGTGCTTTACAAATTAGAGGTCAGGTTGGTACTTTATAATTTTCTCATTTTTCCTTTATTCTTCTTTCTTCTGTTTAATTAATTCCATGCTGATTCTTTCTGAAATTGAAAATATTTTCCTACTTGTCTGTATTCACAGTTACCATCCCCCAGGCAAGGCTTCCCCAGCAGAAGGTGCCACCCAAGGCAAACATCCTTCATGTGACACAACATGCACGCCGGAACAGCCCCCAGGGATGCCGCGGTCCCCCAGCACAGAGACCCTGTGGGATGGCCTGCTGCCTGCAACAATGCCAGCCGCTGTCAGTAATCAATCCTGTGCTTGATGAGCACCACATTTCCTCAGCTCCACCTCCCTGCAAATTAATGATCAAATATGATGAGCTTTTAAAATGTAGCAGAACACAATTTGCCGTACACTGTGTTGATCACCAAGCCTGTTTAAACTCCCAAGAGATCGTACCTGCTTCAGCATGTGTGCTGGGTAAATTTACACAGCAGTCTAAGAGTGTGATTACAGCTTGGGAAAACATATACAGTTTTACAAACACATACAGTTTTAAGTTAGATAGCTTAGTGACTGTTTCAGGTATCTTACTGATACCAATTACCAAATAAATCTTTTTAAATAAAAGGAAGTATCTTCTTTTCTGGTCAAGCCTACATGGATGACATTAAAGACGGATGACATTAAAGTCCAGGTATCTAGAGAGCTGTGCCCAAGAACTGGCCTAGGAGTGCTGGCTAATTAGGCAGTTAAGGTGTGCAGAGAAAATAAGACACAGAAATGAAAAATCTCTGAAAGTCCCAAATCCTGTGCTATCTGTAGCTAAGCTGTGGTGAAAGGATTCTATTCATTATTAAAGAGAACACTGATGATTTTATAATTAAAGCAATGTCACACTGCCCTGGTCTATTCTCTTTTTCCTTTGAAAGCTTCAACAGACAAAGAAGTAACCTGACTTCTTTAGGAGGTGTGAAAGGCAATGAGAGCTATGGGTTCCTAGTAAAAAAAACAGTTTCTTTGCTTTTGTGTCTAAATACAGGCCCTCAATGACACAGAGGATGGTTGCTTACTTTCTCTTCATAGTCTGCGATGCCACTGCCAAGGCGGCGACATTCATGGTGGGACGTTCAGTAGTGGGCCCATGGAGCTACAGGGTTGAGTAAAGACACGGAGAAAACACCCACTCACACTGAAATGTGTTTAATGTACTCATGTGTTTACGATGCAAGGAAGACAAACCTTTGGAAAGATTTGTGGTGCTTTCTACATGGATAGCCTAGCAGTTTTCTTGGGGACTCTGTGCCCCACATACCTGCATTACGTGAGCTGCTTCAAAGTGGTACATGGCCTCAGCAGAACACCGGGGTGATGTTCCCCTTGCCAGTGATTGTAGCTATTCCTGCTGCCCCAGCTCAGCAACTGGTGGTGATGTACCAGGTCTGGAGCACCAGTATAGACCCTGTTATCTGGGTATGGCTTGTGTCTTGGCTGGGAGGGAGTGAGCAACTGAGGAGGATAATGGAGATTCCCCTTCAAAACCAGCTTCAGTGTTTTTTTACATATAACATAGGAACACTTAAACATTTTACCATATTAGCTGACAAGAAGCATACAGCAGAGATAAAAATGTGACCGTCTGTACAGTCAGAAGAGAGAAAATACCAAAAAGGATGTGGGAATTTAGGGAAGCCTGAAATGTTTTAAGACATTGGAAGAAGTCCCTCACTTTTATCTTCTGTGTAAGAGCTAGATCAAGCTACTCCAGCTAAATTAGCCCAGGCAAACCTAATTAGGTGAGGGATTATACTGAGAAGCAGACCAGCTAGCTTGAACTTAAAGAAAGCATCATTGGTTTTGGTTGGTTTTTTTTTTAATGAACAGGAAGTGGGTTAGAAGAAATACATGAATCACCCCTTGAGCCAACAATGTAGTTTTTACACATTTGGAAGTGAGCGAATAGACAAAACCAACAATGTTTTACAGAGTTTTCCAAATAAGAGAAGATCATTTGTTTTTCTAAGCACAGCGATTTATGGAGAGAGTGCACATTCCTTCTTCCCTGAAAGCAGCAAGAGTCAAAGAAGATACCATTTTCTCCAGTTCCTGACTTTGTTCAGTTCCTGCATGGATGGAAAGCTGATTCATTCAGCTTCTTCCTGGCTGTTATCCCAGCGTTTGTTCAGGTGTTTCTTTAGTCCGTCTCCCAGATCTGTTCCTACCAATTATTTTCTCTTTCACGCTCTTTCTCTTCCAACACAACCCTCCCCAAGAACCACACTGGCCAAGCCCTCTCGCCCACACAGGCAGGTGATGCTGCGCTGATGGGGGCCTGCACTTCAGGTGAGAGCTGCATCAAAGATTTCAAAGACAGAGGAAGGAGTTAATGAGCAACCAACAGTAACAAGTGAAGTAATTTGCTCTATTAAAGAAAGAGGATTTTATGCTGTACGTGCCAGTTATACAGAGAGAGACAGACACCATGGCAACAAGCTTGTCAGGCAGTAGCAGGGCACTACTTTAAGATTAACTATCACTGGGGACATCATTAGTGGTGGAGAAACTTCAAAAGCTTTGGAATTCGGGTTCCTTTTGCACCCAGAATCTCACTTCTTTTTATGGACTTTATTTGAATCTTCAGTCTATAAGCTTAGACTGGGATAACAACAGCAGCAGGCTGGAGTTTTGGATGCATCCTGAATAAGAAGGAAAGGAAAAACATGCTTACAGTATCTCAGTGCTTCCAGGCCTGCCAGGTTGTCTCAACTGTATGGAAATGAAGAACTAAAACATACCGTCGAGTCAGGTTCAGTGGGATTGTCTGAAGTAAAGAATGAAAAGGGATTTGAAAAGGACTGCTCCTTCTGTGCTTACTCATAAGCCATGGATCTGATCATTAGCCTGCAGTGATGGAAAAGAGAGATCCCTCTGTAAATCTCCCATTCTGGGAGGATGAGCAGGTGACAGATAATTGCATGTATGAGGTTATTTCTTTTTATCCTCCTAGCTCATAGGCAGAATCCCAAACCCCCATGATTGTCTTGCACCTCATGGAGACATTTACTCTGGTTCAAAGCTGGTGTCAGATGCTGACATGGTAGGACTTATATCCACAGGAGGTTCCTCTATAGGCAACCACAAGACAATTGTGCACAAGGATTTTGGAACTCTGAACATGGTCTAATGTGAATTACATTTTACAAGACTAATGTACACAGTTCACGTTTTCAGTTCACGAGGTTGCAGTGCAAATGAAAGCATTTTTATGGGAAAGTGGAGAAAGAAAAGAAAGATCTGAAGTACCATTGCAGAGTTTCCAGGGGGGTCTCTTTTGCCCCACCTTATTTATAAAGTGTTGAGAATGCCATGCAGCACAGTTTTCATAGTGACAGGGAACATATCACAAATTCATGAACCTTTGTGACTTGTCTGCATTATAATTCCCCATGACTGAGCTGCAGGAGCTGCAGTGCTTCACAGCTCCAAAAATGAAGCATGGCCAACATGCAGGGTATAAGAGTGCAGAGAGTCCAGATGCCTGAGCCCTGGTTCAGCCCACTATGCCCCACTGCTTCCACAGGAGCTGCTGCAGGCGTTTCAGTCAAAAGGCATTTTAGGCCCATCAGGACTAACTGGGAGAACTGATGAGTGCAGACATTTGTTCAGCTTGCAGCACAGGGAAGGAAAATAAGGTGGACATTAATCATCTCTTTGCAGATACGTCAAGTAAAAAGGAGAAGCACATTCAATCCCATGAAAAGGCTTATTTTTAAGCAGTTGTTCTCTGAGACCTGATAGCAAAGTGCTGTGCTCAAAGAACAAATGAAAGAGGAGGTGGCTCCTCTGGAGCTGCCTGCTTCCCAAAGATAAAGGAAGATGGAGTGCAGCACTCTGCCCATCCTGTACAGGAGGGTGAGAATCATTGAGATAACTATAAGAATTACTGTGGTGGGGGCATCTTGCTTGATGTAAAGGGAGAAGAACTGGGAGCATGCAATGGATTTCTGCATATATTTGAGTTTTTCCAGTCCTGTGGAGAGAGGCCTCTCTGTGATCATAATTGGAATGAACTCATGAATAGCGCATGTGAGCAGAAAGCAAATTGGAAGCTGCAAGCAGTTAGCTCACCCTGATGCATGGTTAGTAAGGAGACATGTTGCATACTCAAGATATAAGGCAGGGAAGGACACATTCATCTTACTGAACAGGCAGAGCATACACTAGAAAATTCTTAAGGTTTTGGAAACCCCAGCTTGCCCCAGGTAGCTCTGTTTTCCAGGCAGGTGGGGATGCGTAGATGTCTATTGTTGGTGAGCAGGCAAATATCTACCACGGGAAACTGGTGGCAACCTAAGACAGTGTCGCGGATGAAAGTATTGACACGGTAATATTTAGTAAGAAATCTAGGTTTATTAATAACTAACAGCAATTTATTATTATAAAATAATTCAGAGATACTAAAAGAAAGAAAAGCGACTTATTCAGATTCTAAAATGACAAGATTCACACTAACTTACTTAACGGTACCTATATATACATATATACACATGCATGCACATCACAAAATGGACAAACATACAGAAACAAAGGTGTTTGGATTCAGTAGAATGGACACAGAACAGACATACACACACAGAAACAAGGGTACGTACCCACACACACACACACACACACACAGAGTAAAGAGAAGCTAGCTCAAAGAAAATTTCCCTCTTGAGTTTAGAGCAAATACTCACAATGCCTTGGCATTCCTCAACGGGCGATAATTGAGACTCAAGCGGGGGACTTCGCCCTGGCCTTCCGTCTGGAGCAGACGACACCTTAAGGGTTTGGTACCTGAGAGGCGTCCCAGCTCAGGGGAGATGCTAGTCACAGGCCCACTGCGATCCAGGAGAGCTCAAAGGGTCTCCCTGGTGGTCGCCATTTATAGGGTCCAAGATAATTGACTTTTGTCAAATGCCTTCTGGTGCCTTCCAGCAGTTACAAAAGAATTTGATTAATGTGCGACTCTGTTATTGTTCCCATTTGACCACATCCCAGGCACAGGTGTGCCAGGCCCTTAGGAGTTGATGGGCCATTTTAACCATTTCCGAGCAATCGGGAGGGGCAGGAGCCAGGCTCGTTAACATTGTCAGTCCTTATCTCCACAGACTGGTGTATAGCTCGGGGGGATGTGGGTGGAATCGCACCTAGCACCAAGCAGCCCAACAAAGAGTGGGGGGGGGGGTAAGGATTGCACCACCACAGACAGCTGCATGGATGTCCTCACCAGTGACACGTGCACAGGGACAGCAGGGGAAAGCCTGTGGTTCCCCCACTGGCTGTTTTTATCCTGCTACCTGAACTAAGTATTTATTTCTCTTTTACTGGGAGAGGACCTCTAAATGAGAGCAGAGAATCCCATCTATTAGAAAGGCAGCCCATGCACTGCAACAGGTAATACATCCCTTTTAGTCAGACAGCTGTAGCCAGCACCAAGAAGAAGTGCTGGGAGATGTCAAGCAGAGGCTTGGGGATTTTCATGAGGTATTCTGTGTTTGGAGATGGGAACCGAGCAACAGCTTTCTTCCTGCTTAAAGAAAGAGCTTAGCAAAAAGTAGGCATGGAGAAAGGCCCTTCTCAAACACAGCACTGAAGAGAGAGGCGGATGGACCCTTGGCCCCACATCTGCCTTGGGGACACAGATCTCTGTCTGCACACCTTCCACTCCTGGGGAGAAGTGTCAAAGACGTGTCATCTCGTCAGATCATTACTGCGAGTTACAGAAATATTTTCCGATTGCTAAAAAAGATTGCTAGAAGATTATGTTGCCTGTATTGCTGTGCAGTTACTCTTTATAATACTGTGAAATTAAATGCAGAGAGATTTTTTTAAAGGACAAAGGTTTTATAAGATCTTAGGAAAGCATGGCACTGTTAGGCAGTGACTATTAGCTTCAATTTCTTCTTTATATCACAATCCACTTTTGCAGGTCCCTCGCACACTCAACCTCCTAGGCCCCCTACATGCACATTTTATGTTCCTTCCCTCACAATTGCCTTTGGGACCTTCTGAGCTCTAGTCAGTCACCTCCTAAAACTCCAAACCACATATTCGGGCACTGAAATACACATATAGACAAGCATTCATAGGAGAAGATCTCAGCTAAAATAACAGCAGCAACTTGCTTATGGCCTTCCATCCTCCCTCTTCTTCCTGAAAGACTGAGCCAAGACTCTTGGAGGAGTGCCATCACGTTTGCCTGATTCCCTGTTCACCCTCAGGGCTGTGTCCATGCCCAATTTCCCTGTGTTCCCAGCAGCTCACCCCCAGCCTTCAAGCTCCTCACCCCCAGCTTCTGTGGGTGTTTGGCACAGCCAAAGAGAGCAATTGGCTGGGAAGGGAGGTAGCCAGAGCGGAAACACAAATCTTACCCATGCTCTGAACATGGATTTCTCTCTGTGAAATATGTGTTGGATGTTGCAGGCAATGGAGATCCCTTCCAGGATTTTGAACACTGCTGAACTTTCAAGCACAGTCAGAAGTCAAACCAAAGCCACCTGGGCCCATCTGTAGTAAGTCAAAATCTGTGACATTTCAGCATGACACAGAGAAATGCTCTTTGGACAGCAAAAGTAAAGGAGGTTGGGTTTGGTTTTTTGTTTTATTTGTTTATCTTTTTTTGTTCAAGAGTGCATTTATTTTATAACTGACAGGAGATCACTTCATTTTTAGTGGACTTAAAATTACTTGCCAGTATTAAAAACAAGTTTCTCTCTCTGTTTTTCATAGCAAGGAGCAGCCGAATGAGTGGTTCCATGTTCAGAAGAGCCTCAGAGGTCTCTCCTGAATTCATCAACCATGGTTCAAACCAGTGTGCAGCACAGCCACTGAGGAAGAAATAAAAACAAGGTGTCAGACCATCTGGAAGGTCCACAGGATGCCACCGGGGCACTCTACCACACTTGGGAGAACAAGCTGGGGAAGGCTGGAGCTGCGTTTTAATCTGTTGTACATGTAGAATCCACCTGCTCTGGAACTTTGGGGAAATTTATTGCCAGGATGAGCCTCAGACATTGCAAGTGGGGTCTGTTCTGAGGGAAGACCAGTTCTCTAGGGCAAGCTTTGAAAAATCCTAGGGTCAGAGTATGCAATGTACAATTTCAGCTAGATTTAACTAACTGTGACTGAGGGTCACAGGGCTTCCTAGCCATCCTCCTCCCTTCGAGCCAGGCTTCAGCTGAGAGGACTAATTGGATGGACCTCTTGGGGCCCCTTCCAGCTGTTTCCTGAGATATATTTGTATTCTGCAAAGAGAAGACTCAAGCTGATTGCTTTTATTACAGCTTCAACAGGAGAAATTTGCATTAAAAACAACGTGGGGAAAAAAAGACCTGGCATCTTAAAAGGTCTCTTCTAATTCTGGCAGGTTGATCAGCACATTCTCTGCCAGACAAGAACAGTTCCCTGCTGTGTGTTTTCTAATGAATTGACCACTGCCCTCTAAAAGTAGATAGTGAAACAGACTGTGTAAGCATTTCTCAAGCAACCTTAGGGGTTTTGAATGTATCTTTACTTTTTTGCTCATATAATGTTCATTCTACTAATTCAGACAGGCCTTCTGAGCTGAAGAACCTTTTCACATAACAAGCTTTCTTTCTGAACCACTATTGAGTTTACCACTTATAATAGTGACTTTAAATAAATGTATTTTAGTGCAGTACATTTCTGTAGCTTAACCAGACAGTATTTCAATCTGACAAGCCTCACCTCAGCCAGAGAGAGCTGGATAACTCCACTCTTGTCTTTGTCCAGGAGATGGAACACTTCTGAAAAGTAGAAGAGGAGAAAAAAAATTGGATATAAGCCACAGAGTTTGGCATGTAGAGAAATACTCTCTCACAAAACGTAGAGGTCTGGCTTTTTGCCATGATCTACTGGAAATCTAGACTGGTTCTGTAAGATAATATTACAGCTGTTCTTCTTTCCTCTTACAAGTAATTTCTAAGCTGTTTCACGGGGTGGAATAGTCAGATCTACAGCAGCAAACTGAGAATTGGCAGCAGGACAACTATAAAGTCTGATGTGGTAGCATCTGGTATGATCCAGGGACAAACCTGTAAATCAGGTCCGAGTAAGGGCTGTAAATGACAAATGGTACCATTTACAGGATCTGGGACAACTTGGGGGCCAGAGCACCAACCATAAAGTACAGATGACTGTAAAGCAGAAGAACATGGTAGGCTATGAAAACATGTTCCCCACCCACCATGGTCATTCAGACAGAAAGGCTTTTGCTATTTCTCTGCTGCTTTCTTCAACAGACACACTTTTGCTGGCACCCTCACATTTCCATGCAATTTGCTACACTCACAGTTAAATACTATAAATGTAGCAAATAATTAATGAAATCCCAAAGTTTTCAGAATTCCCCTTGGCTGCTGAACAGAGGCACTTACTGAACAAGGTCTCTAAGTGGATCATACAGGCCACAAAGCCATCGAAATCAATCGTCAGCTTGCTGCAGGCGTAGCGGAGGACAATGCTGTGTTGCATCTGATCATTGAGCGTGAAACCTGAAGGCACGGGAAGAGCACGAATCACTGACACAGCAGGTTAACATGCTGTCTTTGATGTGACTTGCCCATGGACTGCTGCAGCTGCAGGCAGACCTGGGTGAAAGACTGAGGACTATTCTTCCCAGGAGGTCTGTTGGACTCCATCACCCACCTCTGCGGTGGGTCCTTTCCAAAGCCCATTGTGCTGGGTGAAGAGAGGCATAAAGTTCTCCCACAGCATTTTTTCAGACTGCATATTTCACATTGTTTCACAGCATAACCAGTCCTATGTTCCCCAGATAAACTCCTAATTAGTGAGTCTTGGCGCTGCAGCTGAATAGCAGTGATTGCAGTAGAGCCAATTGCTCACATAACACATTGGGCTCTATTCAGGCCCATATTAGTGCTATTTCTGTCTCTGGATCATTCACATAAACTCCACCAAGCACAAGACAGATCAAAATAACAGTGCACCTCTAGATGCCCCTGAGCTGGCAAGCACTGCTCCAAAAGTGAATAGCACACATCAGAGAGGATATCGTTGGGGCATGCCTTGATCAGGCTTACACCTTCTCTAGTGTAGAGAAAGGTGATGGGAGGAAATGAAGGAAAAAGAGGATTTGGACATAGGTCTGAAAGAGGACAATTAGATTGGGAAATAATGAGGCCAAAAATAGAGCAAGCAATAATCAGATGGATAAGCAATGGTCACAGCATGGACAAAAATATCAGTGGTTCATAATGCAGAACAGAGGATGGGTTTTGATGTATATAACAGCAAAAGGATGTAGCAGTATGTGACTGTCAGGAAGGGAGAATGGCACTGGCAATGCTGTGATCTAGCAGACGGAAGGGAAGCAAACCCATTAAAATGTTCCACTGTTCTTCCGATGTTCAGTGATCCGACCATGTCCCTGAGCAGCGTACTCACCTGCCTCTCTGAGGGCATTTCGCATCTCATGGGAGTCAATGGTACCGGAGTAGTCACTGTCCACTTTCTTATAGATTTCCTGCAACAGAGGGGAATGAGGGAATGCGGAGATGGCCTTTCAGGGTGTACCTGCGCAGCAATGTGGTGGTGTGAGCACAGGCAGGCAGGCTTTAGCTTTCACAGCTGGGTAACAGCAGTAGTGAAGACATGGAAACACGAGGCTCACCAGGGGTTAGCAGCCAGAATGAAATAATCAGGTCTCCTCTAGGGTTTAACCTTCGTTTGCTAGTCCACTCTGCCCTGCCCTGCCCTGTGCCTGCCTTGCTCCCTCCTCGTGTAGCTAGACTAATGCCAGGACAATCGTGCCAACCTCTGCTGTGTCCACACTAACACTCTGCTGTGCAGACACAGCCTCAGGTTTCTGATGCCTGGGACAGGTGCTGCCCCTACCGGCCCAATCTCCTACTCTTTGAACCACTAATGAGCAAGGGAAAAGTTTCAAGTAGCTACTGGCAAGCAAGGCAGACTGGGAAATACATTCCCATGGGCTGGCAGGCTGCCTGCCTTCATGTTACATGGTGACAGACAGGCCATTTAGGAAAATATCCTATCATTTGGCAAACACTGCAACAGGCAAAGTCCATTTTGCTTAATATTTCAGACATGATGACAGATGCTTCCTACTGCCAGCAGGTTTATTATCCAGAAATAGATGCCACCCAGACCTACAGCTCAGACTGGAATTGGCTCTCAGGGCTTTCTCTGCTGACACCATCCCTAGGACAGAGCTGATGCTTCATGAACCCAACACCTCTTCATGAACCTCCAGGACGGATGTTCTGTGTTGACCAGCATCAAGTATGGGAGCAGCAGGCTTGCCTGAAAGGGATGTCAAACAAAAAGGGTCCAAATTTGACCTTCCTTTAGACTCCTTGATTCTGGATGAACTTCCTGGGATATTAAATCCTCTGCCAGAAAAATAGTTCAGCACTTCTACAAGATTTAAAAAACACAAAGCCAGGTTTTTGTAGGTTCTAAAAATATGTGTTTCTTGTGTTTGCTAGTGCTCAGCTGGCAATGTAACATACTGCAATAGCAGAGATATGTTCATATGAGCTTTAATACAGCAGGCAGCAGAGAACCCTCTCTTTGCCAACAGTGAAAGAGGGTTAATGTGGCTTTCCATAAGATATCGCATATTAGGGAGAGTGGTGGGGCCAAGGTGAAAGAGGATCTGCTTGTGCCCTTTTAAAGCAGAGGTGTTTGTGAGCCCTGGAACAAACTCCAGCCACGAGACGGAAGGTTTCAAGTATATCTGCCTGTGATGGCTCAACCCTATCTCAGTTCTGGATCTGAACTTCAGAGATGAGAGGGAAGGGGAGACAGTCAGAAATATTGTGTTACCAAATACTTTTGAATCTTCATCCAAAGTGTCTTGAATTCTACAAGTCCCAAGGTGCCGGTCCCATTGGTCTGGGGATGTTAAGGCATGGTTCAAAAATCAGGATTCCTCTATCCTTAGAAAAACTGGACACCAATCAGTTCTGATAAAAACAAATCACCCAATCACAGTGTCATCTTAATGCCATATTAGTTCTGATTTGTAATGCATCTCCATCTCACGCAGACATGCCCACAGCTTTACAATCAGTTAGCTAAAGGCATGCCAAGAATTTCTAGGCTATGTGCACTCTCAAGGAATGATGTATGGGATTGCTAAATATACAATCACAATTAGATCCACCCGCATTTTGTACAGTTAGATTAGAATCCTTAGGGAAAAAAAGGACTGGCCTCTCAGCAGACAGGTATTAGAAACCAGAGGCAGGAACTGCAGGTGAACAGAGAAAATCAATAGCAGACTACACAGTCTTCCCCCATGTCCTTCAGGGCCTTGAACATCCCTTCCTATGGAAAATTATGCAGAAACAGGGAGTTGGCCCCCATGACGTTGTACTTACTGAGTTGCCCTGTTGTGTTTGGGAGCCTGTGGAGTGTAGGGCAAAGACATCACTTCTAACAGTCAGTGATCCACAAGATCCACAGCTAATCCCTGCTGACCTCATGAGACCAACATTAGTATAATCCTGGCAATATGGCTTATGACCCTCCCAGTGCACTGGCTACCTTCCCAGCACATCAAGGGAGTACTGGGCAGCTGTGCTGACCTCTCCTTTTCCCTTGGCTAGGCAGAGCTTATCAGCTCCCATGTGCCCTACAAGCTATGGAGAAGGGAGGGAGGCACAGCATATACCTGTAACCTTCCCACTCTGAACAGGTTCTCCAGCCTGTCTCTGCTGCTTTGAGTTCTGTGCTCTATAAGCAGTACCTGACTTAGAGATGGCAGCTGAGGTTGTGTTTAAAACCTGCCTCCTGCCAAGCACACTGTGTATGCATGCAAAACTGCACAGGTGCATCCAGGCAGAAGGTCCCTGCTTCTTCTCCCTGCTATTTTTAGGGGAAAGATTAAGTGATGAGAGATGCAGAGCAGGTTAGAGAAGCAGCCGATGATTAAATGGTTCAGGTTTCTGCCACCCTGAGCTGATAGAGCTGCTTGACTGAATTTTATGCCTCCAGCCATGTGTCTGGACAATGGAAGTGCAAACTTAGCCCACTTCATGGGGAAGTTTTGCAAAGGAGATACAGAAACTTTAAAGGTGATGAAATGACATTCAAAGGATACATCTAAAAGGCTGATCATCTCCCTGCAAGTGTTAATGTTGAATCCATCACTTTTAATATCCTTTCCTGTACAAAAAGGAAGTAAAAATCCAAGTCAGAAATATTTTTAGACAAATATTTTTCTGCAGACAACCTTGGAGATGTCAGCCACCTTAAAATCTTATTAGCAAAGTAAATGGTCTGCCATTTCTTCCACTATTGTCCTTCAGCTGATTAACATGGCTTTTTTGGCACAGGAGCAGGGGATGTTACTGGTTTTGGAGCAGTTATGCAGCAGCATAATAATATCTTTCCATGATGTTCCTCCCAAGAAAGTTCAGGGAATATAGTGCCTCTGCAGAACATTAGCTAGCAGCACTTGGAAGGGGAGCACCAAGTGGTATTTTTTCCCCTCCATATTAGAGGTTCAGCAAGCCAGGAGAAACTCAGCTGAGGGAAGACACAAACTCAGTTTTTCATCACCCTTTGCTGATAGAGTGGGTTTTGTTAGCACAGATCCTGTCTGTGTGCTGATGGACCCAGGCACAGACATTCCCTCTGACCTAAGAGCAACTTTGTGTGTCACCATTTCAGCGTGTGTGTGGTGGTTTAGCCCCTGCCGGGGTCTGAGACCACGCGGCCGCTGTCCCTCCCCCACAGAGGGAGTGAAATACAAAGCCCCAAGACTGAAATAAGGAAAGGTTTAATACAACAATGCAATAGCAACACAACCAACAACAACAATAACAGTAATAGTGATAGCAATGAACAGAGCAAAATAGCTACCAAATACAGCAGTTTGAAGCACGATGTACAAAACCACGAGTGCACCGCGCTCCGCGCCAGGAAAATGTGACCTGCCAGGATGTGATGTCCGCATGGTATCTGAATAACCCGGCTAGAGCTCCCCCCCACTGCTGGGGAAACTTAACCCTATCCTGGTTAAACCAGGACAGTGTGCCTCTCAGCTCCATTCAATGGGAACTACATAACATTACTTACTCTTTGCCAAAACCCGGTTTAGGATAGTTTGAAGTTCAATTGCAGTCACTTCACAGTCCTGGACAGAAAACAAAACGTACTTTAGCTGTTAACACAAAAATTATTTGAAACAAGCTATATTCATTTCCTGTCAGACATTCAGAGACTATTTTCCTTCCATACCTAAGGCATGTAAACCTTTAAATATTTTCTAACACTTTACCATCAGACATCACATAGAGAAGATCCTCAGAAACCATGAATATTTCTAGCCTTTTAAATGGGAAGTAAGTGTTTTGTTACGGGCCATGGTGATGTGACCCAATAAATATTAACTTTTTAACAGGTTTGGCTGAATTGGGTGAATGACTTCTCTCTCAGCTGAAGAAGTTCAGGAGAGCATTTGAGATTTTCCAGGTTTACGGAAACTATAACCAAACAAATACTAAAATTGCCCTCTCAAAACTCAAAAAGGTCTTCCTAACTAACATAATGTTTTCCCTCTCCAATGTCAGTGACCACCTGTTCATTAAGAGAAAATCTGACATGACAGCCACAGGCTAATGCAGCAGGGCTTTGTAGATACTGAGGTTTGTTAAATACAACAAATAGAGAGAAAGTTCAGCCAACAGTTTTTCAATTCCTGGGGCTTCTGAACAAAAAGGAAGGAACTGGCCAACTAGGCAATTGTCAGAATTACACGTTAACTCCACAGGTAATTTATTTCACTGTAGGATAATATTTTTACAGTCCTCACTCCCATCACCCCTATTTCCAAAGTTATTCCATGCCCTGCATTACTGAGGGAATAAATCACATTTTGCACCAATAAGAGGAAAAATGTAGTAAAACTGCTCTGTTGTAAAATAAATTGAACTGAAACTGTGAGTTAATAAAAGGGGAGAACTGCTTGGTTTTTTGAAGACCAGACAGTAAAAGGAATCGACAAGTCAAATATTTGCATAATCATAACAGAGAGGCCCCGGTCTTTTTCTTTTCACTTTAATCCACTTACCTCTCCAGAGAGTTTTTGAAACAGAGTCTTGAACTCATCATCTATATCTTTGTTATTGACATGAGGCTAGAGGAAAGAGATGACCAAGAGTGTGGTTTACAAGGTGGTTCTAGAAAGCTAGCTGTGGATATCGTAAAGCAGCTTTACAGGGTACTATTTACAGTAACAGAAAACAAGCACTTGCTCTGCAGCAATGGCAAAACAGAGGCATTACTTAAATCACGACCAGCCAGGAATTGGCTTCATTTGGGAGTAAATACTTTTTAAGACTGATGAAAAAGTTTTCTTCTGCCACCAGTATAGTTTTATAAAATAGCTGCAGTGAAAATGTTGCTGCACCTTGCCATAGCAATTCAGCAGTTCCTTGGAAGTCTGCTTTTGCAATTTTTCTCAGGTTTTAGAAAGATTATTTGTTTCTCTGGAAGGGATCATTCTGTGCCTTCCCCGCCTTCTCCTACCTGTGCTAGATGGAAGGACAATATAATATGTTCCAGCCCAGTCTACAAGGGTGCAGCTTCTGTGCCACATGGGCCCAGGTACATGAAAACGCACGTGAAACTAAGACATGGAGATATGTAAAGAATCCCCACAACCAAAAATATGTCTCCTGAGCACAAACATATACTGTGATCCCAGCTCATGGGAGAAATAAAAATCTTGACCCTGTTTTGCCCCCACATTCTGAAGGAAAAGTCTGCTAGGAAAAAAAAAAAAAAAACCACGATCTGCCCAGTTAAGACATTTACCTCATATGGTTTTGCAGACACCACATCACCAATCATCCTAAGAAAAAAAAAAAAGAAAGAAAAGCCCAAACAACCAGAAATTATGAGTCTACCATTTGCCTTTAAAATAATTAGCAAAACAAGCTGTTTCAATATAAGGTCTTAACAAATGCACAGAACAAGCCCCCAGGTTTCCTGCTTCCCATGCTCCCCATCCCACCTCTATTTGTTCCATTCTTTGAAGATATTTTCCTCAGGAAATACAGCCTTGTTGTTCTTGTCTTGTATCCACACTCCTGTTTTTTCATTCAATGGCTGCTATTAATATAACCCTTTTAAAAATCATCTCCTTATCGTCGTACTCCAAAATCCTTCATTCCTTAATTGTGGGAACTTCTACCTCACAGATATGAGGGATTTGGTTACCACCTGAGTGCTTGGTGGAGGCCATCTGAAGAGCCATGACTCTCTACCATGAATGCGTGTGTCACATATGGTAGACTACGTAAGAATTGGTCCTAGAAATGGGCCTATTTTGCTGTTTAAGGGAAAAGATAGAGCACAGGATGTGGGTGCAACACCTGACCTTTTCCTTTATGTGCCTCATCAGCAGAAGAGGAGGCTTTACAGAAAAGATACGCACTGTGTTTTAGCCTGTTTCTCAGAAAAAACTCGCAGGCAGAACTCTCCATTTTTGTAAGGCTCAAAAGTGGACGGCACAATAAGGTACTCTCCCCGGGGCAACTTCATGCGCCTGGAGACTTCACGCAGGTTGACATAAGGATCAGACCGGGCTGCTGGTTTGTTCCTTGCGAAGAAAGCACGGTTCACATGAACATCGGTGTTATTTTCCAGCTATGGGAAATGTTTTTTTGTTAGAAACCATTTGACAATTCACTGGTAAGCCAGCCACTCTATTTCAATTTCAGTACTTTAAAGCCATCTCACATTTTTCTTAACACAAAATAATAAATCCCCAAGTCATGGCATAAAAGATAACTATCAGGGTTCTGTCATGGGAAACAGTCAGGCAGATAATTAGAAGGGGCAAGGATCTTTCTCTATAAAGATTATCTTTTCACATGCCTCTTTACAATCTGTGATATGAAATAAATAAAAAGATCTTAATGTGTGCTCATATCTGGTCAAACTAGTACCTGTAGTACTTAAGTTGTCCATGTATTGAGCAGTTTTTGCTTTTACAGGCTGCTTATGGACAAATCTAAATTTCAGAATATTTTTGAGCAACTTATGGTATGGGATAAATCTCCTAATTGCATAGGAGTTCTAGTCTCTGATTTCTTTAAACAGACAGAAAAGGATAGTAAACAGGACAAAGTAGTAGTCACAAGGGTGAGTCTTTTGGGCTCACATTAGATGATCTACCCAACTTCTATTAGTAATACTAAGAATATTCCTTTGGATTATGTGGACACTAGTACCTAACTTTTCCTTAATACCAATATACTCTTGAGCAAGTGAGACATTGCATAGCTCATAAAACAAAACACTGATGTAAGAAGAAACAGTAGTGTAAGAATAACACTTCTGCTATAAACCTCCTACTCATGACCTTTGTTCCACAGGGGTGTCTTTCAGAAAGTGTGATTCAATGATCCACAAAAGTGTCGTTGACACAGGCTGGGGAACATTGCATTCAGACAAGGTTTCTGGCTGTCTGAGATCAGAGCATACAAAGATGTTACCAAACATTTTATAATTATTCAGTTTATCTGTTGTAAACTCTAGAAAAATATTTTTCCTCTTGAGTTCTGAAGATAAGACTGGATTTGGTATTTATACAACAGCCTCATCCTTCCTCCTCACTCAATCTTAAACTAAGTGAGACTGCAAAGATTAAGAAGCCAGATCCATATATTTTCAATATATAAAGTTCATTTTCCCTTTGCATCTGCAAAGCTGTTAAAATAACACAGTTAATTGCTACATGACCACACATTCATTTACTGAGAGAGAAGAAAAGGGCTGAAAAGCTGAAGGAAAATTGGCAGTGCAAGCTGATGGACCTCAGTAATGAATATAGGCTATTCTTACTGCCAGACACCTCTGGGGCCTCTTTCTTCAGGAATTAAAAGTCTCTTTACCTCAGTATTGACATCTGGGAGGATTAGGGAATGTTGAGCAGGGTTTGTTCATTACCAGGAACCCCAGCTCAGAACTATAAAAGGAATGGATCCACAGAGTTTGGTGTTTCTTCTAAACATTAGCTACATTTTCTCGATTTTAGAGTTCAGAGACCCTGTTCAGCCTTCACGTGTACTAAATAGACAAATTCTGACCTCTGTTATACAAACTTAGTGGAAGCCAAATTTCAACAAGTATAAATAAAGTCAAGATCAGGACTCAGATGTCTGTAATAAAGCCTTGTGCCCAGTCTCTTGGAAGTGGCTATTCAGAACTTGAGATATTGGTCTAGTGATGCAAGAACAAAGCTCTCCAGAAAAGCTGTCACTAGTAAGAAAGAAGTCTTCCTGGTAGTCCATCTGGAGGCTAGAAGTCTTCAGCAGAGATTACATACCTCCTGAGGAATCTGGAAGGAAGAGAAAGAGCTGATGTTAAAAGGTTGCTACATACCTACATCCATCAGTAGGAAAAAAGAAAAAAAAAAAAAACAACAAAAAACAACCAAACAGATAAAGCCTCCTTCAGACACTTTTTTTTCATTTTCATTTACAACCACATATTGTAGTATCAGTTATACATGAAGTTCTAGCTTGTGCTAGAGCTGTTCCAAAGGAAAAACAGAATCTTCATCCAGAGGATTGTATAAAACATTTAATTGCTTTTCTCGTGGTATGGTGGTGTGAATGACACTATTGTCTAGAAATATGTGGGTAAGCCTTTAAATGTTCAGTCAGAAAAATCAGCAAGTTAGCCCAACTTTGCTAACCAAAAACAAACTGAGAATTTATTACAGCAGACCTAAAATCTATCAGTCTACTATTACTGGATTATGATGAAAATATAAGGCTACCATCACTAGCAATCAGCCTGAGGATGATGAAATTGTTGTAAGGCAATTATAACAAGTAACAAATTTCAAGATTTGGCCCTTTCTAAATTAACTAAGTTGCTATGTTAATTCGTACCTCCAAATACAAGGTAGCTTTTCCAAAAGTAATTAGTTGTCTTGAGAGCACAGATTCCAGTGAGAGCCAAAGAGAGTGTCCTCCCAAGCCACAGAAGAGCTTTTGAAAATATCACCCATACAATGAATCTGGGGTCTGAGATGGCTCCTTGAGACCTCAGGTCTTCTTCCTTATAATCAGCATAGTACAAGGCCAGGAACTCGGTGATGGGCACACTTATTATCAGTAGGCAGTTTGAGCTACATGACTTACAAAAGCTCTGCATGTCAGGTAGACTTGAGCATACATCTTTTCACTTTCTCCTGTACAGGGATCTGCTTTAGGTCACCATCCATGCTGTCCTAACTAGACCTCCTTAGCCAAGCATCAGCTGCAATGGTGTAAATTTATGACAGTGTGTGACCCAAGTAACTTGAGTCATAGTTGGATATCTACCTGAGGTGATTTAGCAGCCATGTCTTTCAAAAGAAAGTCTTCATGTTTTTAAGAGTCACCAAGTCTACCCTGTTATGAAAAAGATCACAGAGGAGGCAGATGGGATGAAATAGATGTAAAGCAGAAAAGCTCTGCTAACTTCACCAGGGTGGTACTCAGTGATATGAGCAGACAAACATCCTTAATGTGCAAATTCAGGATGCCAATAGGCCAGGGTGCTTGGCACCACGCAGATGGCAACTCAGAAATGTGCTCAGTGAGAACGATTTGTGTATGCAGGCACTTAGGCACTAGGGAAAACCTTTCCTAGTTTTGAACCATCCTGCACAAGATATATTAGCAAAAGTCAGACATTCCCATCTGCTCCCACCTGTGCTGGTTAATGATCTTCATCCAGTAGAATCTATACAACATTTAATTGCTTTTCTCCAGATATGATATTGGTTGGAAAATTTTATATTTGCTTCTCTCCATTCACATCACAGAAATTAGAGGTGACAGTGTAGATTTTTTCCCTACATTATATTTTTAGAGACAGAAGCAACACTGGGAGAATCAGAAAAAAAAAATTACTGAACCATAACAATAAGCATGGTAGACAATGAATCAAAACAATTTTCAAATGCAAGGGAAAAATAATGAAAAAAAGAAAGTGACTATTGAGCACTAACGATAGGCTGTAATCAGAAACACTTATCTGGAACTGCCAGGCACCCTGAGCCTGCCCCCATTCAGATTTTGTAAGAGAAGGCTCTCAGTGAGACTGTTCCTAAATTATTGCCCCTAGCTTTACACTGCTCTCTGTTAAAGTGGGACAAAAACTGAGACTAAATTTATCTGAATCTTCCCATATTATGTGGGTCAGGAAGAAATGAGAGAAGGGTTTGAATCATCTTGCAAAATCCAGTTCTTATTGAAGTGTAGTGCTGAATGTCAAGATGTAGCACATTGTTAATTTTTTTCCAGCGTAACAGAACAGGGAATAAAGCCTTTCATCAGGATCAAACTTTACCTGATAGAGCGAATAACCAATACTAAGCAGAGCTTCTCCCATTTTCTTCTGTCTCCTGCGATTCTTCTGCATCAAGCCCACCAGTATAGTACAGCATGGCTCATCCAAACTCCCTTCATGGTCATAATCTGGTTCGTCCAACCGGATTTTGAACTGGGGATTGGTCCAGTATGTTGCTAAGAATTCCCAAGATGAGACAAAAAGAAGGAGATTTTGCTGTCATTGTACCCAAGATGGCTGTCACTAGAATTACGGAGAATATCTCTTTGGAAGGACTTTTGCCTGGAGTTTTTCCAGTCCTTTCCATTATGTTACAAGGTTTTATGTTTTCACAGCTATGCTAAATATCAGTTGGAGCCATAGCAAATCAAAGCACCAAGGTATTTCCTGGGGAGTAATGACCAACAGGGAGGAGCTGATATCGTTAATTCCAGCCACTCATTTATCTTCAGGAAACGTTCTTGGCTGAGGCTGCTATTGTTGCAAGAGGACCAAATGCCAGACAGCCTCTCCAGAGGTCTAACCCGAAAATGAATGGGAAACAACACTGCCACTGAACTGTGACACTTTCCTGGCCTACCCAGCCCTTCAGAGGATTACTCCAGTCAGTAGCAAAAGCTGTAAAAGCAGGAAAAGCAGACAGAGAAAAAAAAGCCATGAATTAACTGCTTAGTGTGTTGGTAATCCCCAACAAGGAAATAAGTGTGAATTAGACCTTTGTTTAGACTGTGAAGCTTTTGCTTACTGTCTAAACTCCACAGACAGAGCTATGTCTTCAAGATCTTCCCACCAAAGCCCCCTCCAGTTCACAAGCATTTATTTTTTGATTGTTTTGTTTGGTATTTCACCAACTGTCCACTTGGCTGGGTCTCCACCTTGGTAGTTCTGGCAGCCCCCAGCAGTTGAACCCCGTCTCCACTGTCCATTAAACAGGGTCAGGTCCCATTTATTGACCTCATTTCTTGTCAGTGTGTCCGGAGTCAAGTTGCAGATCTCAAGGCGGGTGAACTGCCTTTGAAAATCCGAAAATGACATCCTGGTGCACAAAAAGACTTGCGTTAGTCCATCGGCCTGCAACAGTCAATGCAACTGCAAATGTATGTCTCTCCCAACAGGGTAGCAAAAATCAGTACTACAGAGCTGCCCAAAGCCCCATTTAATTGAACTCTGAAACTTGGAACTTGTTTTTGGGAAGCAAAATTTCCCACTCCCTGAATGATCTGTATCTCCTGGAGACAGTTGTTCTCAACAGTTGTTACGCATTATGGGCTCAGTCATAACATTTTCTGTCATCCCCAGCTGTGGGCCGTCCCTCATGGATCATGCTTCATAAGCAAATTCACTAAAACTGGTGGAACAAAATGTGCAGGGAGATGTCATCTAATGGGAGTGAGAGTTGGCTTTTATGAAAGTATCACTTTGTAGAACAGTCCCAGTTTGGTGTTTTGCTTTAATTCTATCGTTGATGTTTGTTTTTACCATTCCTAGTAGGTTTGCATGAGTGACAGACCTTGATCACTTCATGCCTCAAGCAGAGGTCTGTTCTCATTTCTCAGTGCCTTATGGCCCATATAGCTGATTGCGCTGGAAGACGGTAGCCATTTATCTTTCCAGTCTAGGACAGAGTGACATGGGTTCAGTACTGATCCATATAATCAGCTAACTGGATGGGCTTTCCATTAGGTCTGGGTAAACAGACTCTTCCCAAGCTGGTAATCTAAACTTTTTCATTAGTGTGTAGCATTTAGGCAAAAAAACAAACCTCAAAATGTAGAGCAGCTGAGGTTCATTCTTGCCACCTCATTAATTTTATTACCATCTGGTCTCTGTATTTTGGATAAGCACTGAGTTATGCAAGCTCTAATAAAAGGTAATATTTGAATGGAAAGGGAGATAAACAAGAGGCTAACAACACACACATGCCATTATTAACCCCCTTGGTGCTGACAGTTTCTCTCCATCCAACTGAAAGGACTGCTTAAAGAACAAACATGCATATAAAATGTCCAAAAGGTTAAGCTAAATGAACAATTCTCACCAAAACTCTCCATCATCTACTTTCTTATCCAGAGCCTGTTTTTGTTTGGGATCAACATAATTCCATTCAGAAGCACTGCAGACAAAGCACAAAAGCAAGCTGTTCAGTTGTATTTTATTCTACGAGATCAGAGAGTTAGGCTCTTTTGTTACAGCTGATAAAGGAGTATGTATTTCTTCAGCAATTAGACCTTCTGCCCCTCCCAGTGGCAGTACACACAGCAACCTGACTATACAGGGCTGGAATCAGACTGCAACTGTATTTGCAACAAATAAACCTTAAATTGAATCATCGCTGCCAGGTGCCAGAATGTACAAATATTGCAGACTGGCTGGATTAGGTAACACGAGTTGGGCAGAGTTTCTCCACTGTAATATCTATTGGGATGCCTGATAGTTTCCCTAGGGAAATGATATAAGCTCCACTGTTGGGGTCACGAAAAAACTAGAAAGCAAGAAGGTGGAGTTAGAAAATGTACTACAGAAAATATCATTGCTTCTTTCCATTCTGATGTTAATGTGCAGCACGTTGGATCCAGCTCTGGTCTGCTCCCACGTGAAAATGGAGTTCTGCACCTGCCTCAGCAGGGCTGTCCCATAGTAAAAGGGGTCTAACAAAATCAGGATATGGCATGTGTGTGTGACTGAGGCAGCTTATCTTGTGGCTGAGCAAAGCAGCTCTAATAAGAGTGAGAATAATTCTGATGTTTATCTCTATTTTCTATCCTTAAGTATGTTACAACATCAGCACCAGGACTGCAGTCAGGACAGGAAACTGAAATCTCAGAGTGCTGCATGAAAAAAAATATTGCAGCCCACATGAAAGTAAAATTTATGATATTCTAAATATAAAAATAAAAGAGGTGGTGTCACTGTCATTCTCCTGAGATTCCAAGCTAGTTGAAGCCCAGACAGTTTCTGAGAGATTTTCAAACTTCTGGGCCTCAGCTTAGTCAACATCCCCATTTTTTCAAGATTCTCCAGTAGAAACCAAATACTGGTTGGATTTAGAGCCGAGCAACCTGAGTTGAAGCAGAGGCACAGTGGTTTATCCCTGCTGTAATTCCCAGGAATGGAATTGGTTTGCATGTTCTACTAAGGTCCTGGCACCATCAGTAGGATCAATCTGAGAAAAGTTATCTTGCAAAATGACATGGATATGCTTGCATTGAGCAGCTCACAATTAAAACGTGGGCTGTTCTCTCTTATTAGAAAGCTCTGCCTGAGGCAGGGAAGGATGACCGCTGTGCAGAGCGGATCAATATCTGACCTTGCTAATAAATTAATAGTGTTTTATTCCAACTGATTTAGTATCTTTCCTAAATGTGCTTTGTGATTGGAATAGCTGCACAGTCCCAATTTAATTTTTAAAAGATACCAAAATACACTGAAGAGAGAGAAGCAGGGTCATATAAAAACCTACTTATCACTCCAAGCTCCAGTCCATTCGCATTCACCCCAGGGATTTCTAAGCCTCACTAGTTTCTCTGGCCGTCCTCGGTAATATACCTAGAAGATCCACAACAAACAGAGCCTGAGCACTTCCATTATTCCAATCATCACAGGGCAATTGCTTTTCAGACAGTATAAAGCACAATTTGTACTTGAGTGATGCAGTCCATTACAATTTGCAATAGGTAAAAGACACCTAGATGCTTTCCACCCTTATTTTACATTATCCTGTGCCACCAAGTGAGCCATTAGCTGCAGCACTCACCATTTCATATAATGACAGCAACCTGCAAGGAAAAACATTGGCTACAAAACAGCAGAATATCTACATCCTCGAAAGCAAGAGACGTCGCACAACACAGCAAGGTTGGAAGGAGGTTATCTGGCACAGAAACCTCTGTAATGATTCCAGTTTCAGAAAAGCAGGATTATCTAGGACTCACTGTCAAGGTGAGACTAACAGCAGAGTTCATGAAAGAGACTTTTACTCCTTTCCCATTAGCACTGACCGGCAAAGTACATACTCCCACCTCATGCAGTATGAACACGTGGGGAAACAGCTGCCTCCTCTCCTGTTTCTCCTTTTCCTACTCTCCATTTCAGTAACAGCTTGGCCCACCTTTACATTTTGTATTCTAGTCTGTTGGTACAATACAAGTTGCAGACTGCACGGTATACTATATATAAACACCAGTATAGAGCTTCCCACCTCGCTGAGGACTACAAGTGCTTTCTTTTTTCTGTAAGAGGATGCATAAGTTAGCAACATTTTTATTTGGTCAGTCATAGAAAGACATCAGAAAGCTGAAGACACTGCAGTATTGCAACCCCAGACTGGTTTGTATGATGGTCCTGGACAGGCTGGCTTACCTCTTCTGCTCCAGTGACAGAGTAAGCATGCCCCTTTACCAGCTGCAGACTTGTCACTGCTTCTATTTCAGCTGCAGTAGTTATCTGGGGTGATAAAAGTATACACATTTAGGACTATATATTGCACATGAACTCAGCTTTCATGAGCAAATTAATATGGAGGAAGATATCCGAAGCGGTAAGCACAATGAATATCAATATTCTTGATGCAAAGTATATTAAATAAAGGTGAGATCCACAGCAAAAGTTCACCTCCACAGTTTCATGCCCCTAAATATGCAGTCCTGGCACAGCAGAAATTCAAGAATGTACAATGAAATCTAAATCTAAATCCAATTCCCAGCTCAGGTAACAGACCCAGTCACCTGCAAAGACATGTTCATTTGAACTAAGCCTTAGCCTGCCTTGGTTGAGATCCAGCACATCCAAATTTGAACTCGGGTAATCCCATATGCTACGAACCAGGATTGCAAACAAGATAATGAAATGGGATGTGAAAGGCATGAAGTTTCCAAAACATGTACAAACTTCATCTGTAACTTAAGAGAGTTTGTATTACAGGTGCCAATAATCTTTAGGACTGAAAACCAAAGCCAGAATCAGACTACAGGCTACAACAAAGTGTCTCAAAGAGTTTGTCTCTGGCAGTCAAGTGTCTGGAGCTGAAATTACACAGAATTTGAATGAGAAAAGATACTCTGAGAATGAAAACAGAGTTTGGGAAGACCAGTCCTCAGTTCATGGTTCTAAGTATCATCACAGGTTGCCTTGTAAAAAGGGAGGCATGATGAGAGTTGGTTATTTAGAACCTCATCCAAAGTTTTTATAACTGAAATCAATAAAGGTCTCCCATTAATTGTAGTTTGCTTTTAATTCAGACCTTCCTACCTGTGTCTAACTTTTGTCTGAGCTTTTGTTACAGTATGGACCAGAGCCCTGAGAAGAGGAGAAAGGAGAGTAAAGTGGCAGCAGTCTCTTACATCAATAGAACAGCCAAGCAGCGATCCAGCTCTGAGAGCCTTCTGGATGATTTGGTACAGGTCCGAAGGAGCCCTCCGCAGCTCATAGGACTCAGAGATGCCTCCAGTAAAATCCTCAAAGCCTTCCATAGTGGACCCTCCTGTGAGAGCTTCATAAGAGCCGTTCAACCTGTGGGAGAGATGACAAGAGCTATATAAGGGGCCATCTCTACCTGTAAGCATTGTCACTGCAGAAAAAAGGGTTTATAGTTTACTATCTCTGAGTCTGTGTGATCATCAGTGTGAGCTGGAGCACCAGAAGTAAAGCCCCTTGAAACAGATAACTGGCAATACCCTTTATGGACCTAGGGGAAACTGTAAACAACAGGTGAAACAGACGCTGCATTTGAGTGAAGTGCATTGTGTCTAACGCCACAACTGCCTTGGTAGTCAACTTCTGCACACCCAGGAACAGTGCCTCCTGCTTAGCCACCGTACTTGGCATAGGCCTTCTCCAGCAGTGCGCTCCAGAACTCATTGCGTTCCTCCGAGTGTACGAAGAGCAGCTCCCCATTCCTGGTGGGCAGCCTGTCATCCACCACGACGTCTACCCACTCCCCGTACTGCCAGAACTGATGAAAAGAAGAAAGGGAAAGATGATGAGAGTTGGTATGCACATAACAGATACACACTACCACCTTCCTACCCCTTCACCTGTCATCAGTTCCCCCTGGATAAGTCACTGTAAGGTTTCATTCCACGCTGGACTCCTCTCCCTTGTAATAGAGGAAAATTCTTTCCAGCTCTGTGAAGTGCCAAGCAGGCTTCTTAATGTTGTATTAAATTTTGCTGGTAGGTAATATTAATGGCAACTTGTTGCACGTAATAGCTGGAACACTGTGTGCACTCCATGCAAAAATTACATGGTGGAAGTCCAGAAAGCTAACGTGTAGACACGATACTCTAAAGTACCTTTTCTTGTCTACTCTTTCAAGATCCAATCCACTGAAAAAAAACCCAACAATGCCCCTGTAAAAATGATTCAAGGAGAGGTCACCCAAAAGGAAAGTACTCAATAGTGCTAATCCCATCTAAAAATACTGGGAAATGTGTGAAATATTGCTAATGCTAGTTTTTGCCTGAACACTAAAAACATTTACTCCAGAATCTGATGCAGTCCTGAAAGGAAAGAATGTAATTCACACAATAACCCCTCTGCTGAGACGAGCTGGTAGAAAGGATAGGTATGTCCTGACCAAAACACTGCCTTTAGCTTTGCAGAGTGAATCCATACTGCTCACACCTGACCCTAACCTCTAAGTCAAAGCAGGTTGGCTCAGTCCCAACACACTGCAAGCAAGGAAATCCAGGCAAAGCCTCAAGGAGGAAATGGAAGGAAGAGGAACTGCATCAGCCTGAATTCACTATCAACAGTCAGAAGCAATAGAGCTTGGCTTGACCCACATGGCGTGATGGTTTGGCTCAGTTTACAAACCCTGTATAACTCACCAGAGTCCTATCAGCTGTAAGACAGCAGAACCTTGCCAGTGAGCAGGTGTCATTTAACATTACTTAACCCCGTTCTTCTTTTCTTCCCTTCTCCTCAACCAATTTCACTAACACACTGTAATTCTTGAATATTTATCCTGTGCCAAACACCAAAAATCTGCTTATAGCTAAATACTAGCATTTTCCTCTTTTATTTTCAATACCCTGATCATATAGGTACCTGGAAATGAAAGATCCCAGCATAGTCCTTCTGGAAACTCTGAGCCTTGGGAACAACACGGTACAGAATGTCCGGATTCAAAGTGAGAGATGCAATGGCAGCTAGGAGCCAGCAATCACCTAAAAACACATACTGTTACAAGGCAGGAAAGTTCATTAATAATTAAGGGTTTGCCAAGCTGATCCTTACACCATTATGTCACGCTCCCACCTAGACCAAAATGCCAGTATTAAGTGCTTTGCAAGGTCCTGCTAGACTCAGTATTGGTTCAGCAATCCAGTCTTATTTTGTTATTTATCTGTTTTGCTCATTTCCCACTCACTCAGGCCGCGTAGGTATCTTGGGGATCGTGAGGCTGATCATGGTGGTAATCTCAATGGTCTAGTTTGGGCCCTGCTATTTTGATTTTTTAAATGAAGCTGTGAAAGCAGTTGCTTTATCTCCTGAGGGCTTGTTAATGCTCTCAGGAGACCAAGAACATAACCAGAGAGTGAAGGCATTTGGAGTACGTGGGTTGCAAAGCCTGGCTGGGCAGTATAGAGTTAATGACCTGCAGTACTTTAACTAGACCTGAGCCTCCATGCCTGGGAGAGGCAAGGACTTAGAAGGTTTCCTTAGAAGAGAACAAAAGCTCTGGATTGATAGAAGGGTGGTGGGACTTTCATTCTTATCTTTTGGAGAAGATTTGATGGATAGAGGGAACATTTGGGTGGCTATTCCTTCTTAGCCCTTTCTTTGAAGGTCTGAATTTGAACTTAGGGCTGTTGCTACACATTTGCCCATGAGTCTAATGGAAGCTGAAGTCTCCTGGGAACTCTGCAAGGATGTGCGTCCTTTCTCTGGCCCACTCCTTATCCTGGAAAGGATGGGTGTGCCCAGCCCTCCCTGAAGGCTGTGTGTCTGGCAGCTGGAGCTGTTTGCTGGCTTGGTTACTGCTTGTTGTGGATTGGAGGTTAGGTGAGTAGAAGCCTCTATCACACCAAAGGTGGTGCCCTTGAGAAACTCAGTGACTCATGGATTTCTTACAGTATTTGCATACTGCAAACAGCAGGAGGAACTTTTGTGATTCTGTGTTATTTCTGAGGTGTGCAGAAAGTCTAGGAAAACAAAACTGCTCTGAAGGTACTAACATTTTCCTGGTTCCCTGTGGATTATCTGTGCTAAAACATAGTTTCTTTGCGCAGGTGCATATTCTGCAGAAGGGATTGGCATAACAGCTCTTGCTTCAGTGGAAATAAGCTAACAGAAAAGCCAAGGAAAGAGTTTAATCTGTAGCATTATTGAATGTCTTAGAGCAGCAGTTAACTCTTTATATTGACTTGGGATTTATGATTTAGTGCTATGATGAATATAACTGTAAAGGTAGGATAAGGGGGCTTGCCTGGTGCTGCGTGCTCTCTGCTGCCTGTACCCCATGGGGAGGTACCCAGGTGCCTCCTATGAGCTGAGCAAGAAACAGCTGCTCCCAGTTAGGCAAGAGGTCACTTGAGAAACACCTGTAAAGAAGTGCCCCTGGTGTGATGACCTGTAACCACCTCAACTGGCTGATTGGATTATGGGCACAAAAGCATGATCTACCCAGTGTGCCAGCCCAGGCATTTCCAATGAGGAGAGAAAACCTAGTATTATTACATCAGGTGCTGCTTGAGCCTTACCCCAGGATTGCTCTGTGTTATCTTAGCTGCCACATTCAGGAGAGAGCATTCAAGCTGGAAAGGGGTAGAAAATGACTGGATTGTCTGCTTCTATCAATCCACCTGCATTTCTTATGAGAAGAGGTTAAAAAAATTTGTCCTGTTCATCCTACACAAGTGATGTTTGAAGAGGAAGTGTGAGGTAGGTTAAATACTACTTTGCAGAAAAGCTGTTTGAGCCAAGAGCTCTTGCTTGAAAGGTAAGATTTCCTTTGCAGGAGAAGATAAATTAAAATAAAAGGGTTGTGAGATGTTTAAACTGGAAACAGGAAAACGTTGCTGATGAGCAAATAAAAAAGAGAGTCCAAAAGCCTTAGCCTCTAGAACAACTATGACCAAAACTTTCTCAAGCTCATCTTCAACCTAATTATTTTATAAATTATTTTGCATTTTGTGGGAAGAGGCTTGACTCGCTGGCCTGGAAGGTTCCTCCTAGCCTTAGATACCTATGTATAAAATAAGCAAAATTAGGAGAGAACAAGTTGGGGAGAAAAAAACTTTAAGAACCTCTTCTCCCAAGAAAGTGTAGATGCAGGGAAAAATGAGACTGAGAACACTCAGATCTGCTTTGTATCTATTTCTTTGAGGCTTTCCTTGGTATGGGTGTATGCCTTATGCTGTTATAATTTCTGCTTTTGCTCAGAGAGGTAGAAATAATGGTGATAAGTCTTGGGGAATGGCTCTTTTGAGGAGGAAGATGAAAAGCCTTATAAAGTTAGAACTGAAGTCCTCATTTTCTCAGCTACCCTAGACTTTCTTGCTGCCCTGGCTTTTTCTGGCATGCTGTGAAGCACAGAAAACTATTTCTGAGAAGGTGGCAGGGTAGGGGTCCTGGTGTCCCTGTTGTGTTCCTCCACTCCCAGTGAGACCAGAGAAGGTGTGCAACAGTGACAAGTTGATGCTCTCCCAACATGCAATGTCTGGAGGGGTTTCCCCTTCCTGGTCCAGGACACGTTTTTACAGCCAGTGAAGGGGAAACTACTCTGGGCTTTGCTGAGGATGGTGTATGTTTGATGCACAATTAGGCAGAAGAATCGGTGAAATGAGAGGAGTTTCCTTAAATACATTATTTACTTCCCTGACTCAGACCTAAACCATTTCAGAATCTCAACCCCATAAGATGCGAAATGCAGCATGAAATCCTTTTACAGCTATCTTACGATATGAATTAACTTCTTAGCATTTGGGAGAGTGAGTGACATTGGCACTGGCACTTCTGCCTTCTGCAAATATACCATGCAATCTAACCTCCTGAGGAAGCATTAGGGGCAAGTCTGCTCAAAGATTTGTGTTAGAATTGCAGTGGTGATCTTGGCCTTAAAAATAACTATGCATGCCTTGAGCAATGCAGAGTCCTATCTCTAAACTTTACTGGGGACCTAACATCTTTGGCTAAGTTTGTGGCTGAACAAATACCAACCGTGCCCTCCGAAAAGAACCAGTTGGGAATTGGATGCTGTGCAGTAACTTGATAAAAAGGAACATTTGCATGGGGTGCCTAGATGCAGATGGTTTGAGGTCATCTTTACATACAAGCGATGCATTACATTCAGGTTCGTGTGATACTGGCTTTAAAACAAAGAGGATGCAGGAATCTGTCTGTACCAAGGAGCTTCCAGGATGGAGCCTAAACTGCACAGGTTGCCTCTTATCTTCTCGTACATCACAATGGGATCCTGGCCTGTTAATAATGTTTCTCAGCTTTACTGGATAATATATTACTAGTTCTAAAAAAGTACAAGTTCACAGTACATGTTCCTTTTTTCAGAGTTCAACATCATCTTGCCAACAACAAATTTCAGAGTTTTGTTTGTGGGTGTGCCTACAGGACAGTGCAACAGCACAAGCTCTCTAGAAAGGCAGCTTATGTAAGACCATTCAAATATGTCCTGGTTCAGCTGCAGCTTATAAGTTGTCTTTCAAACTGTGAGGAAATTATTTGATTCCCTTCCTAAAATGAATTTTTGGAGGGAGAGCAAGTGAGGCCAATTGGCCAATGAATTAAATATTTAATTAGAATGTATTTCCAATATAGTTATAGTCAGAAAAATGACAGTATTAAAAAGCATTTCTGCTCACTCTATGCGTTTGAAGTTGTAACCTTTTAGCTTATAAAAATAAATTTTAAAAAAAGTCTTCTCAGCATTAGCCCTGCAAGGCTAAATCACCTACAGGCACATACACTGCTTTCTGCTCAGTCTCATGTTTCATGAACAAAAGTTTTAGACAAGTGCCAATTACAGTGTTTGCTGCTGCTGCTGAATGTGCTAAAAAGAAGCCAGCTTGATTCCTGGATCTGAGGTAATTTGTAATGTTGGTAAAGTGCAATTCTTTTTTTTTAAATTTAAAATAAGCAATTCTGACCTTGAGTTTGTGGTGGAAAGGGTAAACATGAAGCCTAGCTGTGTGTGTGTGTGTGTATATATATATATACACACACACACACATGATCTTGGAGAATTACTTTGACTGTTAGTGCGCTTGAAATAAAATCACTTGCTGCTCACGGATGTGCTGAGATGGCTTGTGTTCTCAGTGCTATGCAGGTACCCCTTGGTTTTACAGAGATAATCGAATTGCTGCAGAGAATACCAAATCCTTGGTGACCTGGGAGCTGAGCAACTCCTCTATACAGATGATGTTTACCCAAGCACACTGCACTCACAGAGGCCATAAAATAAATGAGAAATTCGATTAGTTTCAGTTGCTATAGAGGCATGCTCAGTTTCTGTTTAGAGAGGATCTAGACAAAGAGCGCCTAAACTCTTCATTGATCTAGTGATGGTGAGTTTAAGCCAAAAGTCCAATTATCTGGTTCCAAGACCTAACTGGACAGTACTGAGGCATTTCTGTCCTGACTGTACTCTGGCTTGTTGTTATTTCAGCAATGCTTAGTGTTCAGAAGGGATCCAAATACAATGCTGTGACTCTTGCTTCCTGGTTTGTCAAGCAGATTTGACTCTCAACTTTAGTCTCTGTTGGAAGCCCTTCTTCAGAGCTCGTAGTACCTGGGGCATCCTACCAGACAACAAGGAAGCACTGACCTGCTAGCTTTATAATAATTTCTGTCAGTGCAGACTGTTCCTGCTTTGAGATTTCTAAAGAAGGCTTCGTAAAGTTTTCTATGGAAATGATTTAAGCTGTGCAGCTGTGTACAGAAAGGCAAAGGAGCACCCAGCAAAGGAACAGGCTTTCTTCTCTTTGGGGTCTGAGAGTTGTCAGTGAATGTATTTTTTGATCTAGGGGATATATCTGCAAGAACAAGGATCTCCAATACATCTGGGCCCACGGGACTAAACATCAGAAGGGCCGTATATTAATGTCTGCAGCAAAATAAGTGAACAAACCCAGTACTATCAAGCACTCTCCTGCCTACAGGAGCTCCAAAGGCTCCCTCAACAGGTATCAGATCTGTCTTAGAGCTGACAGGCTCTAAGTTTGTTCTCCAATCTACCCATAATCTTCTCAAATCTGCCTGTAAGACAAGATGCACACGAAGCATGAATTGGGGTGGGGTCCTCAGCTGATGTGAACTGGTGCATCTCTGGTGGCTTCAGGGGACTTCTCCAGCTGACAGCCCAGGCCAAGGCAGCTGCAGTGCCTGGAGTACCCTCTGAGCCTTTAGAACAAAAGGTGCCCCATGAATATAAAAGCTGGGGATCTGGAAAGATAATCTTAAACTGAGAGCATTTGTTTTATATATAATTTAAATTTATGCCACTTTCTTGTTAAGAACTTCTGTAAACAATTCAGAGGTTAACTTATTGAGATAGCTGCAAGAAAACTTCGTAAGTCACCTTTAACAACTAAGACTATGTGACTGTATTTCAAGTTGTTACTAGGCTATCAAAAAGATATGGTTCAAAGAATGTTTAAAATATTTCAAGTCTTTCAAGTTCCCATCAAACTTCCCAAGCTGATATTCATCTAGTTTACGCTGTTGTCAAAGAAATAAGTTTAATGGAGTGAGACTAACTCTGGGTTTTCTTGTTCCTTTTGTTCATATAAACCCAGACCTGCAGTGTTATTTTTAAAAGAAAAGAAACATGTCAGAGAAGATTATTAAAAATAGGATCTATTTCCCTAAAGGACTTGTTAACAGGTCACATACATGGCTTATGTAAATATGTAATCAGGGTCTGTTTCAATAGAAGTGTTTTACATGAGGGCTTTAGTAACAAGGACTTTGATATTCAAGGTATTGGATCAAATACCAAAGAAGCATAGCATGCCTCAGAGATGTAAAGCAAATACCTGAATGCCAGAAGGGAAGTCCCATGCCTATATTCTGAAGCTTATTTTTATGAAGGGTCATTGTGTGTAGAAGCAACTGTAACCAGCCTTGCAGAAACAAATTGGATTATCTTTGATTATTTTATATCTTTCTTTTTTTTTTTTTTTTTTGTGAGAGAGAGAAAAGGAAGCTCCTAACAAAAGCAGAATAAGATTCTGGGACTTTTCTTCTATGTTTAGAGGTAGCTTTCAGGACTAGCACTTGGGGTACTCCCCACCGAAGGCTGGCTTGGGAAAGCCCAGAGCTGGGCACCGTCCCCAGATTCACAGGAGATTTTTGGGTCCAATTCTGTTGTTACTATTTGGATTTTGGCACTGCTCTCTAATGAAAGCACATTTAGCACAAAGGACTGGGACTCCACTGAGACATTCAGGAGGTGACAGAAATAAAAAGGGGCTCACGGTATTTGCATTCAGTTTCTAGATTTAACACAAATAATGCGTTGACCTCTTCTAGTTTAAGAGCAGGTAATACTCTTCAGTCCTTTACCTTTAGCTTGTAAATTGTCAAGGAAAATGAGGTTTTACTTCAGGCATATGATCTTTATTTTTTTTATGCTATTATAGAAACTTCCCAAATTGGAGGTGACAAGAAATGTCATTTTTATTGCTTATCTGAACCATTCTCCTAAAATACAGTAAGTGATTTCCCCATACTCTGTTCCAGCATCTACCGAATAAATATCCTGGAGCAAGTATATGATTGGGCATCTTATTTTTAGCATTTGGAGCACAGGCCCACACACAAGGGAATTTTTTAGCAATTGCTTTAATGGTACTGTGTTTACAGGACCAGCATTGGTATTATTTATTGCCAGTGACTTGCAGAAATTGTTTGAATCTCATTTGCACAATGGATGGGCTAGAGACCAGTAAGGTCAGGAGCACTGCAGTAAGCAGCACAGGAGGGGGAAAGACTGATTTCTCTGTGTCTAATCTATCAAATTCTCATTACAAGAGCTTCAGCCTTCTCGCCTCTATATGTAGTCAGGAGAGGTTTCTGCTGCTGTCTTCTGGAGCTGGATCTTATCAGCAAGGCAGGCTACAGCAGCAGCTATTTGAAGGGGGAATAAAGCTCCCTTACAGCTCCCTTCTGGCCACTTGCATAGGAGCTCTGTTTCGACAACAGTAAGCATTAGAGAAAAATGGGTAAGAAAGTTTTCCTATGATGGATCTCCAGGAGGGGATGAGTGCTGTCTGAGAGACATCTCACCAGCATCAGGCCCCATTCAAGGAGCTGAGCAACACTGTCTTTTTTGGCTGTGTTTGCACAGCATGGCCAGTGGTTGGTCGCTCCTGTCCCTGCTCATAGCTCTACACCAAACGCTATACAAACTGAAGAACCATTCAGCATGAAGGGCTTGGAACAATTTGATATGGTATTACAGAGTTTACATGCTCAAGGATGTGGTCCTTGTTAACTCATACCTGCAAGCAGATGGGCCATCCTTCTTGCCATGAAATAGCATGTTGTAAGCCCAGCCCCTGTATTAAACCAGTTCCTGCTCTGCTCCTTGGTTGTTGTCTATTTGTTTTGTGTGAAACTGAGGCTGGAGCTTGCTCTGCCTCCCAAATAAAAATCCCTAATGACTAGGCTACAGGGTGAAACTTCCTTGGTGTCCCTTGTGTCTATAGAGCTGCTTTTGCTGGGGTGGGCATGAAGTCCACTCTCTTGCTTCAGGACAAGTGCTCTCATGATTAGGTTGGTGTCCAGCTCTGTCTCAAGAGGTGGAAAGCAAGCCTGTCTTTTACTCCACAAAGGGATAATTAGCTTCCTACCTCCAGGAAACAGTTTGGTGCCTCCCAGGTTTAACATATCTCTTAAAAGCCCTTATATACTCTGTCTCAAGCAGCAATGCTGGTGTGTGAGTCCCCTTCTTGGGTATCTGTCTCTCTCCACACTATGTCTGGGAGATAGCCAATAAAATGGTCTGTGTGTGAGGAATTTTTAAATGAAGCTTCATTTTTTTTTTTTCTTCTTCCAAAACAAAATTCAGAAGTGCTGTACATACCCAGCTTTCCTTGGCAGACATCTGTTCGAGTAGCTCCTCCAATTATAAACTGAGGGTTGGCACATAACTCCTGAAAAGACACATTTTCAAAGTATGCATCACCCTTTCTGGTCTGAAAAGTTCCTGGGTTTTGTTCCATGTTTCAATGTTCAAAAAATATTAAACACTTTCAACATTTCTTTAAAAAAATACCCTTCGTTCTCTGTCTGATTAACATAGTGTCAAAACAATGTTGCCTTATTAAATTGAAGACTGCATGTATTTTTTTGAGGCAAGCCCTGAAGTCCTTTGCTATTTGAGACTCTCAGTGATATTAGTGAGAATTTTTGCTACTGTGGGGACAGAGGTGAAAATGTAACCTCGGCATTTGCATCTTATTTTATCTTCCAGTGGTTTTGACTCAAGCAGTGCGAATGAGTTTGTGACTGTCACTGCTGGCTCTGGTACTGGAGCTGTGCTGAGTTTCCACTGTCACTAGAATGGAGGGTGTTCTCCCACCCCAGCATCACTTCCTGGGAGGCCAGCTACTCAAATGCTTTTATTAGCAACACCCGCCTTTCTTCCTGGCCCTCTGGGTCCAGTCAAGTAGGTTATGGCCATGACTGTCCCTTCTATCCCAACTCTGAGCCCTCCCACAATTCATGTCTTATATTAGGAAGTTAATAGTATCTCTCTAGAGACAGAAGCCTTCCCTTTCTCCCAAGCATTTTCTGTGAGCTTCTGGATGGCAGCAAGGGGCAGTTTATAAGAAGCCTAACTTGGCAAGCAGGCTTGAGGAAGGTTTAGGCAGTTGCTGGCACTCCCATTTGTCAGGTCTGAGCATCCCATAGAGACAGGGACAACCCAGGACTTCGTGTGTGTGTGTGTGAGACACAAAGAGTCAGTTTGTGAATCTCATCTTGCAATACGTGTGATCTCAGCTACATCCTTTTTGCTTCTGTGGTTATCCAGTTGGTGTAGCTGTCTCAGTGGATAGGAGTTAGGAGTAGGTTACCTACCACACAGAAAAGATTTTGTGTTGTTTTTCCCTCCTTCCTCCAAATCAGTGTGCCTGGTGATAGCCAGCTGCGTATGACTTATTACTCACCTAGATATCTGTCCTTTCTGAGCCACTGCCAAGTGCCACATACACCTTTTGCACAACTGCATTTCCATCTTCTCTCTTTCTATAAACCCCCTGTTGAAATCGGCATATAAGTCTATGGCAGAGTGTCTAACGCTCACTGTCTGCAAAACAGCAGTCACAACCTGGTGGGGGATGACCTTAGCAGTGGATATTTCTTTTGCAGGGGGCATTTCTCCAGCAGGTCTCCTCCAGATTTCCCACTGGGTCCTGCTGCCTGTTTTGGATGCAGGCAGGCAAGTGAACAGCAATCTCATCAGCTTGCAATCACAGGCAGAGTCTGCAGTTAGAAACCTGTTGGCTGTTTGAAAAAGTCCAAGAAATGAGCAGGGCTGTGACCTCCTACAGGAGTCATCTGCAACACATAAAAGCAGGTCAGATCCAGGTCCCTCCATAGGAGAGCAAAGCAGAGGGTTTGTTTCACCTTGCCACAGGGATTGGGCTATGCTCCATGCATAGGGATAAGCCAGTGGGTCCTGGCATTTGTGGATTAAGAGTCCATAAACTCTCTGCTGAGTGCCGGGAGGGCAGAGGGGTCCCATGCGAGCAGGGCTGGGACATTTAACTCTGTTGGATGTCAGCCCTCAGTCATTCCTTACCCTGTTATTCTTGTGACTGTCTCTCTGGCTGCAGTGGACACAATGTTGTTCTTGCATGAGGAGCCCATCTGATTTTATGAGTTTTCTAAGGCTGATCTTCTCCCAGGTTAGACAAAGTCGAGGGACACATCCATGGTACTTGCTGCTGAAACATCCAGGTCCCAGAGTGAGGTGCTGATGGACAAATGGTGTTGCCAGGGTAGAAACTTGGACTTTTTAAATCTGCAAGTTTCTGTTTCTCACGTTTCAGGTGAAAAAACAATAAATATTGAAGCCTTGAAATTTTCCCTTCTTCTCATTCTCCTTTCCTCCATCAGAGTAAGGTAAGTTGTTTGGGCGTTTTTCCTTCCTTCTCCTGTTTTTCAATTTTTCTTGATGTTGCAAGGAGGGGCAAAATGACAAAGGAGGAGCAAAGTAAGGACAGAAACAAATGACTGAAAAATTGAAGGTACAGAAAAATCTCTGAAGCCCTGATTTTGTGGTTTAAAAAAATTCAACATGTAATCTTTCTTGATGAAAATTACTTTTTTTTAAATGAAAGGCCATTTATAGGATATATGTATTTGGGTAATAATGGTTCCAGTCAGTTGGTCTTTAACTGTTATAGGTAGCTTGAAGTGAGGCAGAGGATTTTATTTAAGTATTAGCCTGATTTCCTAGGGTGCACAGTGGCAAGATCTTGGTGTGGGTATCGTTATAACTGACGGTCGATGGCTCCTGGCGTGCCCTGTGGTCTGTTTGGATACGCATGGGTCTTCCGCATCTATCTCTGGATTGTACCCTGGACTTGTAACTCCGTGGAGCCGGTTTGGACAGGGAGGAGGCAGGTTCTCATGAAGCAGTTATAGGATTATTTGCTTTATAAAGAGCTTAGAAAATGTTGATTTTTTTTTTTTCCCACCCCCTTTTCAAACTTGCTTCTGCTAACCATAAAGCAAGATAGAAGAAAAAAACAAAATGTACAGGAATAGTGGGCATTCAAGATCACCACTGATTGAACATGGATGTTTCATAGATCTGAATCCAGTAAATCAGGCAATTAGAAAGCACTCTTACCGTGGGGCGCTTCCAGACTATCCCCTGGGTTTTGAAGGAGTATGGTCCCAGGTCCTGGTAGCCCAGTGCAGAAGGACAGGCTGGGAACTCCTCATCCTTGAAGAGGGTGCCAGCCTGCAGGCACTGCTGCTTCAGGACTTCGTAGTCCTGCTTCAAATACTTGATGGCATTCCTGTTGGATCCGAGCCCATCTGTGGCCGCTCTTTCTTGGCACAGCCTTGCTGCGACCCTGGACATGCCTGACCACCCTCCTGGTGTGTGGTGCAGCTCAGTCTTTGCCTCCTGGGTGAGCAGAGGTGAATACAGGCAGGTAGCAGGCTCAGGTGGAGCTGGGGGCTGCCCTGGAGGGAGGAGGCACCAGAAGTGCAAATATGTACCCGAGAGACGTGGGCAGGGAGCTGGCAGCAGCCACAGCCAGCATGGCCAGGACTGTGGGCACTGCCTTGTGCTGACTCCCACCTTATTTGCTTTTTTGCTAGCCCTTTTTAAAATACACTTTTAACAAGCAGCAAGGGAAACCAGTGTTTTTGCAGACACGCCTATTTACACATGGAAAGTGATTGTGTGTGCATTCGGAGTGCTGTAAGTCAGGCTTGAGGACCAATGCTTTAAACACCCAGATGAAGATGGTTTAAAACTCCTTTCCTTCCTTCTGAGATGGGGCTTTATACTGTTGGAAGGTTGAGAAGCCACAAAATCTGGAGCTGGATATCTGCTGTTAAACCTTATGTGACTACGGAATGTCATTGAGTTTTAAAACCAGGAAAAAGTTGAAAAGTTGAACCCATTTCTGGATTAAGTGATTTTTTTTTTATTTTTTGTAATTCTCTTTGGTACTCTCAAAGCAGTATGATTTTTTGAGTTAATTTATTATCAATAAAAGGTGTGAATTTGACAGAACTAGAGATGGCCACTTGGCCATATGACCTGCAGAGGGCAAGGATACAATCCAGGAGCATGAGCTAGGCCAAGAATGGAAAATTATATCACCAGATAGGAGGCAAGCTGGTACCCCTTGCTCCCCATCTCCAGTGTGACCTTGGTCAAAAGTCACTGTACCTTCCCTATCTGTAAAAACAGGGTTTTATCTCAGCTAGTGAGAAGTTAGCTATCATATTTACTGTCTTTTGGTGGTGCTTTCTGCATATAAAATGTTTACAACCAAAAAACAAAGGTCCAGAAGGCTTTTTATAGACCTTTAAAAATAGTGGTTCCTGTTCTTGTAGTGGAACTCCAAGCTTCTACCCTGGCAACCCCATTTTGTACTGACACAGGGGTGCACACCTCCCTGCAAAGGTGGCTGCAAATGTCTGTATGTTCGAGAACTGAAGCAGGAGCAATTTTCCACGCAGCACAGCTGCTCTCTGCTGTCTTCCTATTTAATGGCCAGGTTTCCCCAGCAAATCCCATTGCGTGTCCAGCTAAGAGCTGGATAAACAGTAACTTTGTTTGCCAGAGAGCATGTTTGATGATTACCCACTTAGTAAGTTTAGACAGAAGGTGTGGAGAAGGGAAGAGAGAATTTTTAAGGACCAAAACCTGTTGAGATAAGGAGTCCAAACAGAGGCTAGCCAGATTGTTTGTCTGCAAATATTTGAAGACCATGAACACAAAAGAGGAAATGAAATAACTTGGTTGGTTCCAGGCTGGTCTGAGGGAATTACTACACTGGTTGTCCTAAAATTAAATTAATACTGTTGAAATTGAGTAAAGGAGAAGGATGGCCAGAACTTCATCCCTGTTACATTTCGGTACTTCTAGGTGTGCCTGTGTACTGAACCAGAGTGAAGAGTGGAATAATAAAGGATTGAGGGGAGGCTTTTTCTTTCCAGTATGGGTTTTTTCCTGACAAATAGACTTGCTCAGAGGTACCCACTTTCTCTGCTCATGAGGCAGAATACTGCTTGCTTTTCCTCCCTGCACCAGCCTCTTATGCTGATATTTCTTCTGTTCCTGTGGTCCAGAGCCACGTTTTGCTGTGTTGCTGTGGTTGCTGTAAGCTGCAGGCTTTGGCAATGTTGTTCATGGAAAAGCATGGTGCTCTGGCATTTGGGAAATGCCATTTTGATCAAGAATCTCTTGTTTGCCACTTAAATTTTTAGACATACACTTGATATGCCATGTGGTCTGTAACTCCATTTGCCACTGGCCATGAGTGGGCACAGAAAGAGTGAATCCTTGTGCATCACCAGTGTGTTAACGTGAAATACAGAGGAAATACAATCAGATTTTAATCTTCATAAATTACAGTAAAATGTGCCATAGGATATTTTCTGTCCTGTATCTCACATTTGGGAAGAGGCTGAGGACAAATGTTTTCTCTGGCAGAGGCTTGGACCCAGTAACAGCCCAGTGCATCCACCACAACCCTCTGCTGCTAGTGATCTGTAGTACAGCACTTCAAATCCGTTTCCAAGATTGATTAGTGGGAGCATGATTTATTTTGTGTAGAAAGTGATACACAAGCACCATCTAGAGGATATAAAGAAGAGGAAAAGATGATGACTGTATAGTTGACTACAGCAGCAACTGAGAGTTATATTATGGGGGAAAAGTTTTCGGGTTCCCCCATGACTCTCAAACACTGCTGTTGAAGTGCCATTAACCCCTACGGAAACAGCAACCAGAAAAAAAAGTTGTAACAATCTGATTTTTGTTCCTTCTGGAATTTGCATATTTTTGCCTGGCTCTTCCTGCTTTCCTTCCCCTTTCCTCCATTCTTGACAATAGCAAGCGGATGAGGGAACTGGGGAAAAAACAAATAAATCAGGAAAATTCATCATCTTGGTTTCAAAGAAGAGTCTGCAAATTCCATGAAATCAAGACTGTTCTGTATCCGTGGAAATATTTAGAAGTAAATAACTGCCAATTATCTAGCAGTTCTAGATACATTTTTGCTGTAGTGCATTAGAAATGAAATGGCTCTCCTGTAATGCAGCACTTTGCTGATAAGAATTAAAGCTGCTTAGCTGTATCGCAACCCTATAGCATGAAAAGGGATTAGCTTGATTTAGAGAGCTTGCCTTCTCCTGTTCTAGATGTATGCGCTCCTACCCACCCTATTACTGTGAAAATGGAGTGACTATTAATAGGCAGACTAGTGCGAGCTATGGAAGGTCCTAAATGTTTGTCTATAAGATTATTCTTTTAGAGGTTGCAATATTTTATCTAAATGTTTGGGGAGGGAGGGGTTGCTACAAGCAAGCTGCAGCCTAGTGGGTTCCTTATAGGGAAACACACCTGAAATCAGCCATGATCCTGCTCATTTGTTTTATAAAAGCCAGAAGATTGCTAGTGCCTGAGGAGGAGGAAGATGACATGTTGCAGTGGTAATGCCTGCGCCCCAGGTGTGAAGATTTGTGACACAACCAGGCTGATCCGGGGTGATGTTTCAGCACCCTAAGGAGTTGGGAAGGGCAGCTACATTTTGTAGGATGACCCAGGTCTTTCTGCCACATCTCACTGCCCTCTCCAGTGTGGCAGCCAGTTGTGTGCTGATGAGGAAAACTCAGTCCCATTCCAGATCCCAGCTCCAGAGGGGAAAGCAATCCCCTTCTTCGTGAAACATCACCACTGCTGCTGCAAGTTTTCTCCTCTGGGAAGCCACCCTCATCCAGGTGGGGACAGGGCAGCTCCTGGGGAGGAGAGTACGTGCCCAGCAGCTGCATAGCCCTGTTTCCCCCCTCCTGGGCACTTGGCCAGTTTCTCCCCACTTTTCCCCCAGTGTCTGTGTATAGTGGAGGGCAGATGAGCAAGAGGGAGGAGAGGTGCTGCGAGGCAGAGCTGCACTGAGCTGCTCACAACTGCTGAGTGTGGACATAGGGAAGGAGAAGTCCATCCTACCTGCAACTCCGGGCTGCAAGTGGCAGCTGGATGCTGCTTGTCAGCAACCAGCATGAGCTGCTGCAGCAACAGCTGAAACCACTTTACTTGTGAAATGTGAGAGCGAGTGACTTTTTTGAACAGTCCAGGTGTGCAGAGAGCTTAAGAAAAAGTCAAATTTCTTTTTCTTTCTAAAGTTGCCTAGTTTTAGGTGGATACTGGTTGGTTAACTGTTCTTGGGGCTGCTATTTTATCTGGGAGAATTACACTCATCTCACAGTCAAGTGGAAATTACCTCTTTCTTTAAAGAAAATGGACCTATTGTGTGAGCATGTAGATGGCCACTGACTCGTGTAGTGCTCAAAAGGACTTCATGCCTTCTAACTGTGGACTCCCATGCACATCTGCTGGTGGGCTGGAAGCAGCTGACAACAGAGGACTTTGTGGGTAGGCTGTTCAGGTGGGTGCTGGTATGGCCAACTTCCCACAGAGTAAGTGAAAGCCTGTATTACACCAACATATCCTTGTCTCTCATCAAACCACCTGGGACAGTACAGCCCCTATACTGTTGGGACCACTCTAACGAGCCATAGCAGCAAATATATGTCTTTGCATTATCCCAGGTACCTCTCCCACTGCCTACTTGAATCCTTGCTGGCTCCCTTCCCTTCTGGCTGTGCTCCCTTCTGTTCTTCTCCTTTTTTATTTGGCTCTGTCTCAACCCCTGTCCCACCACAGAGACTCTAAGAAAACTCTGGTAACCAACTGCACAGAGAGGCCATATAACATGCTTGTACATGCTTGATCTTCTTGATCGTTGTCCAGGTGGAGGCTGTCGGCATGCTGCCAGCAGACCCTAGAATGGTCTGTGAATATCATCTATGGGACATAGGGGAGATGTCTAAGAAAAGCAGAGTGATTATATGACAAACTTCAACCGAGCTTAAACTTCTGCACCTACTGGAAAGTGGCTAGAGCTCACAAACCAAAACTGGTTTTGTCGGCCAGTGGAAATCACTGCTTTGAACTGACATTGGTTTCCTTTTACCATGACTCTTGACGAATCAGAAGAGTCTCATCTGTGGCAGCTGTACAGATTTGAACCACTGTGTGGAGCCAAACAAATGCCTTTTCAGCAGCTCTACAGCTCCCAGATCTGTCACGTTAGGATGCCACATAGCCACGTGGGTTAAACTCCTAGGTGGTGAGGTGCTGTTGTCTCTTAGTCTCCTGGTTCAGTAGATGGCCTTCTTGCCTGTAAGATAATTCAGCAGTCCTCAATGAATTGAAACAGTCGAGCAAAACCATCCTCTGGTGTCATACTGTGTCTGACTAGAGCTTCAGCACAGTCATGCTGGAGATCTTGGCTAATGGCGTACCGGTAATTGAGTGCACACAGCATGTACCAGCTCTGTTCAGAGAGTGCTTACAGCATGTAACATCACTTGATCCACTTCCACTTCTCTGTGTGCAATTGATTTGCCACGTGTCTCGATACTCTGCTAAAAATACCATTATTCTCTTTATTAGGAGAGATCCTCTAACCCTTAAGGAAGAGGAGACACCTTCAAAGCAGAGAAAAGTTGGTCTGTGCCTGGCCAGGTTTGGACAACCTCACAGGTGACATCAGGACCGCTCCCTTGCATGGTCATGATCTACACAGGTGTCACTGGTTGGTGTGGTTCATACCACTCTCATATCTAACCTCAAAAAAATTTTGGGGGCCTTTTCTGCTACATTGTGAATTGAATGGGCAATGCTTATCTTTTTTTCCTATTTAATAACAACGGCTTCCCACATAACTGTATAAGTAGGACCTGTGCTGACTATAGGCAATCATAAGTGATTGAAGTCTGAAACCACCAAGCAAATGGACAGTGTTTCCTGGTGCATCAAGGTACCATCTATCAGCAACAAAGAAAAACTTCTTTGTAATTTTCAAGGAAAACTTCCCACCACATCTCAGCAAACAGTACAGCCAGGTATTTTATGATTCTTTAGATGTCTTTCAAACAGTAATGCTCATTTTAGTCGGATAGGATGGCTCTAAACAAGTGTTTAGTGCATCCAGGGCTTAGGATATGACCCACAAAAGGAGGTGCCTCTCCTTCCGAGGGAGCCGGACAGCCAGCGCGGGCGGTGGGTGCAGCACTGAGGGCTGTCAGCCTCTGCGCCGCCGCCCCGGGAATGCTGCCTGGCGCCCAGCACGGCCTGAGTCAGACCTAAAATATGAAACAAATGGTTTGAATTCTCCCTTGGAAGGCTGCCGTACTATGCGGGTGCCAGCAGCAGCATTTCAGCCATCCTTGGCAGCAGCAGACACTCCTTTCCCCGCACGACGCGCAGGGGTGCGTGTTTGGGGGGAACTCGTTGCATGGGGTTTGGGCTGCGCAGGGGGGTGTAGGTGGGTTCATGCCAGCAGTGACAGTAACACATGCTTTGGTCACCACCAGCAAATCAAGCTGGAAGTGATTTCTGTTGTGTGCAGTGTTCAAAATTGTAACAGGATGACTATACAGGGTACGTATGTACCGTATTAGTTTTTGAGCCATATTAGAAAAACGTCAAAGGAATGGAAAAAACTAAGCCTACAGATTTGGACATGGATGCTTCTGGGTTTTATGTAGGAAATACCGATTATTTTAACTGATGAATACATGTGCCAATGTGGGAGCCAGGGCTGGCGCAGATGTGAAGCCGCTGAGGTGCCCAGCTGCGAGGGAGACGTGCTTCCCTTCGGGTCCACGGGGACCAGAGGTGGACACCGCGGGGCGGGGGGGGACTTGTTTCTTCACCCGTGCCCCGGAGGGGGTGCAGAGGGACTCGAGAAAAGCGGGGGCTGCCGCGGGGCTGAGCACTGGCGGCACTCTGACATCCGCGGGGGGGTTGGGGGGGGGGATGCCGGGCGGGGCCGGGACGTGCCGGGGCGGGGCGGCGGCAGCACTGGCGGCGGGGCGATGGCGGGGATGGCGGCGGCGGTGGCGAAGGAGCGGGCGGCGGCGTTGGGCGCGGGGCGGCACGACCACGCCGTCCCCTACCTGGGCCAGGACTTCGGGGTGCTACGGCAGGAGTGCCTGCGGGAGGGGCGGCTCTTCCAGGACCCCTCCTTCCCCGCCGGCCCCACCGCCCTCGGCTACCGGGAGCTGGGGCCCAGCTCCTACAAGACTCAGGGTGTTGTCTGGCGCAGACCCACGGTAGGGCGGTGGCGGCGGGGGGGGGGGATCACGGGAGCATCATTCCGCGGCACCACCGCCCCTTTTCACCCCCCACCCCCCCTTAAATTGGCGTTGATTTAATTCTGCGGGGGCTGTGCGTGTGCTGTTCGCGGTCCCCCCTTCTGCCTCTCGGCCCGCCCCGAGGCGCGTTTCTCCGCGGCCCCGGGCTGGGTCCCGCTCCCGCAGCCCCCCCCCCCCCCCCCCCCCCCCCCCCGGCAGCCCCCAACGGGCTGCAAAGTCCCGGTGCGCCCGTTTTGTGAGGCCGCGGGCGCTCATAGCACTGGGGGTGTCCCTTCGCCCGGGGGCCGGGCTGGCAGGGTGGCCAGCGGGCTCCTTCTGGAAAACAAACAGCAAAAAAGCCCTTTGCCTCTCCGGCCTGGATGCTCCGTGCGGACCATCCGCTCGCTTTGGGTAGCGCTCGGGGCTGTCGCTTCGGGTAACTTTTTTCCTCGGCAGAGAGACAATGAGCTGACCGAGCTGACTGCCATGCGGAGGTTTCCTTCAGGAGCCCTCGCTCAGCCTGTGCCTCTGGCTACCGAAGCAGCCCTGCCTGGCCACGGGAGCCACCGGGCCAGATGGACACCGGGGTGCCCAGGCGTTTGTGAAAGACCCCGACATAGTCAGTGGTGGGGAGGTAATAGCGAAGTGGTGTGTGCACGCGTGTGAAAACGCCGTGGACCTCCTGGCACATACTGTGAAGTGAGGTGGCTGCCCACAAGCTTTGGTACCAGCTCCCATTCTCACCGTGCTTAGCGTGTCTGGTGCCCGCACTCATTCCTGACCTGCTCCATCTCTGTGGTGTTCATCTGCTGCGGTCAATTGCTTGTTTAAATTTGCTGCAAGCAGGGCCTTGTTCCCTCCCTGACCTGTGGATATATGTAACGCAAGGCTTGTTTTGTTCCCAGGAGCTGTGTTCCTGCCCCCAGTTCATAGCCAGTGGAGCCACTCGCACAGACATCTGCCAAGGGGCCTTAGGTAAGGCACAGGCACAAAGCTGAGTTTTCCTTGCAGGTGCTGCCTCAGGACACCACAGTTTATAGTAGACTGTAACTCACTCTCTAAATACATTGTTTTGCATCCTACCACCTCTCTTGGCATCAAATCAGATCTTTCTTGCCTTTCCTCGGCAGCTGCAGGTAGGGACCACATGTGTTTGGCTGCTGAGCACAGCCTTGATGCTTGCACCAGGCAGGGATGACACAGCCTGGTTTTCTGGTGGCTTTTCTAATCAGTACCACTTCCTTTCATGTCTGCATCCGTGTGCCTTGAGTAGCTTGACTAATTTCTGCCTTCACTGATTTCTGCCTTTAACAGTCTGCTTAGAAGAGCAATTGAATATGTAGTGGGGTGTTTCCCCAGTGGGAGAGAGAGATGCCGAGCCGGAGGGACCCCCTGAAACCTGGAAAGATGCAGTGCAGAAAAAACAAATTATACAGAGGGTTTCCCAGCTGCTCGCCAGCTTTCAAGGAAAACAAAACAGGTATTTCAGAAGGGATGGGCCAGCCTGTGAGCCCTCTGCTTTTCCCATGGCTGCCACTAAGTTTGTGCAGTGGGTCAGCTCTCCAGAGGAGCCCCGGGAGCTGCGAGGAAGCCCCAGGGGACAGTGGGAAGTGGGTGGCTTAACCTGGCTGTGCATGCCCAGGCATCTCCTGTCTCAAAGCCTCTCTCCTGCCTTGCCCACCAGAAGGGGTTTTAGGCGGGTGCCTCCGTGCCTCTCCTCCCAGAAGGCAGCGTGGAGGCTGGTGAGGAGGGCAGCTGTGGGGGTGTGAGAGAAAATAAGCTGAAGTGGAAGCGGTGAGGCTCCTGTTTATTCCATAACTGCAGGGAGAGGGTTTTAGATTGGACTGATAGCATGGTCGAGGGAAAGCTCTCCGTGGAGGTAAATGTGACTAATACGTGCCGTGAGTTGGGCTTTTGCAGCGGGGTTGGCAAAGGAACAAAGTTCTGCTTGTTTGCTTTTTATCAGCATAATATTTACTATGTTGTGGCTTCTTAGCTTCTAGTTCCGCTGCTGCTATTTATGTTTTCATGTCCAAAAATAATGGATAGGGAAGCTTATTTCACACGTTTTGTGCTTGTGTTTTCTTTCAGAAGTTATTCAGGTTGGTGCTTTAACTAGATACAATCTGTGTGAAAAGCCCTAACAATAAAAATTAGTTTGTGAATTTAGTTCTCCTCATGCCCCAATACAATTTGTGGCATGGATTAGACTCTCTTGTGTCATCAGTGAAGTCCCTGGCATGTCACTAGCTGCCTTCATGTCTTCTCTCTTTGCCTGATATCATGTCTCCCACCACGACTACTTTGGCATAAAGCATGTCGCAATGCTTAACAGATGTGCCAGACATCTGCCCTCTTTTTTTATTATTTATTTATTTATTTTTCCTTCCTATTGTGAAACTTCACAGCTAAGGACTAGTTCGATGTGAAATGACAGTTTATTGTAATGCTGTTTCAACCACTGGCACTCTGCTTAGATGCTCATTTCTGAAGGCACTTAGTTGCTTTCTGCCTTCTGCAGGCTTCCAGCTTTTCCATCCAGATGTTGTGGCAGCAAAAGCACTGTCATGAAAGATTTGTAACTTAGCAACAGCAACTCCACAACTTGAAAACTAATGCCAAATCTTGTTTTAAATTGAGGAAAGTATTTGCTGTCTTAATGGTCTTTGGACCAGTCAGATGTTCTCATGAGGTTATACGGTATCGCCAAAGGATATGAACTGACTCACAGCTTGTATTATTTTATCTCCTGAAACGGTATTTGAATAGAAGGTTGTTATTGTTCTTGTTTATATTACTGTTTTCACCATGACTAATTACTGCTGTGACTCGACCGCCTGTCTTATGAATCTGGGCAGGATTTTGGTACGGTGTGATAGTTTAGTGGTTGATTAAAAACTAGATGCTATTGATCTCTTCTGTGTATAGCAATTGCGTTACAAAGAGCCTGTACTGAATCTCTACTTTTTCACACAATGAGGCTAGCAGATGTGCTGTACAAATGCTTTTTTTTTTTTTGCCACTGCCTCATCTGACACAAGCGTTTCTATCAATAATTTGCTTAAGCTTCCATTTACTTGAACTTCGTGTGCCAACACTGATGTCCCATCACATTTTAGGATGTTACAGAGAAGATTGCACTGGAAGATGTCAAGTGCTCTTGGAAACCTGTACTTTTTATTATGTTGCTTTTTTCCGTAGGAAGCTTTTGTAGTCTTACTAATCTCCCAAAAGGCTTGATCACAAAGCAACAGACCTGTACCCACATGGTGTTTCATCACTGTTACTAAGCTGTTCAGAACATCTTGGAGTACTGCAGGGACAGATGAAGCATCCAAAGCACACACGCCCATCCCTGCTGCAGCGGGCTTCCCGGCAGGGGCTGTGTAACCAAACAGCTCAGCTAATGAGCAGTGGTGCAGATGTTTCTTTTAGCCCAGGAGTCTTTGGTCTGTGGGCCAGATGCAGCCTATAAATTTCTTTCGTTGTATTTGACCTGGACTATATGATACTGTAATGCATAAAAGGCGTAGCTGATCATCAGCGCAGAAAGGTTGTCCCCTTACCAAGGTTCTCCAGACACCAAAATTCTGCCCCTTGAGCTTTGGATTATCCTTTATTCTGTTTTTGTTGCTTGTTAGGAGAAGCTTTTAAAGGCGAGTATTTGGAGTTAGTTTTGCAGTATCAGATCTGAAGTTGATGATGGTATTTGGCTCAGAATAGCAGCACATGGGATGTGGTGACTCATTACAGCAGAGGGGAGGAACCAAAGCCACTGTGGAGAGGAAGCTTATTCACCCTTAACTGCCTGCTTTGGAGGGATGTCACCATGGTATCACAACACTGGGGTGTACACAGCACAGTATCTCTTATCTACTGTTTAGACACAGGGGTCTCCTCCTTAAAAATGTGTGGAAGAATAATGAATTGAATAGGATGAATTTAGAAAATGAGATGCATGGTTTTCCCACGCTGGCAACCGCTGTACTGTAAGTGGGTAGCCACAGCCTCATGTTTCTAACCAGAAAACTTCCTGGAGTCCCATGGTATTAATATAAATACATTCAGCCATTGATATAGTTGTTAATCTATAGCTATGAGTGTTTTAAAATAATGGTGTGTCTGTGATTGGCTTAATGTACATTTTTCCTTTGAGTCCATACTCTTACCTGGGCTGTGCAGTGACCAGAGGAGCTGCCTTTCACTTACAGCCCTCCAGATGCTTCATGGGGATGCTTTGCTTGTCTTTGCTCTCCAGAATGGCCAATTTTATGCCCTTATGGCTATTTATGCTTGCCTTGCATTTATGGTTTCTGTAATGTTCTTGTTCATAGCTGGAGATTAGGTAAATGCAGAGATGAATGTATAGAAATAAATAATAAAACATTGATAGCAACAAAAAGGAAGCATGACAGGAGAAAATAGTAATTCTTGTTAATATAAATAGACTCACAGCCTGATAATATTCCCTTTTCTGATAATTTTGTTCTGCCTATTGTACTGTGCATTTACAAAAATTCTCCATGATTAACCTTGCCTTGCTAACACTCCTTTCAAATTCTTCATATAAGTAACTGTCTGTTAGCCGCCTCTTGGACTTTCCATCTCTATCAAAGGAAAGTCACTGTCCAGAGCCTTACAAAAGTACCACCTCTTAAAGTTAAGACTATTTGGTTAAGACCCTGCTCAGACTTACTTAGCGCAGACTAAAACTCCAGGTATTATCACAAGATCTGTTCTCACCCAGGCTTTGAATTATCACGTCTACTTTTAGTGATGTCTGTTCAGCAAGGGAGAGATGATATCCTGACTGTTGAGCACTTTTAAATGTGGAAACTAAAGGGTGGTTGTTGGGGGTTGATGCAGGGTATATGCTGCATCTGCCTTTTAACCTCAAGAAGACCTTGCCCAGAGTTGTCCGAGTTAAGATCTATGTTTGTCTGACTCCAAATTCTCCTTAGAAACCAGTATAAAGTTCAACAAAGAGATTTTACAACAAAGCCTGCTGTTTCTTTCTCCTCATGTCTGCCTTGATGGGACAGCTAGAAAGTAAAGGAAACTCTTTTTAAACTCTGCTTATGGACTTAGAGTCCCCTGGGGGAAGTTTCTCTTCCTTGAACTTCAGTGCTTCTTATATACAGGGGAAATCTGACTCAAAGATGTATTATAGCATTAAAGGGTGTATGCTCTTAATCTAGATGCCTAAGCAGCTTCTTGACCAAGGCTTCATGAGCTACTGTGGTCATGTCAAGTTGTTCACTTATTCTTTCTGTGTTCTCTCTGCCTGCCCAGCCCCTGCCTTGTTTATGGAATAGAAATGCTAATATTTCTTTGGAGGGGTGGTGGGACAGCTATCCTCTGAGCCAGACTTGCTGCTGATCTAAATCATCACAGTTTTTCTGAGGGTAGTAACACCAGTGTCAAATGCTCTGGGGCTCTTTTGGAGCGATCGAGTTTGCCTGGTTGAGTAAGGCTGAGCAACGTGAACTCTGGTTTATGCTGCAGGTTGAGCAATAGAGAGGAAAAACACCTCCACAGCTGACTGTGAACAAGGGGCATAGGACATGCCTCGAGCTGTTTCCAGGCACCCAATAGAACATGCACAAAGTGCGTTCAGCTCTGCCTGCAGCTTTGTTGTAGAGGCCAAGAGCTGTATCCAGCTGTGCCTTAGGACTGGCACAGCAGTGCTGAGCAGACTGAGCTGCTCGCTCTCTGGGTTTGTCTAATTTAGTCTAAATGAGAGCATGGATCTGCCTGACCACGTGAAGGCATCCTAGTAGTCTAGGTAAGCATACCTGTATTGGCTTTAGTATAGGTCTGAGATGTCAGAGAGTTGCTTCGCTTCTGAGTTGTGCATGTCTGTCTGTAAAAGCCTTGCAGAGCATGGGATGTGTGCTGGGGTTGTTCTGCTGCTCAGACAGGCACCTGTCTGCAGCTTATCAGTTATTTGGCCTCTGTGCTGAGGTGAGACCGGTTAACCTATCAGTTTGTATATTTGTGACTTGTCTCATGCTTGTTCCCAGTGTTAAGGATGCTTTGAGACTGCTGTTTGTTAGAAATTAAAAGTCTCAGTAAGGCTTGCTAACTTGTCCCAGATGTGAATGATTGTTCCTGCTGGAGCAGGAACACAGTGGCACAGCAGGGAGAATGAAGATCCCTGCTCTTTTCCTTTTTCTTTTAGGATTTTGATGGTCTCAAACACCCAGTGGCTCCTGGGTGCTAGAAGCAGTATATCTGTCCGGGAGGCCAAGGGTTATCTGCCTATGTGCTGTGCTGGGGTGTTGATGGAGAGTGCTCAGCCTTCCTGCAGTGTGTGCTGGTCCAGTGCACATGTATATTTACATCCATCCCCTTCTCCCACAATGTCTCTGACATACAGTATTTCTACTGCCAAATACATAACAACCCACGGCTTTCTTAACCCAGAAGAGTCCTGTCACAAGCTGTGACCTCCTTTAACTCAGTAAGATACAGAAAGACTTGTTTGTCTGGGTTAATGAATTGACCTGTTGCGTGATGAGTGCCAGTGGGAGGAAAAACAAATTAAGGAGGAAGGAGTGGAGACAACATGATATTAATTCAGAGGTAGTATGGTATTAATTCAGCCTGACCCTGCAAGAGCCCCAGTCAAAGTGCCAGAGCTGTTCTCTAGCAGCAAGTTGTCCCTTGGACTTGAAGAACCCCAACTCTTGTTCAGAAACTACTTGTTTTGGAGACTTAATAAAAACTGGGATCCTCAGTACAAAAGGGATCTCTGGGCAGCCTCTCCCAAGTGATTACCGAGTTATCAGGTTTATTTGATAACTCCTTTGGTGAAAAAAAAAAAAAAAGAAAACCACAAAAATAACTTTGTGCAGGCAGGCTGTGTGTGGGAGAGCACAGATCTAAGCTGAACTGAAGTCCTGTTGTTGCCTTTTGACCAAAGGGTTTGTTTGCTGAGCCCTTTAACATCCTCCTCTATAAGGAGAATTGCTGTGAAGGTTAACTGCTAAAGCCCTCACACGCTGCGGGACAGAGGATCATGCTGTTAATTGTAGATTAGCCCGTCTAAAAATGTCTCTCAGTATCTTCTGACCCCAATCTCTTTCCCAGCCAGTGCCTTTGCTGTGCTTGGTGGTGCCTCTGAATGCACCATGGCATCAGAGGGTGCACAGCTCCCGGGGAAGAGGGTCTCAACGCTACAAAGGAGACTCTAAGAAGAGCCACCATTTTGCAGGGTGAGATGGCTGTGCTATGGCAGAGGAGGGAGGGGAACATCCTCATTGCTTCATAATCTGTCACGGGAGAATGGCGAGGTGACTTTCCTGTTTGAAGAACTTCTCTGACACGACAATTTCTCCATTGCAGTACAAGCAGCCAGAGGCAGGGCTGAAGGGAAAGTTTTATGTTCGGTTCTTCCCTTCTAGGTTATGAAATAGTAAAAGCATCTCAGGTTTTGAAATTATTCTGCAGTTTTACATCTTCCACCTTTCATGAGATGCAAAAAGGGCCATGGAACAAATGTCATTCATAGAGCTGCTGCTGGGGATCAGCTGTGAAAAGCGATGAGCAGCCTGGAGGGAGTTGCAGGTTGCCTGTGCTCCTTCTTGTGCTGAGTAGTGATGGATTTGGGCCTGAGGGTGGCCCTCAAGAGCTGCCTTATAGTTAACTCTCCTTGAGACTTTCTCTCATTTGAATCTCAGCTTCTCACCCGTGAGCTTTTGACCCTTTTCCTATAGGAGAGAGCTGGCTGTATAGAGACCGCTGCTTTGCTGGCTTGCCAGCAGCTGCAGCTGGTTCATGTTTCTTGAACCTGCAATCCTACACCTGCTGCAGGACCATTTTGGGGGATCTGATGTGTAATACCAAGTTTCCAGTGTTCACAAAGCAAGGCAACAGCAGATGTGGTAATGATAACAAGGAGTTTTGTGTTGGGTTGTGGGAGTCAGGGGATCAGCTGGGTCTTTAAATCTCTAATCACCTTGCTAATGGGCTGCAGGAGGCCCATGGCTGAGCAGAAAAGGTAACCACTGTTAAAGTGACACTGGTTTCTGAAAATAATTACAAAAAATAGAGGTAATGTTTATATAGTTGTGGTCTCCTCCTCCCTTTGCTTGGTGGGAGATGGTGTGGAAAAATACTATCCAGACAGCCTGGGCCCTGGGGCTCTGGTGTGCGGGCTCGGTGTACGTTGGCTCCTTCCCAGGAAGGGTGAAGAGGTGTGTGGGACTGGGGAACAGAGCCTGCCTTCAGACCTTTCCTGACTCTGGTGACTAGTGCCAGAGACAGATGTGGGCTAAACAGAGAGGCCTCTAGCCAGAGCCTCCAGAGATGTATAAGGTGAAAGGAGCTGGTAGGAGGCTGGCAAGAGACCTTAAAGGGAGCTCATCTGTAGGATAGGTCTCTGGATGGCAAGTCAACAGGCGTTTATTAAACATGAAGGAGGGTAAGGAAAACAGCCTGTGCTTGAGAAAACACTGGCCTTTTGAGGAGAAAGTGCACCCCTGAGTACCTGCATGTGCCCACAGGCCCTGATCTTCGCTTTTTCCCTGTGCTGCTTCCTAACCTGTAGACACTCCACTGAATATTAAGTTTTCTCTCAAATAGTCTCAACATGGATGATAATTGTAGTGGTAGATCATAAAAAGTCTGCTTTTACTTTTCTTTTTTTACTTTGGTCTTGAGGAAACGCAACACTTGCCTGGAAATGGTGGATATTTGTGTGCATACATTTGATCTGTTTTAGAGGTAAAGTGATGGGAGGGATCGTCTCTTCACAGCTGAAGTGATTATTGGTTATAATGCATAATCCCTATGCAGTATAAAAACTAAGGAGTCAAGTTTGAATAATAAATGGTGTCTTTTTTTTTCTCTTTTTTTTTTTTTTCACAGGGGACTGTTGGCTCTTGGCTGCTATTGCCTCTCTCACCCTGAATGAAGAAATTCTGGCCCGTGTTGTTCCCAAAGACCAGAGCTTCCAGGATAAATATGCAGGAATTTTCCATTTCCAGGTAGGTGGAAAACAGCCTTCCCCTCCAGTGCAGTTGTCCAGGAGCCAGTGTGGCTGTCTATGTCTCTGTGTCTGGTGTTTCCTGGAACACTCTGAGGGACTTCAAAGAGCCAGGCAAAAAAATGGAGACATCCAAGAAGGGTGGTGGTGGTGGAAGGAAGAAAACTGCTAACCAAAGAGCTGGGAGCAGGGGCTGTCTTTGTGGTCCTTCCTCCATCAGCAGATCCAGCTGAGGACGTGAATCCCTGAAGAGGGTGGGTGAAGCTGGCTGTGAGGGGGATTGCTTTTGCTCTAGGAAATCAGTGTTAGCAGATAAATGTCCTGGTGGCCTGAGTGCACAGCATGGGGTACTGATGAGGTGTTTGTGCTCTCTTTCCAGTTCTGGCAGTACGGGGAGTGGGTGGACGTTGTGGTGGACGACAGACTGCCCACCAAGAACGGGGAGCTGCTCTTCGTGCACTCAGCGGAAGGCAGCGAGTTCTGGAGCGCGCTGCTGGAGAAGGCCTACGCCAAGTGAGTCAAGGCCAGGCTTTCATCCTGCTCAAATCTCCCAATGCCTCTGATTCCCCATAGCATCCTCAATGGCACAGATACTATGCATTTCAAATGTCAGCCTAATTATTAGCCTTTACAACTTCTGGGGTATCCCACAATGGCTGCTTTAATAAAGCTTTTTTGACAGGTTCTTAAGACAAGTAGCCAAAAGTACTGGCTTTGTTGCTAGCCAAGAAAAATAGCCCTTGTGTCTCATGGCAAGGTTGTTCCTAGAGTGCTGTCTCCTGTCACCAGGGCCTGGGAAGCTCCTTTTCATGTGCTCTAGGCACCTGTGAGGGCTTGCAGCTGCAGTACTTCAGTGTGCAAAGCACGCCAGTCCACATGCCCAGGTCTCTGTTCGTGGTGAAAATGTTCAAAACCAAATTTCCAGTTTGGAGATGGTCAGGGAGGAATTCTGCTATCTGACATTACTATTTTCAGTTGGCTTAAGACATTGAACTAATTTATACCAGCTGAAAATCAGACTCATAATAGTTAAAGGGATTAAAAGACTGTGTGGAACTAGACAGGCAAATTGTTGGATCTTTATTTCTTTTAATACTATTTTTTCTTCAAATAGCATTCAAGATTTTTGTCATTGACGTGACTGAACCTGCAACCTGTATATATGATCATACAAGATTTTATGCCAGGCTTGCCAGTTACAGAGGTCTAAGAAGCAAAGCTGAATGGGGGGCATGTTCATAGGTGCTGTTGAAAGCAGAAATGCCGTGACTGTTGGCACAACTGAGTGCCTCTCTCCAAGAGAAGAGGAGAATAGGGAACCTGATGGTTGTGTGGGTGAGAAGAAGAAAATGTGGAGTCTGATGGCTCTGTGTGTGTGTCGTCTTTCGTGCAGGCTGAATGGATCATACGAGTCTCTCTCTGGTGGCACCACCACTGAAGGCTTCGAAGACTTCACTGGTGGAATTGCGGAATGGTATGAGCTGCAGAAGGCACCACCCAACCTCTTCAGAATCATTCAGAAGGCCCTTCAGAAAGGGTCTCTCCTTGGCTGCTCCATTGACGTGAGTTAGCGGGCTTATTGCTGGATGCTCAGCTTTTGCTGTGCATGTGGGCAGCTGCAGCATGAACCCATGGTTCATCTGCAGGAGGTGCACAAAGGGTGCTGGTCCCCTCTACCTATGGTTCTCTGCTCTACCTTGTTTGTGGAGAATTTGACCCAAGAGCATGACCAGTGCTCTTCTGGGGGGTTAGGTTGAAATGTGGACTTCATTAGTTCATGTGTAAAAGCTCGTTGTCTCCCTTGTGTTTCTTCCTCAAAACCTAGAGCTTTTGCTCTTTCATAGGTTCAAGGTAATGAATCATACAGGGAACTCATTAAGGGTCCTGATGTACATCTTTTTTCGTAAGAAAGCCTGTAGCTTGACAGCAGGTTGGTACGGGCTGAGTGAGTTTGGACAGAAAGCTGCTGCTAATGGCTCCTGTAGTCAGATGATCAGAGGTGGCAACCTCCGTCCTTGGTGTCGCCTGTTTGTCACACACATTGTACCAAAATGTTCCCAAAAAATCTGGGCTCTGTTCTTGAAGCAGGGAGGCTTGGACTGTTGGCAGGCCTTTAAAAGGCTTTATGGGAAAGCATGTCATCAAAAGCTGAACCTGCACAAGAAGGGAAAGAGGCACTTTGGCCCTGCCTGCAAAGATTCAGGATCATTTTTAGCCTTACTGAAATGAGTCGTATGTATTGTTGCTGTGATAATTACCCTAATCCCAAGTGAGATTACATCTTTGTTATGTCTAAAGGGAAGGTAAACTGTTTACAAAAACTCCATTCATAATATAAATTCAAATGTTTCCTCCCATTTTTCAAGTTAAATCAGAGTCACAGGAGAGGGAAGCTTCACAGCAGGAAAAGTACTTGGTTAATGTCAGCGTGCGACTTTGCAGCACTTTTGAGGCCTGTTTTACTCATTTGCAGTTACATAAGAATCTGGATTTTTGCTCCAGAATGATACAAATCTCTTGTTGGGGGTGGGGGAGAAAAAATATATTCCATTGTTGGTCAATGCTGACACTTTCTTTATTGTAAACTAATTATGAGTGAGTTTAGCTTTTGAAAGAATCCTGTAAAGTCTTTCCTTGTCTTCTGTGAGAGAAATAGGGACACAAAGGTTAAGCATTACATTGAGAGTGCACTGTGGGGCAGTAATAGGGCGTGAATTGACAGCAGGAATCCTGCCCGCTTGATCCCACTCTTTTTTTTAAGCTTCAAATATGCTTGTTTAAAGATCACATACTTTCTGAATTTGGGAAGGCAATGACAACCATACATTTCATAGAGGGTTAAGCACCATTACAGCAAGATGTCAAGCAGTAACTTTCTAGCAAGAAGACTTTTCTGCAGTATTTATAGGCCAGACTCCCCAAGTATTGTAGTGGCTGCAAAAAAGTGAGAGTGTGATATGCCTTCAGGTATGAATGGTATCCAAAGTGCAGCCTTTTCCCTTAGCCCTCTGCATGGCAGGTCCTAGGGTGTCAGTGCTGGGGAAAGGCAGGGGAACTTCCCACCCTGCTCTGGAGCTGGAGGAGGTGTTTTGATCTCAGAGCAAAGCAGTGGGGCTTGCTGGACCTGGGTGTGATCCCTGGTGATGGCTGGGCAGCCTCAGGCCAGTCACCTGCTGTGTTCCCCCTGGTCCTTTGAGAACAGGGAGTTCCTCGTGTGTATCCCCTTTTACAGTGTTTGGAGATGCACAAGAGAGGATGCACCTCACCAAGTGCTTGGAAGGCAGGAGGGAGCTTTGCTGCAGCGCAGGGCTTCTGGCACGCACCCTGTGCCACAAACGTGGGCCTCAGGGGCTCCAGCACCACCACACATGCTGCCGTCCCCTGTCCCCACTGTGTCACACAGGTCCCTCTCATTGTTTCTGTGCAACAGCTAAACCACCCCAGCAGCCTCCCAGTGAGATTAAAACTCCGTTGGACATGGAAGCTTTGCTCTGTTGGGGCCCTGGTGTGCAGGAAGCCACGCTCACCGACTTTTCTTTGCTCCTCCAGATCACCAGTGCGGCAGAGACAGAGGCAGTCACTTCGCAGAAGCTGGTGAAAGGACACGCGTACTCAGTCACCGGAGCAGAGGAGGTAGGTGCACTACTCCAAAGGGGTGAAATGCAGCAAGCTTTGCACATGGTCCTTCCCAGGCCACGGCAGCCACAAATTCATCTTCAATGTTGCAAATTCTTGAGTATCGCCCGTTCTGCTGAATCAGGTTTTGAGTCTTTTCTTTCTGAAGGAATACTGAATTAGGTGGTGTGTTTTGGATAAACACAAACTTGTCATCTTGGAGGTTTGACCAGAAAAAACCCTTTTTTTTTTTTTCCCCTAAGCATTGCTATTTCCCAGTGAGTGGGGCAGTGGGAAGCTCTGTGCAGAGAACACACTACCCTCTGCTGGTGGACCAGGCCCTTCAACGCATTTCTGTGTAGCAGGCAGCACTGTACCTTAAACGCGCAGCAAGATGTGAGAGAGACGTGTGCCAAGCAAAAAAAAAAAAAAAAATATTATTGTCCCTTAAATGCCTGCCAAACAGCTCCTTTCAAGCTGGGCATGGCGTTTGAATGCAAGGTGCCTGTCCAAGAGTAGGTGACTGGCAAAGGTAAGACATGTGAAAACAAAGGAAGAAGATCATGGCATCATGCCACATGTGTAATGGACTTCTGGTTACTTCACTGATAATTGTTTCTGAAATAATTTCTGAAACTTCAGAGTGAGATGTAGAGAGCCGCTGACATGCTGTGCTGAGACGGACGCTGCTAACGGGCAGGTTTATGTGTTTGTGTTTGGTGGTCCTCTCACAGCAAGAGCAGCGAAGAGGGAGTTTGACTTTAATTCATAAACAGGCATGAATTAGCCAAGCTTTTCCTCTGAAGGTATGTGCAGGCTTTGTAAGGACAGTTCGTCTTGGGCATCGGAGCATCATTTCTGGACTGTGTGCAATTTCCTGGGCTTTGGGCTCCAGAGGTGTGCCAGCTCCTTCCTCAAATTAGTGCCGTGTGTTCCCCATAAACACTGGGTGTTCCTACTGAAAATTCTGCAGCTTTGCTTGGCCTGGCCCCAGTGTGTGCAGAGATCAGCAGGTAACAAGCCAGGGCCTCGGCACAGTGCAAGGAGAGGCTGACACTGCTGCACTGTGGGGCATTCGTGTGGTCAGAGTGGTCATGGGCACGCTGACTACCCCATCTCTTGTAACAGGCTTATCTTTATATAGAGAGAGGGGGGAAAAAAAACATTTGAATGTGTAAAGGCAGTTTATACACAGATGACAACTTTAGAGAAATATCCCCCTTGTACCTGCTTTTTGGCAGTCTTGTAGCAGCTTTACTTTCCCTGTGCTTGAAGTCCTGTCAGAGGTAATTTTTTTAGTGGCACAAAACAGACATTTTGGTTATTATGAGCTTTGATATGTGCATGCTATAAACCTTCTCTGGGCAAGCTTGGGTGCATGGAGCTCATTCAAAATGGGTTTGACTTTCATGGCTTTTGGACTAGATGATGTGTGTTTGTGTATATACGTACACTTTAGTGTTTGTGTAGCACTGAGATACTTACTTTGTTGTGTCCTTTAATTCCCATAGAAAAGGTGAAAGGGAGCACAGTGCTGAGTACCCACGTCCCTGGGTAACTCCGTACAATTCTGATCCCATCAGGTGAACTTCCGAGGAACAATGCAGAAGCTGATCAGAATCCGAAATCCTTGGGGGGAAGTGGAGTGGACTGGAAAATGGAATGATAAGTGAGTTGATGGCTTGCACATTGCCCGTAAGCTTTTACTGCAGACGTTGGTGGTTCCTACAAACCTCTGTAGTTTCTGCTTCTTTAACCGCCCAGGCTCAGTGGTGAGCTACTGAAAACTTTCTTTCTAAAAGGGCTTTAAAAATTCATTTCTGCTGTTAGCAATGAAAGCTGGAGTTTACTTGTTTCTGTGGCTGGGCAGTAATTGTTCTGGGTCTTCCTTTTTCTAAAATGAAGCTCTGTCTCAGTCAAGGCATTAGCACTTTCTGCAAGTAAGTTTTTTCTGATCCTTGCCTTGGATATTTAAGAAGTGAAGTGTTGAATATCACAGGTCCCTGTATTTTAATTCTGCTGTGGTTTGAGAGCCCTGGAGCTGCTACCAGCTAGATATTGTGGAGTACTGCAATCACGTGGAGCTGTAAGAAAGCATAATCATTGAGCCAGACCAGCTACATCAGGATTTAACCTTTATTCTACCCTATAGTTGTTGTGGGGTTGTCTTTCAGCTGCCCAAACTGGAGTGGCATTGACCCTGAGGTGCGGGAGCGGCTGACCAGGAGGCATGAAGATGGGGAATTTTGGTAAGTAGCACAGGCTGACGGGAATGTCTTCTCTGCTATTTTTCACACAAAGTAATCTCTCCCAGTATGTTCTCCAAGATGAGTGAGCAATTTCACCCCAAATCCTAGTACTAAATCACAGTGGGAGAGAGGGAGGATAGACAAGGTTATTGTATAGAAAACCCGTCTGTCCTAAGGAGACGTTGCCTGTGGCATTGCCTCCCACAGGATGGCGTTCAACGACTTCCTGAGACACTACTCCCGCCTGGAGATCTGCAACCTGACTCCAGACACCCTGGCAAGTGACAGGTACAAGAAGTGGAGCCTGCTGAAGCTGGATGGGAACTGGAGGCGAGGAGCCACTGCAGGGGGCTGCAGGAATTACCCAAGTAAGAGTGTGTGGCCAGCACTGTGATGGAGGAAACCCTTTATACTCATCCACTTGTACTTTCTCTGGGCACTTCTTCTGGGAGCTGGTTTGGGGTGGTCTGTGGAAGAGGAGGATGTACCTGGGATATCCAGGACTGACGTCCAAAAAGTGCAAGTGTTTGGGAAGCGTGGCTCCCTGGTAAGGGTATAGTTGTGGTTGTCAAGGCTGAGGAGGGGAGTGTTTTAGTTTTTCCTTCTCTCAGCTCGTTTTGGAAGGCAGAGCCGTATCTGTCGTAGCGGACGTGTATGTATCGGCACAGTTGCTTTCAAAGAAGCCTCTAAGCAGTTTACATAAATCCACTTCCTAGACACTTTCTGGACAAATCCACAGTATTTAATCAAGCTGGAGGAAGAAGATGAGGATCCTGATGATCCTGAGGGGGGCTGTACTTTCCTCATTGGCCTGATTCAGAAGCACCGGCGGAAGCAGAGGAAGATGGGAGAGGACATGCATACCATCGGCTTTGCAATTTATGAGGTGAGTAAGGCAGTACAGGTGCATGGGAGGAAGAGGAAAACTTGCCCTATAAATGAGGTAGTGCAATCCTCAGACCAGGCTTTCTACCAAAACTCAGCTGGGTTGAGCTGGACACCAGCCGCAGTGAGGAAAAGTCCACTTAGATGTTTAAAAAATTATCCTCCATCAAAACAGTGGTCAAGCAGAGGGACAGGTACCCAGAGAGATGATGGAATCTGCATGCCTGGAGATATTCAGACCTAGACTGGACAACGTCCTGAGCAACCTCATCTAACTTTAGTATTGGCTTGCTTTGAGTAGGGGGTTGAGCAGGATGACCTACAGTGGCTGCTTCTCACCTTTAATATCCTGTACTTCTAAATGAAGGAGCAGAAGAAGTATTTAAAAAAACAAAAATTAAAAGTGCAGAAATCCAGCCTGACCTTCACTTGCGGTGAAAAACAGTGCAGCCGTGTTAGGGACATGACCCTAGCTAGGACACCTGTTCTAGCTTGGGGGGTGTGAACCCAGCAGCAGACCCAGCCAAAACACCTGTAAAACTCCTTCTGCTGAGTGAAGGGTCAGAGACATGTCTATGGTAACTCCTTAAGCCGGACATTTTGTTCAGAGCTGCAAAGCAACAGTGCTTAACTGGCAGTGAAAATAGGGCTAATGGTCTTTCTTGTGGGTTGCTCTGTAACTGTAGGCAGTATGTGTGACTGCTTGCTTTCTCGGTATCCCAGCTTTGGAGAAGCAAGTCAAAGAATCTGGTCACCATAGGCAAATAAGGCTTAAAGCAAAGCTAGGCCCCCTGAACCCGTAAGGAAACAGAAAACTGCATTATTGTCTTGCTCAGTCCCTGCCTCCTCTCCTGATGGTGGGGAGGTTGGGGGGTGAAAGAGAAGGTGGGAAGAAATAGTAGAGAAACTGAGTCTACAAAAAATATCACAGTGGGCCACAGGGTAGAGGGTCAGCAGGAAACCACAACCAGCCTGGCTGTGTCTGTGCCAGGCTGTGCCCACGCTGCCCTGGGTGAGCCTTATCTGCCTCCAGGATGGAGCTGGGAGCTGAGCCAGCGGTCAGCGTTGGGTGGTGTGGGCTCAGCATTCACCTTTCCCCCTTGAACTGAGTGTGGATGTACCCACTAACCAACAATGGTGTGGCCATTCAACAATCAAGTAACTCTCTCCTTTTCTCCTTGCAGGTGCCCCCAGAGGTATGTAGCATGCATTGGTGGTCAAGGTGCAGACTTGGGGCTGAACAGCTTGTGGGAAGAAACGGTTCAGAGGATCCTCCTTCACTGCAGGACAACACTGACTGTGCAGAGCCTAAACTTAGAGGCCATTTATTGTGGAAGGGGCCTTGAGCCCGTGTTGCATTTTCAGAGCATCTTGGGTTGGGATAAGAGCTCTCTGTACTGCAGAAACTCACCAATGCTGCTCTTCCATGGGTCTTCTCCCAGCCCAGACCCATAACCGCTCCCCCAGAGTACAGCTGCTTTTCTCAGGTTTGCACAGAGTTCATGTCTGACACACAACTAATATTCCTAGTGGGTGTTCAGTTTCATCTCCCTAAGTACCGTCATTATTGGTTTCTCTCTGTTTCTACCTGCAGGTAGCTAATAGCATGCCCTGGGGATCAGAGAGGGGTGTCAACCAAGTGATGCCTATGCAGTAGGAGGCAGGGCTGCAGATGCCTCCGGGCTGTTGCTCCTCAGAGGAAGGAGTGAGGTTGAGCAAAATGCCGGGGTAACCTCATTACAGGGCTTGCTGTACCTGCAAGGGTGCATGCGAAGCAGCCAGGGCACCTTGCAGCTCCTGAGGCTATGCTCAGACCAGCTGCTGTTCATCTAAAACGTGGTTTCATCAGGACAGGAAATGGTGCTGCCAGTTAATTAAATTTCTTGTGTACCTTTGGAATGCCTTAGCAGTACTCTGTCAGCCACTCAACTCTCACTCTAGTGGTCCAAAGACCTGATTTCCATGAAAATGAGACTCTAGCTGCAGTCCCAAGACTTTTCCCCAAAAGGTGGAATTTTATCTCCCACCATGGCAGCGGGTCTGACAGGTTTTGCATTCTTAAAAATCCAGGAGGACAGGAAGGGGGAGGTTTCTGAACCATGCACATTCCTGCTGTTTGCTTCTAGAACTGAGCTAGCCCACCTGTAAGACCCTGTGCAGAAGGGTTTGTTTGAAGATGTTACACTCCAAATACCCTTTTATAATGCGTAATGTTTATTTTATTCTTGTAGCCCTCCATAGGCGGGCTCTCTGCCTCGAGGCAGCCTGACCTCAGAGGCAGAACTGAGCTGCAGTCCCCTGGTGACACCAGCTCTGGGGACCAGGGGGACATGGGTTGTAAGCCATTTCACTTTAAAGAAAAATAGTTGGTGGAAGAGTTTGCCATGCGTCTTCACACACTGTTCATCATCTGCAAAACATAAGCATGACCTGAATGGTTTATTGAGATGATCTGCAAAATACATTTGCAGTTGCAGCTCAGGAGCATTGTAGTGGGATGCACCCACCCCCTTTCTCTTACCTCTCAGTTCTGTTGAACAGACATCTTTTTTTGTCCATACATAGCTAATTGTCATATCTATTATATTTTTAATTTGTAAATGCAAATACATGCAAACTGTGGGGTTTTTTTTCTTTTTCTTTGCTTTTCATAAGTTTTCAGGCCAGACAAACATTCATCTGAGCAAAAACTTTTTCCTGACCAACAAAGCAAGAGAAAAATCAAACACCTTTATCAACCTCCGAGAAGTGCTGAACAGGTTCAAGCTCCCTGCGGGAGAATATATCGTCGTGCCCTCAACCTTTGAACCCAACAAGAATGGGGATTTCTGTCTGCGAGTCTTCTCTGAAAAAAACGCAGACTCCACGTATGTATCTTTCTTGTAACCACGTAAGAGCGGCGTGGGTGTATGGGCAATCTCTGGTCCCTCTCACAGGTGTTGAAGGATGAGGCAGCCCAGGGCTGGGGTACATCAGCTTCCCGCAGGGAGCAGGAGGGGGGATGCACAACTGCCCTACGTGGATGCAGTCGTGGGGGTTCTTGTTTGTCCCATTTTCCCCGTGTGCAACTGAGGAAAGTTTGAGTAAACTTAGCAGGAAGGAATGGTGGAAGAAAAATAATAATAATATACAAGTATTATTGTATTGGTTTTGTTGTTATTATGACCAGTCCTACCTGGGCAGACATTTTTTGTTACTGGGCTGTAGGCAGATGGTGCCACAGCACAGGTTGGCCTGTGGAGAGAAGAAAGCCCCAGAGAGCAGCAGGCGGGGCTCCCCACTTGGGAGACAGAAATGCATGTGCTTTCAGCTCTGGGAACACGCTGATCACAACAATTGATCTCACACCTTTGAGATCAGGCTGGAAAAAAACTCAAAATACTTGCTCAACCAAATGATTCCTTCACTAAAATTAAAATGGGTTTTAATGGAACTGGCTCAAATCATACTTAGCTGTGAAGTTGTGAAAAAATTTAGACACATCACATCTCAAAGAGCAGCTGGGCTAAGGCCTTGGGAAGGGATGTGGGATCTTTCATATTGAGTTCCCTATTTCAAAGCAGGCAAAAACCTTTCTACTATTCTGTAATCTTTTGTTGCATGTTTCTGTAGCGGTGAGAAAATTGGACGTCAGTTGTGTGAAGGCACGTTTAGCTTTTGATGGGCCCTTAGCAGTGCTTATGAAACACTTCTCCCATTCTGGCATGTCCAAATGACTTTAAGGGACTTGCTTTTTTCTGTTCTAAAGGAAGAAAGAAAAGGAAAAAAAGTGACTAGATAAAGTTTGATTTACACCCAAGAGCCTCTCCTGGGCTAAGGTCTGTCTGTAGGCAGTGGCACTAAGTGACCCAAAGGGTTATATCTGACCCAAAATCCTGTCTGTGGCTCTGCGGGATGCAGTAATGTTTTGAAACTCTTGTTGCAGAGCTGGCAAAATACTGCTTTCACTGGTGGTAGGCAGCGTCTGTGGCTGATTATTCCAGTAACTTTTGAACACTCCTCATTATTCCCATAATGTAAAGAATCTCTCTTTAACTGAAACTCAAAGGAAGGGCATCAGAAAAGTGACTTGTTTTGGTTTTAATATTGATTTCTTTATCTTTCTAGGGTTATAGATGATGAAATTGAGGCCAATTTTGAAGAGGTATATCTTAAATGTTTTAAATGGAGACGATTTTGTCATAAATAAGTGGGGTTGGAGTGCCTGTTCCCTGTGCAGGGCAGTGTTTTTCTATAAGCATTGATAAGAGACATCATCCCGCTTTGGAAACAGATTTCTCAGTATCCATAGTTGAATGTCCAGCTAATGAAAACATCATAAGCAATAATGGAAACCTGTGTTGTCCTTTATCCAGAGTGGTGAGCTTGGGCTTCCCAGGTAGAGGAGATCAGGTACTCTCTGCAGAGGTAACTGGAGCCATGGGAAATTCCCTCTGCCCTCCAGGAATCCAGGAGTGCAGCCCTTTAGCCATAGGAGTGGTTTTGCATGTGATGTTGTTTCCATGAGTCAGTAGTGGCTCACCATATGTTTAGTCTTGGTGAAGCTGGGGATATTTTGCCTACTAATGCATCTTACGTCTCTGTAATTTCTTTTGTTTTTTTCCTTTTTTTGCAAGATGAGAACTTAGGTTTTGCTTTCTTTAGATGAAGACAGCTAGTCCAACAGTAGTAGTAGCAGCAGCAACAGTGAAGTTCTGAATTTTGTAGTGATTTTTTTAATAAAATTAAAAAAAATATATATTTTTTTTTTTTAGTAAAAGCCATTGCAAAAGTTCTTAATTCCTGCAGTGTTTGCAATGCCAGCATTTTGAGGCACCCCTGAAACTAAAACTGATAAAAATCAAAGTGAAAGCACTCTCTCTGTACCTTGAACTTTGCCATTTAAATTGTGTTTTACTAGGGGCAAGGAAAGGCATTAGTCCATCTCGGGCAGAAAAGTTCTTCCTTTCCATATTTTCTGTTTCTCTCTTCTAGACCGAGATCAGTGAAGATGACATTGAACCCAGCTTTAAAAAGCTTTTTGGACAGCTAGCAGGAAGTGTGAGTGTTTTTCTGTTAACATCTTACTGGTAACAGGGGTGAGTGGGTAAGAGGGATGCCTCCCCCAGGATGGAGTTTAATTCTTGTGCTGAGTCAGATCTCAAGCATGTGCATAATTGTGCATGCAAAAATCTGTGTAGTCTGCTACAATGGATTTGTGAGTGCTCCTGGAGGACAATCTTCACTGTCTTTGAACTGCAGGCTTGACTTTCATCTCCGCAGGTCCCTAATTCTGTCCTTTGGGCAGAGCATTTGGTGGAGTTGCATGGGTCCCTGTGGGGGATGATGAGGGCTGGCCTGTGCCTCCTTCCCAGGCTGCTCTCACCTGCCCGAGGGCTCGGGCAGACCCCACAGCCCTGTGTGCTAATGCCTGGAAATTGGTAATGCTCCTGGGAGCTGGGGAGAGCTTACCACTTGTGTTTCCATCCAAGGCAAACAAACTCCAAGGGATGTTCGAACTTGGCCACTCGCCCAAAGGAGTCAGAGGCTGCTTATGAGATGGTGTCTGCAGCTCACAGTGAAAAACTTGTTTTTCTATTTTCCGCAGGATGCAGAGATCTCCGCCTTTGAACTGCGCAGCATCTTGAACAAAATCATGGCTAAACGTAAGTACCTTCCTCCAACTGCAGCTTCAGTTGGCCACCAACAGGTTTCCAGCATGGCCGTGAGAGCACAGAGCGCACCACTGACCTGGGCAGTCAAAACCCTGGGCCCTGCCCCAGACCTGCAGCTTGGCTCTCCATAGGGCCATGGCCATGTGCTATCTCTGCTTCTTCAGGGGGCTGCAGAAGTGCTGGGGCTGTGCCTGCACTGAAGGTGTGTTTCACAGGACACGTGCTTTGGCAGGGCACATATGGGTGCCTTTTATCCCAGCATCTGCTACTGGGAATTGGCTGCTGGGAAGATGGAGAGATTTGATTGATAATAATCAAGAGAAGGTATTGCTGCTACTTTAGTTTTGAACCACTCAGGATTCAAGCAGTAGCCCAGCTAATGGTCTGGGGTGTCCCTGAGGAGGAAGAGAAACTGAAACTCTGGTTGTCTTTTTCTGTGAAGTGATTCAGAGCTTGGCTCTGCATTATTTTCCTTTCCATTAAATGGTGCTCGAGAAATAAGTGCTTGGAGAAATAGTGTCTCTTTAATTTCCAAAGTGAAATCTCAGCCAGGTAGCCAGGACTGTGTTGTATGTCTGTGTGCACCCATCAGTTAGCAATGGTGTATTGCTGGTACTGAGCTTGATTTGATGTTCTTCTCTTGCATGAAGCTACCTACCACTGACCTCCATGTGTCAGAAGTCCATGTTGTCCACAGAAGTCCATCCTTGTCTTTGCAGGCAGACAATAGGGCAGGAAAGCTTTATCTCTGTCTCTTCTAGCACACCTACAAACCAGACTAACTGGGCTGTTTGCTTGGGGAAACATCACAGCTAACTTTCACCCTAAGCCTCTTTGTCATTTGCAAAGGAAGCTGCCGATGACCTGGAAGCAAATAAGGGCTGATGTGTATACACTGGTTACAAAGCTCATGAGCTTTAGGAAGGTGCTGTGGTACAGTATGCAATGATAATCCTGTCTTTTGCTCTTTCTTTGCAGGCCAAGATATTAAATCTGATGGCTTTAGTATTGAGACATGCAAAATAATGGTTGACCTGTTAGATGTATCCTTTAAGGCTGTTCTTACTCTTCCGCCTGTGCTGAAGTAGGTGAGCTGCCTTTGCAGTGGTGGGTCCATACTGATGTACTAATGACTCCTGAGGTGGAGAAGCTGGTTTTACCCTGTTTCCCCTGAATAAAATTGGTAGCCCTTGCCATTACTGCTGACTGTGACACATCCATTCTCTCAGGCAGCAGGGAAAATCCATTATCAGACAGGATGATCTGCTTTGAAGACTTCCCAGCTGCTGCGTGCTCTCAGTGTGGTGTGGGCAGCCTCAGCTGTAGAGTTTGAACACGCACATCTGGGTGCACTTCACTGCTCTGTTATCTGTCTGGAGTTGGTAAGAGCATCATAAAGCCACAAGGAGTTAGCAAATAGAAAATGAGGGAAACAGATACAGGAAGCAGAGAGTATGCTGGATTTTAGGAGCTTTTACTCCTAAGAATAAGGGCAGAAGTGTAGGATGAAGGATCAAGTCTAAGAATAGTTGTGTGTTCAGCTTCTCTGTGCAGTGGGAGTTGAATTGCATAGTTAGAAAAAGGGAAAGTTACCAAAACAAAATAATCCTCTGCTATAATTTGGTGTAAAATATGGCAGTCCGTAGGGACTCCTTAGCAGTTTTTGGGAGCCATGCCATGACCAGATTCTTTTGTTAGCTGCTTGTGCAAGAACTGAAATCCTCCAAATAGCAGGCTTGGTTGTGTCTTTTCCTGTTTATAATCCAGACTTAGGACTCATGCTCCTGTAACTGCAGGTGTTGAACCAACTACACAGAATGAAATGGCATCATCTTGGCTGTTCTATACATGTATTGAAAAGACAGAGAGCTGCTAAAGGAGGAGCAGAAAGAGCTGGTGAACTGACCACAGTTTAAATGAGTCCATCATCTTATTGATTTTAAAAAGACATCTCGGACAACAATTGTCTATTCAACAGGATGAGTCCTTCAGAGAGGAATTGCATCCTTTTCTTAATTGCAATTACTATTTTTTTAAAGTATTAAGTCACAACTGCCCATGTAAGTAAACCCAGCACAGGGAGGAGAAACCCCTTTTCCTTCCCTCCAAAGAGATTCCCTTAACTCAAAGAAGAACGATGGGAGTGGTAAACTGGGTCTGAAGGAGTTTCACACCCTCTGGACAAAGATTCAAAAATACCAGGTAAGATTCAGCCTTTTTGGGAGAACGTGCAATCAAATGTAGACTGCTTAGTCTCATACAATGTGTAGAGTCACGCTTCCCCAAGTGGGGACTCTCCCTTCAGCCCACAGTGCATTTGTGTCCTCAGTCCCCCAGGTTTTGTCCCTTGGAGTCCAGGGGTGTGTGACTGCTTGTCCTTCGGGCGCTTGGGTGAAAGGCTGAAGGAGAGGCTGCCTCTCTTCCTGCCTTACTCTCAGAGGGATTTCTGTGTTTATTTTAACTCATGTACAAATACGTTTACCCTTCCCACTTAACAGTGCGAGTTTGGTGTCAGTCTTGCCACATTGGCAGTGATAGTGCCATTTTGCATGGGTGTTTTCTCTAGTTTTTTATTGGCTCTGGCTGCTGCATTAAATTGACTTACTTTCTAAAGCCACTTTTAGATGAACTCGGAGATAAGTAACTAGTCCTTCAGACCAACACTGCAAATGCTCCTAAGTAAGTGCAGGCTGCATTTAAGAATGTTTGACTTCTGACAAAAACCAAAACACACTCTGAATTATTGACAAGTTTTGACTTTGGGTTTTGTGTTCTGCAGAAAATTTACAGGGAAATTGATGTGGATCGATCCGGTACCATGAATTCATATGAGATGAGGAGAGCACTGGAAACAGCAGGTATTGATACTGGTCTGTCTCTTTTTAGGATTATATCAGTTTCAAGCTAGGTTGATAGATGCTCACTAGTCTCCTGTATATCACTTGTAAGCTGAAAAATCCTGTGTTCCCAGACACAGGAAAGGCCTCTGTTTAATCTAGACACTCATCCTGGGCTCTTGTCTTTGTGTAGCAGTGTCTTGGCACACAGGCACACTAAAAGCATCTCAAAGGAGTGACAGGTTTGCAGTTACTTTCTTTAATGACCAACTTTTGGAGAAGCACAAATAACTGCAACATTCTGGTCTCGTAACAGTGTACTGTTGTCTTTCAATGAGTCTCTCCGGGTATATGTGGGTTTGGTATAAGCCAGTATAACTGGGATACTGTGACCTGGGGAATGGAAGAAGTGGCTTGACCAAGGGGTGATGCTCACAGGAGCGTTAAAAGAAGAGTCACTTTGCTACTGTAACTACTGAAAAGCAAATCTGAATTATGATGGTGAGTGAGGGGCATATCACAGGGCTATACGATCCCAAATCAACTTACTGATCTTCTGGGGCCATCTTAATGTCCGCATTTGGGCTCTCTGGAGCTTTCACCTCCTGTCAGCACATAAGATGAGGCAGCATTTCTTTTTGTCCCAAAGTTTAGATGCTCTTTGGAAATAGAGACCCATTTGCCCACAGAAAGCCACTGCTTCATCTTGGGTCTCAGTGGGCCAAGTCTGGCAGCCACCTCGTCACCCAGGGAAGGACCACGAGCTGGAGCAATTGGCCGTGTCACGTGGGAAACAGTAGTACAGGTGTGAGAGCACATGCAGCAGGAAGAACACACGTGACCTAGTCACAGCTCTGAATCACTCCAAGTACAGAGGGGGTTGTTGGGAGTTTCCAAAATGGAATAAATATTCTTAACATTTGAGAATTTAACCAAAAGTAGCTAACTGAATTTCTGGCAGTGTGTAAGGTTGGGGTTTTTTGTTGGTTGGAGCTTTTTGCATATTTTTTCTTTCACCTCTCTCTTAAATCCTTGACATTGTATTTCTAGGGTTCAAACTGAACTGTCGGTTACATCAAATCATTGTGGCTCGTTTTGCTGATGAAGACCTCATCATTGACTTTGATAACTTTGTCCGGTGTTTGATTCGACTGGAAACCTTGTTCAGTGAGTACATGCTTAATAACCAGACAGACTCTTTGCTTTGTGTTTTCAAGTCCAGGATAATTTATTCAGAAAACTTTGTACTTGAATCAAAGCAACTTCAAAGCTGAGCTATAAATCCAGCAACCCAATCTGCACACTCCTCCTAGATGTAGGAATCAGCCTTTTAGGCCAGGCTGCTGAACTGGAGCCAGACAGTCTTCCATGCAAACAACTAAATGTTGATTTAAAACCAAAAATCAATCTAAACACTTATAGATTGACAAATAATGTTAATATTACAGACTGAACCATTAAAAATGTTCAGTCTCATTCTTGCACATGAGCATGCAATGACTTTAGAGTGGCCCTTTCTGGTTTGGCGTGCATACCATTGTCATAAACTTCAGAATCTGGGACTACATTTCTTTTTGATCCTGAAGCACAAGGAAGGGGAAGGCCTTCCAATTAGTTCCCATATTCATCTTTGTCTGTCATCTCTTTGTTACCACAGAAATGTTTAGAAAACTGGACACTGAGAAGACTGGAACAATAGAATTGAACCTCATTAATGTAAGTTCATTTAGCTCTAAAATATTTGTTGTCTTCTTTTTTTGAGGCGGGGGGAAGGAAGGCATTAACAGTTGAGACTGTCCTGTTCCATTCTGACTGATATGGCTGGTTATATGTATTCACATATATGCTGGATTTATATAGCTTGTCCATTTATAAGCAGCCTTAAGAAAGGTTACCCTTTTTTAAAATGTACCTATGTCACACTGTATTCTCTAACAAGCAGGCCGGGTTACTTGAGCCTGATGCCACTTACATACCAGCCAAAATTACTGCCAGTATGCAGGCTCCTTTCCTGTCTTTTCTGTCAACAGGGTAAAATGTAGGTGCAGTAGTGACTCATGGTGTTGACCACATGTGCCCTGTAGAAAGGACTAAGGAGAAAACCACTCTCCTACACGTGTTCAGCTTGCTTATTACCTGAACATAACTTATTTCTGGACCTACATGGGGAATGTAAAAATCATCCCAAAACTCTTCTGAGTTAAACGAGATGATACAAATTTAAATCGTTCAGAAAAGATCCTAAAATTATTTCTGTAACAATAGGCTTTCTTCATGCTACAGGTATTCTTACTAAACTTAACCTTGGGCCATTTTCTTCTCTCTCATTATAGTGGCTGTGCTTTACTGTCATTTGAGCCACTGCCATCAGCTCAGGAGAACTCAAAAAGAGCAACATGACTAGGTGAAGATAATCAAGCAAACATACAAGCAACATCCTAACATGAATGTGCCTTAACTTTTATGCATGGCAGATTTTGCACACAGTTATAAAGAGAAAAGTGTTCTACTTCAACAGAAGAATCTGTAACCTCATTTTTATGGGTCTGACAGTCTTTACTACTATATATCCTTTGTACAAAAGCTTTAATTTAGTATAAATCCTCAGTGCAACCCTTGAAAATACTGCTTTGCTAATAGCTGTGTGTTTAAGGTGTTTTACATGACTTGTGGAAGAAAGCTCATTATAGCTTGACAGTCTGGTTTAATAAGTGCTTTTTGAGTAACAGCTCCATTCCAGCCTGCGTATCTGAAACTAGAAAAGGGATGGTATTGCATGTGCCTGAATACAGGTGTTTAGGTAAGGTAGGGGTCCCTTAGATGCTTTCTGTCAGTATTATTCTGGTTAAATATTTGTTGAAGAGTTTGAGTAGCAAGTACATGTTTAGTCAAACTGAAGGACAAGTCTGACCATTGATGTGCCTGTAGCAGGAGGCTGTTGGCAACCAGACTCTTCTGAAAGCAAGCCTATGCTCTCAGGTGGAATCTTGATTTCCTGCATCTTATTTATCTTCCTTTGAAATACAAGAAAGTATTTAAATAAAAACAGTAGAAATAAAGTTTGCAGGACTGTTATTCCTTCTACAAGTAAGCAATAGATCATTAACAGAGCAGCTGCAGAGCTTTCCTTGTCAGGAACAGAGTATGTTGCCTCTTAAAGGGGAAAAATGGCATTCCAGAGCTGACTAGGCACTGACAGGCACTCTGGCTGTGTGTCAGTTAATGAAATGCTAGATAGTCTGATACTTTAAAAGATTAATGCTTGAAAAACTTCAAGGTTTCCAGGAAAGGTACTTGATACTATATACCCCATACACAACCTATTAAAATCATGAGGCTGTGAACACAAGCGGATTTCAGCTTCCAGGAGTTCTGACTTACTTAAGCTTGCCCACCTGAGGAATTGTGTCCCCCCCTTTGTACAAGTTCTTGTATTTATGGGCACCTTTTCAGAAAGCAGTAAGGACTGACCTAGTAGGAAAACATGAGCCTGAAGGGTGAGAGAGGGAGGTATTTCATAAATATCTTATGGTTAATAGAGAGGATCAAATCTTCTCTATTAAATAGTGTTCATTATCAAATTGTTATTCCCAGATAAAGGATAGTTTCATGGCAAAGGCTTTAACTGGAAAGTACATGTACCAAGTTTTTTTCTTAAGTATGTCCCTTAGCTTTTAAAGGTTAACTATGGTTAGGTGCAGCTTAGTTTTAAAGACAGAAAGACTGTCTTAAACAAATGGGGGAAGAGGGCTTTAATTTAATACAGAAAGTAGTTGAATGTTAGTGTAATGTAGAACAGCAGTATGTCTTACTGGTAGCATTTTCAGATAGTTTAATAAAAACTTGATACTAAAATACCCAGAGTTAAAGCTTAAGAGGAGACAAAAGTTTAATGGTATCACAGTCAGGTAAAAAGTAAATTGTCAAGGACTACAGAAAGTTTCTACACTTAGTTTTCAAAGTACAAAATACAATAAATACATGAGGCTCTTTGTAAAAAGAGTAATCTAAAACTACATTGTCTGTTACGGCACATAATACTTTGAATACATGGAATTCCTAAGATGCTACAGCATTTCTAAAAGTTATTGCTTAATGGATTGGTCACGTGGTTGTCACTGTTCAGATGCACTTCAGTTTAGCTTCTTTAACAGACATTCTGCTTCCAGCATTTGGGTGCTGTGCACGTACTTTATTTTAATTTCTCCCATCTGGAAAAAGCCTCGGGATAAATTTGGACAAAGCAAAGTTCTCTGTTTCATGATGTTTCCTTCAATGGTATATTGAAAAGGTCCTTGTATTTAATGCAGAAAAATGTGAAATTCATTTCTGCCATGTTTGAAGAAATCAAGAGTGGGTACTTGAACATAATGGCTTGCTTAGACCAAAGGCAGCAGTCTTTCATTTGCTTGTAAGCATTATTTCATCTTGTAGAATGCCCTCATCCATTTGCTAATGCATCAATCCTTCATTTGTTTTCAAAGCACATTCTTCATAGCTTTCAAATTACATTGTCATTTAAATAAGTCTTATGATATTGGAACCAACACAAAATGAAATTTTTTTTTGTAAGTCATCCATGATTAGTACTTCAAGGATTGGGCTTCTGTACTATTTCATGCCAAGCTTCTTTGTCTAGGTTTAATCCTTGGATACAGCTGAGGGTAAAACAGAAATGAGATTTAAAATTTTAGTGCTTTAAAAGGTTGCTTATTTTAAAAGAAAAAAAGGAAAGAAAAACCTCTCTTTGGTGCTACAATTCTAATGTAATCTCTAGTAGCAAAAGCATGCTTATAAAAAACACCCAGAGCACTAACATAAATTTAGCATTCTTAGGCAAGCTTAAAAAATACTAACCCTGTCAGTACAAAAGGAAGGTATTGAACAGCACGTAATTCAGTACCTTCAGCTCTACCCAGATGGGTGGGCTAGGAAAAGCATGTGGCTTTGTAAGTCAAGAGACTTTTGTGTTCAGTGAACTATAGGATTTTTTCCCTGTTTTATAAATGGAAATAGAGAGGTATTAAAGTCCATTTTGCTTTCTTTCTCTCAATGCCTATCAGCCTTTACATATCTATAGCTTTGGGCAAGCTGGAAACATCTGGCTGCATAAGGACCCTGGAACTGTAGGAGCTGTGCTTTAGTTAGGGCATAGTGGGTGGCCAGTTAAATTCATTTAACCAGCTGGCAGTAAATCAGTAGCTGCCACCCTGTGGCCCTTGAGCTATGTGCTATTCTCACATTCTGGCTACACACAGAGGTACAGAGACAGCCTCAGCTGCAGGGTGACGATTGATGGGACACAGCACACAGCCCTGCCAAGATGCTTGGGAAGCTCTTGGCTCCCTCTTGCAAAGGGCTGTGGGAACAACTACTGCTCTGCAAAGCGTGGCTACTGACATATAAAAATAGAAAGATACACTTTATACAGTAAGGAAAGATGAATCCTCCATGCTCAAAATGGCAATGCATGTCTACATTATATCCTGGGGTTTTTCAGCTAAAGTTCTCCTTAAAGATGCCCTCTTCCCTCTTCAACCAGACTCTTCCTCCTTTTTCATAGTCAGCTAATGATTAAGAGAAGACCAACAACTTCACCCACAGTTTGTCTCAGCCTGCTACGATTTCACAACTAACAGAGATGAAGTCAGGCAGTTGCAGTAGCATAACACTCAATAGTGTTAAAAAGATTTCATTTGGTATTAAGAAGTCAGTATTTTGACAGTATTATCTTATTTGCATTCAGTTTTAGAGCTCTCACACAGCTTAGGGAGCTAGTGAGTCACTACGGGTAGAGTACTGATGCAGATAATTTCATCCTTGTTTTTATTCAGTGCACTTAACTGCAAAAGGATAAAGCAACTGTGATAAAAATACAACTTAATATATGAATATATTAAACTACCAAACATTTTCCTCTGTGCTGAACATTTAGCCTAGATTTCAGCTGCTATGTTAAGAGTCCAGTAATTGCTTTTGAAAATAACCACAAAGTTTGGTAGCAGTACTAGAACAACTGAACAGACACAAGAGTGTAACAGGTAATATTGGGCTTGAGAGGTTTTCCCCAAAGGTTCTGCTCAGACTGTGTTATGCTTAGAAGGATGAGTTGTGATCCCCAGTTTAAGCTGTGTTGCCTTGTGCTTTTTATTGCGGAAGCACAAATGCTGCTTGTGTTCTCACATGCCTGCGCTCACGCTGAGTGTGCAAGCTTATGAAGAAGTAGCACATGCACAATTCACCCTGGGGCAGGAAAAAACACTGCCCTTTCTCACCTTTCTGACCTTACTGTGCAAGGCTGATGGCTGCTCTCAATTTAAACATGTTTGTTTGGAGAGGAAAAAAACTGAGCAGAAGTCCTATGTTAGGGAGAACTTTACAGTACATTGTGGGTAGGCCTGACCTGAAAGTGATACAGAAATGAAAACTGATTTTGCATTAGATAGAGTCACTCTGCAAAATCTAACTGGTTTAAGAGTAAGGATTATCTGAATGAGGAAGGAGGTTCAGCCTCTTTCAAGCATCATACATCAATCAGCTAAAATTCACAGCTGTTAATCTTTAGCATTGGCAGAACCTCTTATCTCCAGCAGCAGGGCAGCTGGATATGTAGAAAAAAACTTAATGGAATTTTTATACATGTGTCCATCTGCTATAGTTTTCTAGCAACTCAGCCAGGAGGAGAAATATGGGGACATAATTGTAAGTATCTATTATTTGTACATAGTTGTTCTGAATAAAAGAGGTAGTACAGAAGGTGATGAGGAAAGGAGAGGCCATTCATTTAAGACCTTTGACATATGGTTGAATATTACTTAAAGAGCATAGGAGAAAAAGATCTGCCTATATTTGGCAATGCGATCTCTCTTTCAACACTAGAAAAAAAACAACAGAATTTTTCAGTGTTTGTCTTAAAACTCTCTGTGAAACTATCTTGGATCACAAGGTGCACTGTGTACACCCAGACAGAAAAGGACTTGTGACTCATTCGTCATACAAGCTTCAGTTCTTAGGGCCCTTTGTGCCAGTACATCACTTTCTAAAAGATGCAAACAGAACCGGGTTTCCCCTGCTAAACAAAAGCTTATGCACATGTCGTGTTCAGATAAAAGTAGGGGTTTTTTCTCTAAGATGGTGAGACAAGGTTAGTATTAGAACCTGCTGTGTGTAGAAGGGTGGTGATACATGTTGTTGTTTTATGCCCACATTAATATGATCTGTGTTAGGTACCTAAACAGGGTGTTAACCCACTCTGCCAAGGTATTCAATTCCCCAGATGAATAAGTGGAGAACATCAACTCCTTCCTCCTGACTTCTGAAATTGCACTTAACCTAGATGCATGAGAATAATGTTGTGTATACGCTACATAGTGGGGTGGGGTTTTTGACTCTGGAAATATCAAGGACTCACCCCTAGCAGGTTGCGGGGAACATAGCCTTCCTTGTCATTCAGCCGTGCCCACCACCACTCAATTTCATCTTCATCTTCCCGGCGCAGGATTGTCATGCAATCTCCTTCTTTCATGGAGAGCTCATCATCATTCTGAGCCTCATAATCCCAGAGGCCATAAATCACTCCTTTGTTCATTATCCCCATTTTCTCCTGGACTCCTGTAACATTAAAAACACCGAGCAGCTCAAAAAAAGTTTACAAAAAAAGAAAAAATACAACAGTTGGAAAGACTGCTGTATTCTTACTGGAGAGCAGTCCAGGAAAAGAAAACGAACAACCCCACAACCTCAGTTCCTATCACAATTAGCACACCTTGTTGTCATCAGCCTACTGAAAGCCAGTCCTGGAAAAGGTGGCATTGTGAAGTTAGCCCTTGCACATGACAGACAAATTCCTTCCTTACAGTGTTCAAAAACCACAAGGTAAGTGCAGAGAGGAGCACTGATTGATACAAGGTTATATTTTTGTGCTAGTGTTCACACTTCCTACACCTAAGTGATGAGCAAGAAATACCTGTTTGTACTCTTAGTTCATCAGTAACCTCCATCTGTCAGAGGGAGACAGCAATACCTGCTTATGTTGATCACCACTATCATTTTGATGCTTGAGGTATCATTTGCCACCTGTGTCGCTTTATTCCAGAACTTTAAAACAAGTTGCACCTCAGACCTATAATACCTAAAAGATGTCTGCTACCCACCAGCTGCTTTTATCTCAACAGTTCTTAATTTCTGCCACTATTTTAATTATTTTTTTAAACACTGACATCACAAACACAATTCTGTTAAATTACTTCTGAACCAAGGTGTTTTGGAGAACATGCATATGCCTTGCAGATGCTATTTAGAACTTGCTCGTTCTCCAGCTGTAGCCAAAGATGAAATACTGTTCTTCCTGTACACATACCTCATCTTCTAAGCAGCAAACTGGAAAAAGTATCTTAATCAACTGTTATACAAGCTTTCTCTTATGTAATTATTCCGTTTTAAAATACTGAATCCTACTGCAGTTTTTGTTTGGTTTTGGTATTGCCAGGAGCACATCATATCACAAAACTTGTCATCTCCCTTTCCATCTCTCACCTATTACAACCTTTTGTATGAGATTCTTACCTATGTCTGCTAAAGGAAGCATCTGCTCAAATCAAGTTCTTTATTCTGCATACCAGCTCATCATGTAAAATTAAATTACTTCCACTGCATGCTTAGTTCTGCTCTGAGAAACTTGCTTTGCATTTGGTATAACTAAAGATATGGCAAAAGCTGTGCTCTGCATCCATGTGGAAGGTAAGACTGAGCACTGAACATCGAAGCAGACAGAAGATTCACACAATGGACCTGGTCTTCTAAAAAAGTATTAACAGTCACACCAGGGTAGCAGAGCAAACATGCTCTTAGAGACAGCACAGGCATTAAATCTTAGAAAGTGAAAAATTACGTAATTCAGCAGCATCAGACTTGTCATTTAATCAGTGCTAAAAGACTGGTGGTTTTATTTAAACCTGCCTGTACTTGTTGATGATATTCAGTATTGTGCATCATTTACAACAAAAGGGGATTAGGTGATTCAATGAATTACACCAAAGTTTCTCACCTTACAGATGAGTTTAGAGGGCCAGGTTTTAATGTGGTATCCATTCTGGAAACAGATACACATCCCCAAACTTCTTTCACAGCAATAAACAGATTTAGACATTGAATTAATTTCTTACTATAACTATAGGCAATCAGAAACAGACTTACAATAGGATTAATTCCTAATGGAACAATATGGAAAATATGATAGCTGAACAGCCAGTGTATCAAGAGATACCTTAGTTTCAATGGTTCCAATTTAGAAAAGCTGGCAATAAGCCAAAGCCTTACAGTCCTTTCAGGACCCATTGAAAAGTATCTCATAAACACACACAAAAATCCCAAAGCCAACAAAAAAAAAGAGTATAAAGTGAGACCACGAGATGGTGAGTCCAAAAACCCCCCCCAGAAACACAGTGTGTTTCTTCATGCTATATATAATAAAGCCATGGAGCTCCTTCCCACAGGATCTTGTGGGCTGTTTACCTGAATTAGATAAATTCCCCAAAGAAATCTCTCAAGACCTATTCAACACAAAGATACCATCTCTCAACTCATATCAGAGGTAAAACCATAAGAAATATCAGACAAGTATTTTTAATCTAGTCCTACAATCTTCCTTGGGCATTTGCTGATGTGACCACCCACTGGAGTCTGGATATAAAACTAAATGAAGTTTTGCTTAACCCACAGATTTTGATGCTAGTTAAATAGGCTCCCTCCCTTCATAGGGAAAATGATATATTTGGCACCAATAGATAGAGTTTTCAAGCTTAGTGAGGATAGCTGGACAGACTGTTTTGAAATATGCTGGCTGAGCAGCTTATAGGAACTCAGATCTCGCACGTTCCACCAAACCAGAAGGCTGTATTACAGCTTTTTATGCCATATTACACTGCTACTACTCTAACCTCTTACAGATAGATGACACTCCAGCTGGTAGGTACCTAGAGGACAAGCACTACATACAAAACATACAGAAAAGTAATTTAAAACCTCATTACATACAAAACATACAGTAAAGCGATTTCAAACCTCATTGACTAACACTCATCACACCCTAGGGGGAATTTATCCTCTCAGTTAAAAGATAGTTTCCCTGTAATCTTACTATTTGAATAAAATCTAAATTTAATATGGGATTTCTTTTCAAATGCAAGAGAAGAAAAAGGTCAGAAAGATAAAGTCAAATTCAGTGCTTACTAACCTTCATTAAGGCAAAAACTTGGCAAAACCTTTCTTGGTTCTAAAGTGCACATTAGGAAATATTCATTTAAAGACACCAGGTAGCAGATATGAACCGCCTACTGAGATATCCATACCACTTTTTATGTAAAAAAAGTACTTAGGTGTTAAGATTCACCTAAGCATCACCTCACACTAACATATTTGACGACGTACGCTTTTAACTCATGTCAAAGTTTTTAACGCAGGGGAATGTTTTGTTAGTCAGGTCTTCTCTACAGGTTCAATATTAGAAGGTTAGTCTTGATGGACCTCATTTTGTGACAAGAAGCTGGCTAAAACCTCTCTCTTTCCAAGAGAAACTTGAAGCATGGGCACACAACCTCAGTGTGCAACTTAGCAGTCCTCATGAAAGCCATACCAAGAGGTGCCAGGTGAGTCCCTAGCACGCTCCGTAACTCAGCTGTCATCACCTACCATATAAGAACTGGGAGCACTGCGTATAGCCTTCTTCCATTTCCTCACACTTGTCTGCAGCCGTCTGCATGTCACTGTAGGTCATCGCAAATACAGCTGCACCTGACTCCACCAGGAACTTGCACACCTGCACGTTATTGCAAGATGCTGCACAGTGTAATGGGGTCCTGCAAGTCAAAAAGGAAAAGATGACACATTACTTTTAATGCTTATAGCAGGGCTTACAGACTCCTAGGGGCAAACTGCTTTTGTGCGTGACCTCCAGCACTCAGTACTGCATTGCTGAAGGCTTCCCACCAGAAGCACTTAACCCAGGACTGTCAAGAGCAATTGCTTTTCACAGATAATGGGAGTTACCAAGAGCTGCTTGAGACCTGAAGCTCGGTTTCCATATGGATCTCTAGTTATGCTACCTTTTTCTAATCCATTAACATTTTAAGAACATGCATTAAGGCAATAAAAAATAAAAAAATATATCACTATTAAAAAAACACTTGGAAATCTTCCTGACATCATGCCTCTTACAACCTATAGATAATTACTTCCAAGACCTGACTTGGTGACAAGCGCAGGTAATTGGGATAACTACTGAGGCTGAAGGACAACAAGCATCTTTATTTGGTCTTGAGACTTAGACACTTCTGTTACAGGCAGAAATAATAGTCAAAATTGCTGCCCCCCTCCCCTAGCCTTTTGTAAATAAGCTCCCTAGCTACCTTAAGAAGGATTTGTAACCCATCATCAGTTACAAGCCTAGCTTGAAGGTTGTGGTTTTCTGCTTTGTTTTGGTTTTAAGTTGTCCAAACACGGGACATAGAACTGAGGAGAGCTTGCAGGGCTAGATACTGCCGAGAGCATGTGTAAGCTACAGGCTCTCTCACAGAGAGGACATCAGGAATTTCAACAAACAGCTCATTATGCGTAAACTATCTTCAGTATCTCAAAGAAAGAGAGCAGTTTCCTGACAACTGTATCCATCCTACTAGGCCTCAGGCACACACTTTTTTCATATAGGGAATATTAATATAATTTGCCTATTTCCTCCTCTGCACCTTCTCATGTGACATGCCACAGAGAACTGCTGTTGCTTTACTGTGGAAAAGTTGTTGCCAGCTCTATAGGAGCAAACTGAGGGACCGTCTGAGGGACCTGTAGCAGCCCCCCAGCTGCAGCAGTCTTGTGGGGAGCCTCTGTAAGGTACTGAAAGAAAGCCTTACCATCCATCACTATCTGCAGCATTCACGTTCACACCAAACTGCACCAGGAACTTCACAATTTCTGTGTGCCCAGCACACACAGCGTTGTGCAGTGCAGTAATCCCTTCATCGTTCGGCATGCTAGGATCTTCAACCTATTCAGCAAGAAAAGGAGCCATTCACATTCTGGTGAAACTCTCTACAATAAACATCTCTTCACATATAGCAATAAGTTGTCTTATTCTGAAATATGATTTTTGAGCCATGTATCTATGAAGGACATGAGCAACAGGCAGAAAATACAGCAGTAGCCAATCTTGCAAGAAGACTCACATATAAGCTTGCAGTCTCCTTTTAACAGTAAGAACGTAAAGCAGTTCAGAGAAATAGTACCTTGATAACTTAGTAAAAGCATTTACAACAAATTTCTGCCATTTGACTATTTAACTGTAAGCAACACTCATGTGGATTTTGCTTATCAAATTATCCGATAACACGCCAGACAGGGGATGAAACACTACATAAGAAATGACGGAAAAGTTGTCCTGCAGATTTATAGTCTTGATGCTAAATACCCAGTGTGGATTTAACACATTTTTAAAATCAGCCTCCAAGTGGCCACGTCCTGTTAGGACTCTGCATGTCCTCAAGGGCAGATCTAGGTTTTGCACTACTGTTTTAGCTTCCCCAGTGCAGAAAAGCTGTGACTTCCCAGTTTGAACCAAGATTGCTATTCCTTCCTGTACAAGTCGGCATTTGTACCTCGTAAATTATTCTCTGCACAAGATCAAACTCCCCCTCCAAAGATGAGTCCAGAAGCAATGCGAGGGGATTGAATTTCACTCTCATTCCGTGACCAATTCTCTCAGAGCCAGTTTTACGCAAGTTCGTCCTTTTCCCCTGTGAAAAGGTAACACAAGTTACAGGCACTTTTTTCCTGGGAAGAACAAGAATACAGAATTGCTTACTTGGAAATGACATCAGAAATTACCAATTAAGGCAGTGTTTAATACGAAATTTAGACTATTTTCTACAAATTCTCCAAGACATTATAAATATAGTACTTTAGGCATGTTATAAAAGATCTCTGCCTTTATCTCTAGACAAGGTCACTATTCAACTCATACAGAAGTCACCTTGATCAAACAAACCACTGAAATAATAAAGCTCCCAAATCCCTGAAGATCAGGAAAAAATGTAATTTTTTTTTTTTATTCAGACCATTTCAGCATTAGCTGTTAAAGCTATTACACAAACCATGTAGTATACTCCATGAAGTACACTACTTTTTAAACACCGATGTCAAGCGCCTAACATTTTCCCAAGTTTAGCAGACGTTACCAGGAACATAAACAGTTATGGCAAATGGTTTTGGAAAGAATATAGAACCAAGTGTAGAAATGCTTTAGATGCTCCCAGTGATACTGGAAACCAAGTATTTCTATAGCTGAGTTTGTACTCTCTCCTTTAGAGAATGCACACATTAGCTCAGCACTCTCCCCAGCTGGATGTGCAGCAGCAATAAACACTATTCATAAGGGTATGTAAATTTCTGACAGATGTCCAAGCAAAGATGAATAGAAATGACTCATGTTTTGCAAGAGCAAACATGTGAAATTAAGATATACAAGAAGAGATTCCCAGAAAATACTCTTTTGCCTGTTAATTTATACATAATATCAAAAGTAGAGGCTTTTTAAAGAAAGAGCCTGTCAGCACAATTCAAGTATTTAAATATGAAATCAAGAAGTTGGGCCGGTTTCTTCTCATCATCACAGAATTATTACAAAACCAACCAGAAACGAGTTCTTACAATTTAGGAAATCCTACCACTCAAGTTTCCTTGCAATAGGGAGCAAGGACAACGTCTTTAAAGCATGAAAACATGCAATGACTATTCCATGCAGAAATTACAAGGTTAAAGAGCATATTTAAAGCTTTTAACTCCTCTGCACTAAGGTGATGGAGGAAAAAACACTTTCATGTATCAAATTATTAAAATTCTATTAATGATATGTTTTAAAAGAAACTCTTTGAGGAACTGAAAGCAGTAAGCATTTCTGTTCTACAACAGTGAGATAACCATACCACACACACAGATACAAACTTCTAAAACAAACAAGATGGTAAAATGCTGCCTACCCTTAGCCCAAAGAGACTCCATTTTGATGCAACTTGAGAACTGACTGATGTTAAATCAGGTTCCAAAGAAAAATTCAGAAAACATTTCAGTAGAAGAAATGCAAGCAGTTGATGTCTACAAACGAGTTTTTAAAGCAGAAACTAAAGAAGTCTATTTCTCCATATTTTTGGAGCAAGGCACTTTCAGACAAACAAATGCAATCCAGGATTAAGATAATCAGTTTCCATCTCCTACCAGCAATAGAGTGAAATGCTTCTGAAATCTGTATCTGTGCCTCAAAAATTAACTTCAATTTCTATTAAGAAGAAAGTATAGTTTGGATGCAGTATACAGACTTCTATAAGAAACGTTCCTTATAGCCCAGAAGAGTTTTACTATTTGTGTATCAAATTCCATTTGAAACTTATCATCATGTCATTAATTGTAGAGACAACAGATACTTTTCATTACTGTCATTCACTCTGGAGATAAGAGCATCACACAAATAGAACAGATACCCACAGAGAGACTTCTAGACTATTTGTGTGACTGTTCACCCACATCTTATTAAGCTCTGCAATACAACACACAGGATTTATGGCAGACCTTGAGAGGATTTACTGACAGGGTACCCAAGTTGTAGGCTAACTAATACTTACAGGAGGCAAGGAAAATTGTCCAGTAACTTCAGGAGGCCTCATATTGAATGAGTCCTCTCCCAAACTCTCTGGTTCCCCTGATGGATAGGGAGGTGGTGGGTATGGAGGATATTCTTCCATGTATATCTCCAGTGGCAGTGAAGCTTCTAGGCTTGGTTCTTCCGTTTTCGGCTGTGTGAGTTCACCACTATCTGATACTCCTTCAGGTACAGTGTCCAAAGCCACGGAGGGAAGAACAGCTTCACTCTGATCTGCTGGTGTGTCTTCTGCTTCCTCAGCAATGGCTGGTTCTGGCATAGAAGTAGCTGTTTCTTTTTCCGATTCTGCACTTAGATAAGGATTTGGGATTTCTGCTGGACTTTCAGGACTGGCAGCTGATGCCGTCTGTTTGGATGGATGTGATGGAGCTGAGATAGTCTCCATTGCAGCCAGAGTGGTCCTCTGATACAACAGCTTCTGAATATTGGGGCCATTAGGTCCTTCTGGCTCAGTAATGGAGCTACGTTTCTTCAGTGGTCTGGGTGCATTGGACAGCTTTTTCCGTAGTGCTTCCAGATCTGCATCACTCTGGTTGCGGTATGGGTTGGATAAGAAAGGCAGCAATTTGGTTGGGCTAAGGGGACGGGGTATTCGCTCTGTTTCATGATTCTCATGAGTGGAGGCTGTTGTTTCTATCTCAGGCTCCGGACTGCCTGGCTTGCCTTGGAGGTTTGAGTAGATGTTCTCTGTCTGTGGCAGCTGATTCTGTACACCAGCTCCTGCCATCACAGGTTTGCCATACACTGTAAAGCAGTTCAGGGAGGGGTGGGGAAACAACAAGTGTGAGTATTTGATCAACAAACCTAATAAGAACATGCAAACTGATTCACCTCCATAGGGCAAAGAAGCAGAATAATATGCTCAACTGAACAGAATTAATCTGGTAACCAGGTCTACCATTAGTTATCTGGCAAATGCAAGACAGATACCCTGCACTTTTTGTTAACACAGATATACAGCATCTAAGATCCAGCTAAGATTCTTACGGCTGCACTAACCTGCTTAATTCCCCTGAAGGACAGCTTCATACCCACAGAGCGGGTGGAAAGTACACCTATATGAGATTTATCAAGACAGAAGAGAGGTAGAGCGCCACATGCTTACTGCTTGGGAAGTGTGGTCCTCTGGTCTGCGCCCTTGTCAAAGCACTCTGCACTGCCTGCTGGAAGTTCTTCCCAGGAGTCTGCTGTTGCGTGTACATACTATAAATTGAACTTGTAGCCACAGTTTGAGGCTTTCGAAATGGTGGGAGTGAGGTCTCTTTGGACGGCTGAGGGGTAAAGGGTCTCACAGCTGCTGCTGGGGGACTCTCCTGCTTGGAGGAGGGAAGAATTTGGTCCTGGCTAGAGGAAGAACCTGCAGGAGGTACAGAAATCCTTTGCTGTATCTGCTGAGGATGGGAAGGCTGCTGTGCCACTGTTTTTTGTTTATTCCCCATAGTTACAATAGCCAAGGGCAGCTTCTGCAGGTTTCCATCCAGCTTAGCATCACAAGGTTGCAGATGACTGGCTTGACCAAAGTAAGGCAAGTTTATCTGTTTTGGTTTAGTGGGGACAGGTGGTGGTACCTTTGTTGCATTCTTATTGGCTGTCTGAAAGACAAAAAGAAAAAAGTTAATTAAGATTAAACAGCAAAACATATTTTAGGACTTCTGCTGTGGTGTACTAAAGATCCCCAAAGAACAACACACTATCTAGCATTTCTACTGCTGCTGCAATAATGTTTACAACACCACTGGAAACATGAAGAGACTTCTTGAAACATGTTATCATCATAGTTGTTTATACTTTGAACCTCTGCTCTTTAATTCTGTCTGTAGCAGCTATGTTTAAAACATCAAGCAATACCAGGCACAGTAATTTCTCTAGAGATAGCGGAGGCACTTAGTGGCATCTGTAGGCAAGAAGCTTGTTTTCCAACCGAGCACTTGTCATCCCCAGTTCTTCCATGTTACTTCACCCCTACCTGATCAAATTGTGCCCTTGTGCCAAGATTTAGGTGGGAAGTCTTGCTGCAAACAAACATCTGAAGGACAACTGCTGCATTAAACAGTGAAACAAGTGTATAAATGATTTTAAAAACCCCATGCCTCTGTGCATATAATCTTTGGGAAAAGAAAAAAAAGAATATGCATACACACTAGTACAAGTAACCCAGCCATTTTAACATGTTCAATCAAAACCTAGATTTTCACCACAATGACTGTAGGGAATGATTTTGATTTACCAACTGCCATCAAAAGCCTAAAAGGCTCCTTTCCTTAGAAGCAGTCTTTTAAAAGATGACCTAGGTACTTTTCAAAGAGCTTCCCGACAGCAATATTTGAAAAGCTGTGTAGTAATCCCTGTCAGATGGAATGCAGTAGTTCAAGTTTCCTGCATACCTGTGCTTCTCGCAGGAGATCTTCGCTGCTCTGGTTCTTTCTCAGTGTGCCCAGCCCAGCAGACTGGTCCACAGAATCAAACATTGAGAACGGACGCACTTTTTTCTCTTTGTCTCGTAAAAAAGTTTCTCCTTCAGCTGTTGTTAAAGAGAGAGGAAGACTTTTAAAAGTGACAAACAATTGTAGGAAGAGAGTCCTGTTCTGTGCAATATTCAGGACAGTGTATGCAAGGGATGCTTTTTGTATCCATCCTACCCCTGCGCTAAGGACCCAAGGGCCTGCCAAATGCTGCATCTTACAAACTGAACAGGAGCATGTATGAAGGCATTAGTGTATATTTCACCACCTGAAATGAAGTTGGGTTTTTTTCAAATCCCTGAAACATCATACTGAAGCTTATATGGCAATAATCCTTTTTTTTTTTTGTGCTCTCAAATGAATTCTACATATTTACTGAAGCATTTATAAGAGAGAGATATCATTAGATTCCAGCCAAGCACTTAAGAACATACCTTGTCCTTCACTATTCACAATTCCTTTTCCTGAAGTCAAGGATGATCCTTGACTAATATGATTGTCTGCATTTGAACTACTCCAGTCAGTGGCAGATGGGGAAGGTTTTGCACTGGGGACCACAGAACCTAGGAGAGAACAAGTGGAACAGATTAATCTAAAATAATGTTTCTATTGACTTATTTATTACAGGTAGGTTTTTTGTAAGAGTCAAGTCTAGGCAGTGTACAAGCATCATTTACAGGTTAACTGCTATAAATACTATCATTTCAGATTTTTGCTCATTTGTTTTAAAAAGAGAATGCAAAACCAAGTTCAAAAACAACTATCAAAGCAGCAGCAAAACTATTTGTCTTCGCACATGTTTGCTCTTACAGCATTCAGACAAGAAACTTCTCTAGACTGCCTCCTTTCCAGTTAGTAAGAAAACTTCCTTGGATATTTATAGTAAGTTAAAAGTGACAGGATGGTAAGAAGGAATGAGAAAGATAAATCGCGCAAAGAAAAACATGATGCTTTAAAGCATAAATAGATCCTGCCAGTGATATCCGAAACAGTAGAAAAATCATCTGTATGTTCAATGTGCATATAGGCACTGCATTAAAGTTGATCTTTACATGCGCTGGAGTAGACACCCAATCTGCTTCAAAAATAACTAAGAAAATGCTTGCAACTTGCTACGAGTTTAAAAATGTCACCAAATTCTCTCTACTAAATTCTAAATCATCTAATACAGTAAGTAATATTAAAGTTAAATAATAATGATAAGCAGCAGGAGAAAAGTTTCATTCTGACAAAGTATCAGATACTATCCAGGAAAGCAGCCATTCTGCCCAAATGCTAAAAAATAAGGAGTCATGTTTTAGTTCAAATAGCACACCACTACACATTCCTATAGCAAAAATTCAAATTTTGTGTGGACTAGAGCTAAAATTCCACTCCAGCAGTTTTAGGATCTGCAAATCAGATAAAATGAAACCGTTCCTCATTCTTCAGTACAGCAAGAGACACTTGGGACTTTTTTTGTGTCATGGCTACTTTAATAATATCTGCCAGAAATGGAAATAAAAAATAAACAGAACTATTTTACAAGCTCAGCCTCCATTTTTTCCCTTTGGGAAGATCAGAGTTTCTGTTATCTCCCAGCTGAAAAGCAAGTCTTCTCCTCCCAAGATAGCACAGAAGAGATAGTTGCAACTCTCCAGTTCCTCCAGACTTATACTCTCACGGAGCTGAACTGTACATTATAGGAGAAAGCCATAGAAATCTCCATTTGTTAACTCACAGCAGGAGAGTCCAAGCCTTGTGTCAGGTGTTTGGACCTATAGCTCTCCATATTCCTACACCTTCAATATGTCAGCAAGTTTATTGTTATTTCTGTGGTACAATCAATTGCCTCCTTTATAATATTTCCTGTAAAGTTCGTTAATCCTTTACATGTGCCATTTCCAAAATGCATGATCAGAAAACTTGGCTTTGCTAGTTTAAGTCCAGGCACCAGGTTGTTACCATGTATGTCCCAAAACTGCCTCTAGAAACTCAAACACTGTTGTATAGTTTTTAGGAGTATTTTTTAAAAAAAAAAATAAATTGCTAGTTTACAGAAAAATCCTCCTACTTTCTACACTATATAACAACTCAGATTGCTCACTAAGAGGATTACTTAATAACACATTAAATCATATAACCTCAGTGCTTATAAAATATATCCACCAGGGCAGGAAAATTGCAAGTAGTGAGGCTGACATCTCAAAGAATACTTTGCTTAAAAAAGATAGAGCTGGTAGATAAAACAAAACATTTCTGGAGAAGAAATATTAGTCGTAAGCTATTACCTGCAGGAGCTTTAGCTTGTGTACTGCTCCCAGCCCTCATGTTGGGGAGAGTTTGTGTTTTCAGTGGACCATCAGGTACCTGCAAAGCTTGTGTCCCATCTGAAAATGCTGGTTTCACCAAAAGTTCAGGTCTGGAAGCAATACGTGGCATAGTAGAGGACTGGATATAAGGACCTACTGCTGCCACTCGACTTGGAGCCGAAGCCACTGGCTGTGGTAAATTCCCATCTGAAGAAACCTTTGGAGAAAACAAAAAAAAAAAAAAAGAAAATTTGAAGAATGTTATGCTGCAGTATCCATCCATCAGAGTTTGAAATATAAGTCAAAAAGGATAAAACAAGTAGAAAACTATAATATTAAAAATGCTTTTTAAAAAAAACTTTAAGGGATATAAACATGAGGTAGTAATAGCCCAAAAAAACCCCCACCCACCACCTAAAAAAATAATCCACAACAGCATAAAAACAGTTCTTGTCCATAAAGAGTAAGTAGGTTAACACCAGTGTACCATGAAAAGTACTTTAATAATACAAGACTTCTGTCACGTATGGATAAAAACAAGTCTAACATCTGAACAGCCTTTCCCACAACCAAATTTTTACTTCAGACTGTATAGGCCACAAATGAAATTAATTTTTTTGTTATTAAATATCCCACACTTACTGGTACATTCTCTTTCTGTTGCAGAGCTGCCTTTTTCTTCCACAGGCGCTCTCGCAGCTCATTAACACGCTTATCCATGACTGCCACCTCCGAGTTGCGCTTGTTCAAACACTCCCTCTGTTGCTGCAGCTTGGCATTCTGCTCCTGGTTCAGTTTGTTCCTCAACTGAATAAATTCACAAAGCGGGGGGCGGGGGGGGGAGAGGAGGGGAAAACAACAAAAATCAAAACAAATTAACTTTCAGGATGGGGGACAGGAAACAGTTACAAAGAGAAAAGCCTTCTAAAAAGTCAACTCATGCTGGCAAACTCAGATTATTTTCTCTGGAGAAAACGTTGGTTAGTCTCCAAATTTTGCAGAAAGGAAACATATATACACTGCGTGCTCCTTTCCCTGTTTACCTTGACCCCAGTACAACTAACCTTCCCATCCTCAGCATGCAGGCAGCCACACAGCTCTGTCAGGAACAGGAGCAATGGGCTTTCTTCCTGACAAGGTAAGAAGCAACCCAACCAACTTTTAGCCCTTAGAGTTCTGGGTCACGAGCTGGCTTTCCATTACCTGCAGCTCCTTGTACAGGCGGTCAAGCTCAGCTACAGCTGACTGGTTGTCGTGGTAACCATCAATTCGTCCATTCTTCAGCATCTCCAGTTGCCTGGTGAGTTCCTCTACCTTTGACACCGCCAGCACCAGCTCGCGCTGCTTTTGCTGGAACAGGCTGTTCATCTGTTCAATCTCCTCCACTGGAAAGGACGAGAGAGCACAATAGCTGCCCTGAGAAACAGCCGAGCGTGGGCTGCTTCCAAGGCAGCAGTTAAGGGGACAGAGAGCACCCTGCCGGCCTCCGGAGCAGTGCTGCGTGGAGGCTGCAGCCGGCTGCCGCAAACTCATGGTCCCTGTCAAACCAATGCTTCCTCAAAGCATTCGTAAAAGCAAACACACTAGCAAGATTATCTAAATTCGGTCTACTTAGAGCACCGATGGGAAGGAAAAAAGAACATTTTTTTACTTCCTGAAGTATGGAAACAAACAAAACCACACTACCAGGCTGAATTTCAACTGTAGAAGCCTAAATTCACTTAATGCTAAATTCCACAGGAAGACACTCGCTCAACCACAAGGCATATTTATGATATTTAAAACTCTGAATTTAGGTTGTAGGAAGTCAATGAAAAAACACTCAAGCTGTTATATTAAACAAAGACTGAGAGGGCTTTTTAGGTGCTATTATGAATGGCTGTCATCAGCTGCTCCCAATGCCAAACACTGTTACATTACAGAACAAAGTTTAAGGAATCAGTAAGAGTTCAAGCAAGTACCAAGACCAGACCTGCTGGGGCTGATGCAGGGAAACAGATACACACGTTCCAAGATCTTGTATTACTCTACTACCCTTCTATTCTTTTAAACTGACGTTTATTTTGTGCAACAGAACCCAAACAGAAAATGCATTCTCCCCATAGAAAAACACTTTTGCTTTATCTGTAAAGCACCATGCTTTCTAATAAAACAACATATATTTTACCTTAATAAACCAATACATTTTCATTTGAGTCCAACTGGAAATGACAAGTTCTGTACAATATGTAGAGGGAGGATGAAAAGGTACGCAGAAGAATGTGTGTTAATATGAAATCTGAAATTAATATTCAATATTGCATCAACATGTTGAACTGCAAGCACCCAACTACTACTGTAGCAAGCCAGACACTAGTCAGATTTCAGTAATCAAAAAGAAAATACTCAGCCACTTTGGCCATTAAGTTATCTCTTGCATAAGAAGCAACATGGATATCAGATCAAGCTTTGTTATAGACCAAGAAAGCAACACTCAGAATGTGTGGGGTATTAACATCAAGGGTAGAAAAAGTTACTGTGGTACACAAAGGTATTCAAGTAAGGAAAAAAACTTACACTGCAATTAAAGAGCAGATATGCTGGGCTCGAAACACAGGGTGACCTTAAGGGATATTTTAAAATGCAGTAAAAAAAATATATTTTGTTCTAGGTCATTCAGAAGTTTTCTTAGTAAATACAAGATGTGAAATTGTCAAGATTAACGTTTCCTGGAACACTGTAAATACCTCATCTGAATCACTGAAATCACCAGAAGTTTTAGAGTTCCAAGAACCACACTTTATGAGAAATCACAGGCTACTTTCCCCAAGCAGCAACTCACCTAGTTTCCCATTGCTGAGTCTTTTTTGCTCCACATGGCCTTTCAGTGCTCTCACTTTCTTAAGTTTGGCTTCCTGATTCTCAGCAATTTCCTTTAATCGTTTCAGTTTTTCCTGTTCAGCAGCTTGCTGTTGCTGTCGCTGATCTTGCTGTTTCAGGAATTTCAGACGTTGTTCCTGCAGTCAAGACAAGGATTTTTTTTTTTTTTTTTAATGAACTTATGGTAAGGTACTGACAGAAACAGTCTCGAAACTTAACAACCATCACCACAGCAGCTCAGTTCAGCTTTAGCCCAGTATCCTGACTTCCCAGAGTGTCAAGGAAAGTTTGAAAGAACAGAGCAAACACGTATCAATTCTGTTCCAATACAATCCTCCAGGTACAACCACTCTGTAGTACAAGAACCTACAGAAACAGAAGTGGTATCCATGTCTAATGGCCCTTGGTAAATTTTTCTTCCATGAAATTGCTCAAAACCCTTTGAAGCCTAAGAAAAATTTCAGCATTCATGTTCCATGACATTTGCCAATTTCATTTAATCGCTACTTGGCTCTTGAGTTGCAAGAGCTAATGATTATTTCCCCTCTACCTTCTCCATACTTTACAGATCCCTATCATACGTCGCATTTTAAACAACTGTAAGTCATGATGGAGAATATTAGTCATTCTTTATACAGAAGGTATTCCATAAATTATTGATCATTTTCACCACTCTTTGTACTTTTACTAGTTCTACTAGAACCTCCTTGAGATGGGGGGGAATCACTGCACACAAAAGTTCTGAGAACCTACCATTTCCTGGTAAGGATCACCACTATCACAACACAGGATGATTCAGACATGAGAAAACCTTCCCAGTGACCTGGGCCCCATTTATACAACAGACATCATCTCAGTGGAGAGGATCCTTTTGCCTCTCCAAGAGTAAAATGGTGTGCTATCAGTTTCTGTATATGAATGTCTGTAGTTCAGAGTTAAAAGAATCACTCACACAGACTTCCTTTAAATCACTGGCCATCACCCATGGCTGTCAGTTCTGGAGATGATAGGTTGTTCCAGAGGTAGGAGAATTACTAAGACTTTCCCAAGCACCCACTAACAGCCAAGACTAGCACTGCTTACTAACATTAGAACAAAATGCTTCTTCAAAAAAAAAAAATCACCAGTCATATTTAGAAACAGGGACTCTTGTGCACTTTGAATAAAAAAGGAAGAGCAAAAGAGTGAGCTAGCCTTCCGGAGAAAGCCAGGCAGCACCTGCAGCGTATGCACAAGTTTAGAGTCAATCCCACACAGAAAAATGTCAAAAAATAGATATTACAGCTCATGTCTAAAAAGAAAGTGTATTTTTTCCCCCCTCAGAATCTATTTTTAATATTGCATCTGATTTCAGAAGGCAGGAAAGAGGCGATGGAAAGCCTCTCTTTGGAACAAACCTGCTTTCCTAGATGCCCTTTCAGAGAGACAATGTTAAATGAAAAATTCTCCCATGGGACACTCACAAGGCTACTTTCTGCAAACCACAGGCAGCAGACACCTACCTGGACAGGTAGCTATCCAGTCTTAAACTCATAATTTTTATTTTTTAAAAAAATCTTCTATGATTCCCTTTATAGTAAATACATATAAAGTTCCTATTTCCGGTTTCATATATATAGTGACTACAGTGATATTGCTATTTATAAGACCAAAAGACTACTGCCATCACTTGAGAGTGAAACAGCCAAAAGTTATGAAAGTTTAGGCTTCTCTTTTATATAAAAAACTCATCCGTCAGTTGGAACCAAGAAGAGGGCAACATTCTACCTTGGCAAATTAATCTGGGCAGGATAGGTATTAACTGTGCTGCTAAAGCTCAAGTGAAAACTCTGATCACTTGGCTGATTGACTTATTTCTTACATTTATATTTGTATCTTCTTCATACCAGCTCTTACTATAAAACGGAAATAAAGTTTTATTGGCTATTTTGACAGGCCATAGTACCACTCTGCAGGTGCTTTCAGAATCATTAGAAAGCCATAGTTTGAAGCAGTCCCCTGAGATATGCTTATTGAAAGCCAAGAGAACCAAACAAGATGCTAAACATGGTAGGGAGGGTGTGGGAAGAGGGGCAGAACTCAGCTACCTCAAAAGGAGAGTGAGACAGGGCTTCTGGCAGAGGAAGAGTAGTAAGACAAGAGCCCCAGAGCAGCCTTCTCCCTCTAGAGCACATTCTGAAGGGCATGGAACTCATCCATCCTGTCAGCTGAGTGCTATTCAGGATGGGTTTGCATTTAACAATTCTCAGCAAAAAGCAGCATTTTCTGTGGTATTTTCAAGAATAGTGTGTACCAACAAAATATGAAATCCATGCCACCATTCTTCAGATGAATTCAGAGTATTTTTCCCCCTAAACAATTCAGGAGCACCCTGTGTGCTTTCATTAGCTTTTGTTATTTTTCAGCAAGTGTTTTATAAATCACTTTCCTAGTTACTTTTATCACATATGTGCCATCTTTTCCAGACAGCTGCCCCCGGAAACCAGGCACACTGAACTCTGTCAGAAGAAAGCAAGATATCATTACAGGACAGCATTATATCCAGAGACAAAAGCATTGTTCAGTGATCAAACCAGTGAATGGCTGGTCACCACACGGAACACAAATAGAGCTGGCAGAGCCACCAGGATGAATGACCATATATTAATGTTATACGTTCTATCCTTTTAGTAAGCTATGTGGTCACTTCTATCACTGGCATTATTTTAATGTTTTAGTACTGGATATTTGCATAGGTTGACTTTCAAATCTAAGAAGACGGAGCTAAAGAAAGGGAGCCCTCTGTTTATAAGAGGTGAAAAAAACCCCACACAAACAAATCCCCAACCCTCCCTCCACCTCATGTGACTCTTACTACCTTTGTTCCTGGCTGTAAACAATCTCATTCCAAACTCACCTTGTTAGCCAGCATTTGCTGTTGAGCCTCAATTTGTTGCTGCTGGCGTGATGCCATTTCCTGAAGTTCAGCCAGTGTCATATCCATCCTTGGAGCACTGACCTGTCAAAGAAAATCCAAAGCATGCTAAATCTAGAATTTTTAATTTGGTCAGCGTGCAACTCTACTGAGCTACTGCAGAAAAGTATGATAAAGGTCTTCAAAAAAAAAAATACCAGCAGCAACTGAGTATACAATAAAATAATTAGAAAGAAATGGCATATTTCCATGGTAAAAGAATAGTTGTAAGCTCATGCACATGCGTAGCCCAATCCAGCAACACACATAAGCTGACATCTCTTGAAACATTAATATTTCTAGCATAATCCCAGCAGCATTTTAAAGAGGCATTTCAGACCCCTTTATAATTAAGCTCAGCATGAATCAGCTTTGAGTGACTGAGCCCAGAACGCTCAACACATGGTAGGATGGATTTGTAGTCATAGATGTATCGTTGCAATACAAAGCACTTCAACATTAAACTTAGTATTTTCTTCAACTTAAGTATAGTGGGGGGAAAATACCCATAACCCTCAAAGGTAGCACTATTATTACATTAGTTATCTGTTCACATCTGTTTCCTGAATCAAGATTCAGTCTTATATCCATAATTATATCTTCTGGACCAAGAAAAAGTGAGACACAGTGGATTCATTGCTGAAACACTAACTGGTCTCAACTTGAAATCTGGAATTAAGAGATCTCTGACACAAAACTGAACATGAAAATATTCAACGACCTGAAGGAAAACAGAAAATTTTCAATGGGAGTAGAAAAGAGAATATGTTGAATTTGTATGGGTGATCTCAGATCAGCAGATACAGATATGGCAGCTAATGGATCTCAGACCTTAAGAAGTGAAATAAAGGGTGATAACTGTTAGAGGCTTTGTGCCTGTTTTAGAGCAGTCATTAGAAATCTCTCAAAAATAGCCTCTTAGTTTCCAGGGTAGGATTTGCACCAGTATCTCAAAGGGAGGGACGCTTCCATTTTCACTACACTGGCCATCGCATCAAGCACTTACTCCATTCTCTATTCTTCGATCACCAGGCACTTTCACACCATTTCTTTTTAAGGCTGCATCTTGAGACCTTTGTCCAGTCCCTAGATAGAAATACAGGACAGTCAAAGATGGCAAGGTAATTCAGGACTTTTCTTATCCCTTTAGACATAGCATTCAATACAAAAGGAGAAACAGTACTATCATTTTGGTTTAGAATCTGAACAACTGTTCTTCCCATGCTGTTATCACCAAGACAAACTTAACTGATGACAAGATATTTTATGAAGAGGCTACCATTCAATGTCAATATTTATTTTGAAATATAACACTATTTAAAAACAGACAAACAAAAAAACAGCAGTGTGCAATTTCAATATTTCTACCATGGTCAACAGGCCTCTAGTAAGTCTGCATTACATATGAATAGTCACAAAAATACATTCTCTGGAAATGACACAAAAATATATGGTTAATTCACAGAGAGGCATTTGGACCACAGTGTCTTAAAACCAGCATTTAGATATTCTGGTGTGCTTTTGTCAATTATCTCACAGAGAATATGAATAACAATAGTTGAAGGTTAGTCACCTATCATGAAAGATGCACCATTTAATCTACAGTTGATTATCTGCACATAAAGTTTAAAAGCACAAATTTTTTTCTTCCTGGCAGTCACTGTGACAGTAAAGATTCTACTTAACTAGAATCCTACTTTAATGTTTCCGTCAAATTACATACAAATGGTGTTCAGATGCCAAATACCACGCTCACCCATTCCCCTGTAGGGCATATGTGTACTACAGGATGAAGCCATCTCTGTTAGCTTCTTGCCCACTTGATACCTATTTCAAGACCATATTTCTGCAAGACTAACTGCAGAGATCCTAACTATTCATTTGTTCTTCCTCAAATACATTGCTTAGCAATGCCGTAGCCAATAAATTGCCAATAATCCTAATACTATGAGCACCCTGGACTTGAAAAATTACATCCTGACAACTAAACTGCACTGTAAGATTCTTAGTAGACAGAAATTGCACAGCTTTAACTTTTCATGTACTCATTCTGTCATCATTGCACATTTCAAACATCAAGATATGTTTAGCCATTTTAAAATACGCTGGGTACAATGCCACTTAACACAAATGCAGTATTTCCAATACCGAAGAAGATTACCAAGGATGAAAACAGAAAAACAGGAGGAAGAAGAACCCAGTTGACTGATTTAAAGGTAAGTCTTAAGGATTCTAACTAAAGAGATTAATATTGGATGCACAGAAAGACAAAAAGTAATTTTCTTTATAGGTTTCACATTTAGATTTACAACGCATAGATATTACATTCTCAGAGAACGTAACTAGGTAGTTCATTTAATGCTATTCCTGAAACTAATACAACTGTGTAGATTGTGGGAGAAACATCAAAGAACTTAAACTTAACATACTTAGCAAAAGATAATCACCCTGATAAAGTGTTATCCAGGTGAAACCCTAAGACCAAATAATAAATTACATTATTGGACAACAGTTTGATTACTAGATTTAAAAGAAGAGACTATGACAGATCTCTAGATATTTAGCTGTGGCTAATATTTATCACAGGATGCACTTGGATGCTTTGGTGATGATGAGCTCTAGAAAACCTGCAAAAGTCTCAATTTGGATTTAATGTCCCCAGATCTGACAAGAGAGGAAGAAGTCTTTACTAAAATGACAAATTTTTCTGTTACTAGCATTCTTTATTCATAAGAAAATAATGGTCAGACCAAAAAGGGCTGCAACACCATACTGACTACCAACATTAATAAATAAGATACACAAGCTGTTTCCTTAACCTCAAGGAATGAAATGGAACTTAAGACAAATGAACCAGCTGAGATCAACACTTACCTGCTTCCCGGCAGGGAGAGCGCTCATGCCGGAGAAAGAAACGAACCTCACTTCTCTGCATCCCAAAGCGCTGCAAAATATCCAGCATCCGTTCATTATCAGCTATGGGACATTCTGAAAAGGTAAAAAAAAAAACACAGAGGACTATTACATCCCTGTGTAGCTTGGGCACATACCAAAACAAAGCAAAAATATCTGTCCACCATCTTTCACTTGAACACCTGTTATTACCCAGGTGCAGTGCGTGCACCTAACCCTTGCGTTCACCTGCTGCATTTCTACCCTTCCCTTGGGAAGGCGCTGTACCACTCCTTGCTTCTGAAACTAAACCAACACCTCTAAAAAGCAGATACAGCCCTTTAAAAGTCCACCCCCGAAGGGAGAAGCTGAGGCACTGTCACAGCCCAAGGGGAAGCAAACAGGCAATTTAGAGCTTTCAGCTCTAGAGCCTTAGTTTATTTGCAAACCATCTTATCCACTCACCACAGCAGGAAATGTGCTGGCATACCTTTTGTTTCACTTTTGTGGTACCTCAGACAAAGTTATTTCTCAGTCATTCCCACCCCCTCTGCAAGGGCTCCTCTGCCCCAATTCCTACAGGGACTCATCTACTTCCTATTCCAACAAGAATTAAGATGCAAAGATGAACTCTCAGAGAAGAGTAATTCTCTTAATGCTTCCTAAGATTGCAATCAAATGCTGGATTGCAGCCCTTGCATTCAAGCTCAGGCAGAGGCACTCAATACCCTGAAGATGCTCCTAGGCAGTACCCAGTGGGCCTGATCCTCAGCAAGCCAACACAGCTCCTGTCACTTCAAGTGTTCTATGGCTCCTGTCAGCCATAGATCTGGCTCATTCTCTTGGACAGCAAATTTCATGAGGTTCAGGTTATATGCATTTTGAAAGCCCCACTTCCAATAAACCTGGAAAAGCTGAACTATTTTGGATTCACAGCTCAAGGGGAAAAAAGATCAGACAGTGAAAAGTGACTCCAATTAGAACTCGCCGTTTTCTTTCAGGCAGTCAAGATGAAGCTTCTTTAAAAGTTACATGCACAAGTTCCACTGAATTTCCTTTCCTGCGCTTGTTCCCAAGTTCAGGATTCAGTCACATCTCTAATTTTTAAGCCTTACTTGCTGCCTTTTGATATTACAAAAAAACATTGGGAGTCTACATCTATTGCCTTCATTTACCAGTACACCTCCCTTTCTGTATTACTGTTCTTTCAAAGTTTACACACTTCATAGCTGGGCATTCACAGACAGGATATAATCAGCATTACTTATTGGCCCCTAAATCTTTACATAAAAGCAATTTCATTTGTTATTCTAGATATTCTACCATAAATTTTTACACCTATGTTAACAGTGATGGCATATATGTAGTCAATATATTATTATAACAGTCAACTTTATGTAGTCAGGATACCATCATAGTATCTTATGACAACATCTGAGACTGATGATCAGGTTAGAGCTATTTGTGCTGGGTGCCAGACAAACAGAATATATTGTTCCTGGCCTGAGAAATAAGACAAGCAGACAAATACTGAAATTAAATACCCCCACTTTTGCACCAGTTTTGTTTTTCTGGACATTGCTTTTGTGGATGTTTCACTATTTAAGCAAGAGGAGGAAAAGAAAAAAAAAGAAAAAGAAATTGGAGAGTAGTTCATTCATATTCAATGCAGAGTCTTTCAAAGTCACTATCTTAATAAGGAATAATCATTTCAGGGGAAAAACTGTGTTAAGGATAAATGTTTTCAGTTTCATAAGACGTAGAGCTACTAACATATGTTTTCAGCATGTTAAAAGCTCTTTTCAACATAAAAGTGTTTCTTTAAATGAAAATGCTGCAGCTGTGCTCAAGCAATCTAGGAAGGAAAATTTCTGGAGTCACTGTCAAAAGAGATTAGCTTTACAGAATAAGCAAGTAGGTCACTGTTACAGAAAAAGCAGTCTCTTGGCGGTTACTTGTCTAGACAGCTAAATAAGCTCTTCATCTGCTAAACCTTAATTCAAGGAAAAAAGTGCAAAAACAAAAAACCAACAGTACCACTGTCATATTTCCATCTTAAAAAAAAAAAAATATACAGCAGGCTTATGAGACAGATTTCTAGCTGCTCGGCAATACTTCAACTGAAACGCTATAATCAAGGGAGATGCCCTTAACACAAGGATTCTGTCAATACCACTTAGTGACTTCAAAGAAAGGTCAAAGAGATTTTCAAATACCAAACAAAACTACATTTGGAAAGCTCAGGAAGAAAGGACAAACAATCAGACTTCATTTTTTTTATTCCCCATCTCAAAAAAATTTAGTCTTTATACACACATACACCTTTGACTGTTTTCTACAGTGTCCAAAGTAGTCGCCTAACAGAATTCTAGCAATAATAGGAAGATCAAGAAAGTTTGCCCTGATAATCATCAAGTTTCAAGCAAGACTGGGAAGACAGGGAGAGTAGTAAATTTACCCCCTTCAGGGAGCAGAGTGCCTCAAGCGCACTTGCGGCAATCTTTCAAAGTACACTTAATAAGGTCTGACAACAGAAGCTAAAATTCCTAAGCAAGCGTCAGAAAAAAAGAGACAGATGAGCGATCTAAGAAGGATCTCAGAAACTGAAGTCTGAGAATTCATTTTCCAACATAAATCTTTTGTTTCTACCCCAGAAAGTTAGCTGCCATGAGCCATGTTTGTTTTAAAATTAAGTTTAATTTGTTCAGTGTGAAATGCAAACAAAATAGAAGTTACAGTGTATCTTGGCAAAACAAGATAGTGAACTTTGCTGACGTCTAAAATGAGATTAAGTAAAAGCTAGAAGTATTTTTCTCCCTTCCCACCCCCAAAAATCCAAGACATACATGAAAACATATCTTGCAAATGGTTGCTACTGGATGTTATACAGATGCTTAAGAAAGGATGTATTTTATCCAAAACAACACGTACGTACTCAAGTCTCAAATCATGTAACATTAGAAGATGACTGCATTTTTTGTTACCAAGTACAGTTAGAAACTGTATATAGTTTTACACACACACACCAGTGTTTGCATATAGAAGTAAATAATTAGTAAATATGAGAGAATCAGTGAAGGGAACAAGAATATTTTTGTTTCTAAAACAATCGTCAAGGTTCTCACTGTATAAATGGATGAACCTTTTTTTTTTGGTCTTATGACAATAGCTGTGCAAGTAATATTTAGGTATCTGTTCTTGTGGTACCTCATGATGTCTTGGCAAAGACTAATCTCAGAGGAAAAAAAAAAATCTCTGCTTCACCTTATGTTTCTATATCCAGATTATTTTCTTAGATCTCCCTGAGTACCAGAGAAGCTGACAACTTGATTTTACAAATAAACTTCCATGTATTATATGATCCCACTCACCCAGAAGTTCACTTTTCATCTTAACAAGACCATTTGGACACTAAATACTGGCAGACTTCAATTGCCTCTCGGTATAGGTGCTTTCCCTTGATTTCAGGACAATCTCGCTGACCTTTATAGCACACTCTACATCTTACTTGTCTTTCACTGTAGACTTTGGTATTGTGTTGATTTAGACATAGTTGGACAAAGATGTACAATAAAAACACCTTCCTAAAAGATCTCTTTCCATGCTGGATTGGGGACTTTATTTTACTATTATTTATAAAGAAAAGCTGCTTTATTTAATAAGGAGAAGAAAAAAAATTTCCGTTGCATTTTTTAAACTTAGAAACATCAGAAACATTACATCTCTGTCAGAAGGGGCTAAAAATCAAGTGACAATTTGGATATCTCATGTTATTAAACAAATATCCAGCTCACTAAAAACTTATTTGAACAGGTGTGAGCCTGAGCCAACAGCAGAGGAAGACAGGAACATAAGCCCTCACCATCGATTCTTTTATGATTTTGTTGAAGCATCTCAAAAAAGGTGGATGAAATATCATTATTTTTCATTACTTAAAATCCCATCATGATTCATCTATTCTAGGCCTCTGGGTGGCTACCAGTATTCCAATGAATACCATGGAGACAAGAGATAAGAGTCCTTTCCCATTTAAGCCATGAAAAGTTAGCCATATTTTAGCTACCCTCTTCCCCAGGCTTAAAAGGGCAGGGGACAGTCAGAAGTAGTTTCTATGTCCTCCCTCCCACTCACCACACACCTTCCATCACCTCACATCAGGTAACTCCTACTACTTCTGGTAACACCCCTTCCAAACTCAATTAACATGATCGGGAACAACAAAGGTGTCATCAGAAAAAGGAAGCTTCCCTTTGTCACTGCAAGTGAAAATTGCTACGGGGTTAAAGAAATTATTCTGACTGGGTCACAATTACTGATACTTACTACTTCAGAAACCCCACAGAGGCCACTGGGATCCTGCTGTGGGGAGAAGGAAGAAGAGAAGACAACTCCCCACACCCTTCAGAGGCTCATCTGAATCAGAGAAGGGCTGCATACACAAGAACATCCGCATGCTTGATTCCCCTTCTTTTGCTTTTAATTCATTTTCCTATGTGTGAGCCTTTCTGTAGGTGCATTATCATACAGCAGGTCTGACGAAGAGATTAACAAAACTGTAAGGCAGAAACCTTCTGGGAGAGGACGAGGTCCCTGTGCGCTACCTCATTAGAAGCGGTGAATGCCCAGTAATTTACGGAGTGCAAGCCCAACCTACCTGAACCACACCACACTTCAGCCAGGTGGCACTCACTCTCACCAGGCTCCTTGCACAGCTCCACCACATCTCTGCAGGTTGTTTCAGGGGTGACTGGCACCTCAGTGAAGTGCTGCTCATTGTTACTGAGGTACACTGTCAGAAACATCTGGAAAAGACAAACGCAACAGCACACAGTTACTTTATAACACAGAGCCAGACCGCACATCAGACTCACAATCCTCTAATTAAATTCATTATTTTCAACACAATTGTATTGTTTGTTATCAACTCCTGTGCATACAGCATTTCAAAACAAAAACCAAATTTCTTTTTAAGGTACAAGCAAATCAGACACTACGGAAGTAACTCTGTGCTCAACTCAGTTACATTGTTGAGGGTTGTTTGGTTTTAAATCTGGACCTACTGCCCTTCTTCCTTCTCTCTCTTACAGTGATGTGTCAGAACTCCTCCCACCTTACTATACATACCTACTGCACCCATTTGACGCAGCAGGAGAAAGTCATCTAGAGTTTAGAAATACTCTTTATGGTGAAAAACAATGGCAATTATATCTGAATGAAATAAAAAAAAATAAAAAGAGAGACAGACCAGAGCTTACTATATAGGCAATGAAGTGGAAACATAATTTGTGTTTACATAACACATTTCATCTGAAGGCTTCTGAGAAACACAAGTCGACTTGCTACACCCTTAGTCTCAATCTGCACACAAGGTCCCCCCCAAACACTATTCACAGGAAAGCAAGGATATTTTACTTGGCTTCCTCTTCACAGCTGTAGAAGGATCCTTGATCTTTGGGTATTCTATATAAACACACCACACAGCTAGATGTTATTCCTGCTCATGTCTTTCCTGCCACAACTAGAAAATGAGCGGTTTAAAAATTGGTTGTCTTATTTGATAGAAAATATTGATGATTACTGCCTCTGAACACCACCGTGCTGTATGCGATTAAACGGCTATCAAAGTTTAGCTGCTAGCTAAAAATTTGCCTCAATTCTTTTGAGACCTATTCTCAACTTCAGCATCAAATGGCTACTAGTCGCATGATTTCCAGCAACAGAAAAAAAAAAAAAAAAAAAAAAATCAGTCAAATGTCTCCAGAAAGCAACTACTCCACCAAGCATTTCAAGCAATAGAAACCTTATCAATAGGCTACACAATTCAGTCTTTTTCATACAGCTGGAAAACCTGTTTTTGCAGGAAAAGACACAAATCCTGTCCTCATTTTTAGAGAGTAAAAGGGGTATACATCCTTATGAACAACAGTTCAAAGGTCAAAAAAAGAGTCCAAATCAAGCAAGGCAAGAGAGAAGAATATCCTTCTAAATTAAAAAACATCACCCCACAACCCCAAAACCAATCAAACAACAAAAACCCACCACATAACCATAAGCATTACTCCTGTGATTTTGTGTGAATACTCTAGAATGAGTATTTTTGATGCCACTGTAAAGTGAAATTTCACCTTATCATCTTCACAGTCTTAGGAATCCCCTCTTGGGGATTCTCTTGGAACAGAATTGTGCACATGCACATCCCTGACATCTCCAAAGCCTTTTCAGGGCTCTTTCAAGTGCCAAGATCCCCTCCACCCTTACACGGGAAGCTGTCTTTATTCTTTTGAAAACTTATACAAAAACATTCCACACTCAGCATGTCTTGTTATACAGAGTATTTGTCCCACTTGTGACAGTATAAACACTTGCGAATAATATTTCGGGTCCTGGCACTGCACCAGATTTAGCACCACAAGCATGAAGAGTTTCTGATCTCTGGTTTTGCCTAACTCCCCAAGATGACAGTTTCTGATAAATTCCTAAACACCTTCTACAAATATTAACAGAGCAGAAAAAGCCTGCTGAAAGAGAGCTCAAAACTGTCTGTAATCCTTCGGAAAATGTTCAGATCCCCAATCATTTCCTTGTCACATTATGGTAAAAAAAAAAAAAAACAAACACACACACACACATACTCTTGAAGTTTGTAAGGAAAGGAATTAGGAGAGAGAATGTGGAAAATGCAAAAACGACAACAAAATTCTGGTTACTGACCAACAGAAGTCGTTGAATCCCGTGGAGGGCAGGCAAGCAGATGGAGCGGGACACCCAGCGCTTGAGGATTTTAGCTTGAATCAAAGCTGCTGCTCACTCCACAGTTCTGCGCCTGGAGGGGAGCATCCTGCCTGCCAGCCAGGGTCACAGCTGCTCACCCACGGGTGGCAGGGAATTTGTTTTAACGCTGCTCCCTCTCCGGTATGCTCTGTGTGGGCCAGAGCTGTGTGGCAGGCAGTCAGGTAGGATCAGCTTACCACATACACTTATTATACAGTGAAGATGGGTGCAACCGTTGTGCTGTTTACAGCATAGCGTACTGAAGTACTGACCTAAATTAAGAGAGAAAGCTTTCCAAGCAGAAACTCTGATACTCAGCTTTAATCTTTTGTCACTGAACGTGCTATCTTTTACATGCAGAGTTTCTAGAGGAGGCTGACAGTGAGGTATGCCATGTGCAATCAGGTAAGAATAGCACTTAATCACAAAAATTGGGTCAGAAGAGTACAAAATAAAGAGACTCGCAAATAGCTTTAGAGCAGGTCTATATAGGTATGTAAAACACATCAACACTTCACATTTAATGCTGTACAATATCGTATTCAGAACATTAAATCACACAGGCTGTGTATCTGCAGTAACATTTGTTAGTTTTAAAAGATGAGCTCACAGATGGGAATTAAGAGAAAATTATAAAAAACATGGCATTATACACAAAGCAGACCTAATTTGACCCTAGCAGGGCTGTTCACTCTTCAGTGTGCCTGTTTATATCCAGTTGTTAATCCTTAGGATTTACCAGCACAGACAACTACACAGGAAGGATCACAAGTTGCCATTTCTATCCACAATGCTCAGGATAATTACTAATACATTAAGCCAAAAGCACTCAAACCTGGTGTGTGGGAGCCATTTCTGAAACTTGGTAGTGTCTGCATTACCGCTATCCCACATACTCTAAGAACTGGGATGGGGGGAAGCAACCGAACTTTACAAATTCCCTGAAAACATCTCTCAAAATTTTAAGTCTAAAGCAACCAAAAGGTTACAAAACTGATGTGACCTTCACAGTTACCTCATCCCACTTCCCTTTAGCTCCAGGGACGATGCTGAGATGATTCAGAAGTCCTTTAAGTAGTTGTGTCCCTCCTCTCCCACTCAAATGGCGGTCAGATTTGTCACCTTGCAGGGGAGATGCAAGGAGCTAACCCTACCTGCTCCACTGCCTGCACATCTGCGAGGTCTCCTGGGGTAGCCTGCTCCCTGCCTGGCCACACCAGAGCCTAGGGCAAGCACTGAGCAGAGAGTATCCATCACAGAGATGTCTCTCTCCCCAGAGAGGGCTGGAAAAGGTAAGGAGGCTGGTGTGAACCAAAAGCCCGCTATGGCTTCTTAGCGCCGCTCGTAACCCTTGGTGGCTGCTGTGGCTTGTACCACCTCACACTGAGATCCCAAGAAATCATCCTCCCCTGGGAACGATTTAAATGCACCATTTATTAACCACCCTACCAGCTAGTTTATATTGCTGTTTGATCACTGTGCAGCAGAAAAAAAAAAAACAGAGAAACAAAAATATACTCTCATGACACCTTGTTCAGAAGTTTGAATCCTGTAGACTGCATCAAGCTAGAGCGTAAAGCAGTCTTTTGTTCCTCCCTGAAACCAGTAAGACAGTTATATGTAGGCATCCAAAGAATTAAGATAGAAGGAAAAAAATAAAAAACAACATGCAAAAATTCAGTTTCAAGCTAGGCATAAATGAAAGACTTAAAAAAGGAAGACAAATCTCAGTCAGACCTTGCACTTCTTTTAAAGACAGCATCCAGGTAAATACTGAAATATCTGACAACTCCATATAGCCTTGGGTGAGGGTTTTTTCATCTCAGAAGTTTAAAGATTGAGTTTTAGGAATGCCCAGCATACAGGCTAAGCATTTTCAAACAGTGGTCAGGTCCCTAACTTAATTCTAAACTAAAGATTTCCCTCTCATTCCCCACCCCCAAGACTACTTACTGTTTATTGGTACTGAAAAGCTTTAAAATGTAAAAGCATTTCAGTACTGTGGCATACTTGGAAGAAACCAGGGATGTGCTGTGTACCTACTGATGCAGTTCCTTTTAAAATCACATCACAGATTTCAGCTGACTCTGCTACAGCTTAGAAAATAAAAGTTTGCAGTTATGGAGCCACCAAATGAGGTAGTTCGATCGAATGCACCAAGGGCATCAAAGGGATGACCAAGGACACAAGCTAGAGCAAGAGTTTTTGCAAGGAATGACTGCAATGTACACTTAACTGAGTAGCAAAGCAGAGTACCAAACATAAAGAACTTTGTCTCAAAAAAGCCTACCACTTAAGGCACAAATCTAAGAAAACACAGATTGGTACGAATTACAACTTTGAGTGTTCTGAGCAAGAAATATATCATTTTGTTCCAACCCATATTACTTATGCATCACCTCCAACTATAGCCACCAAGCCTGGATTGTAACACACCCAGGAACAGGAAGACAACATAGCAAGAAAAACCATCACACAGGAGGACAGTAGAGGGCTTCAATTAAAGCAAGGCACACCCCACTTTATAATCCTCCATCTCTCTTACACATATCAGTCCCAAATAGCCTTACATTTGCCTGCAAATCTGACCCATGTGTTAAGCTCATCAGCAGGATCGTTTCATACAATTGCACTGATATTAGATACAACATAACACACCTCAACATCCACAAATAAGTTTTCAACTGAAAGTAGAATATTTAAGAATGGCTAGCTCTACAGAAGTGCTAGGCTATGACCACAGTACATTTTGGCTCCTGCTTTGCCATATTAAAAAAAAAAAACAAAACAAAAACACCAAAAAAACCCCAAAAAACAGCTTCCAAACCTGTTTGGAATATGAACCTGATGAAACACATGCCTTACAATTCACATCCAATGAGATATCGTTCCATATCAAAGACCTCAAATCAATCTTCTCCTGAGATCAGAAGACCTCAATTATTGATTAAAAAGGAAAAGAAATAGAAATGCAATTTACTTTTCAGCTTTGGTGTTTCTGTAAGGATCACTTATCTTACTCCTTATTGTAAAACTGATACTACACATCTTAGGTACTGAAAGGCTGTTAAATTGGACATTTTCTAATTAATATACTAATAATATTCAATGATTCAGGATGTAAGTATTCAAGGGAAAACTCCATTATTGTGCATGATGCAAACTATAATACAAGGATTTCATTAATTCCTGAAACTACCCGAGTTTAAAAGAGGAAAATACTTCCCCCCCCCAGTTTCTAATGAAATATCTAATTCAGATCACAAAATTTCAACAGGCAACAATCTTCCAGGGCAAAACGCAGTCTCTTATAAAAATATTACAATCAGGTAGAGAATTTATTTAAAAAAAAAACCCCTAACTTAACCCTGGTTTTCACTATTTGCTGAATTCCTAACTTTATGCAGTCTTCCTGCACAGCGTGTAATATAAAATAAAAACTGTGGCATCTATTCACATGGTATTTTTCATCTTCAAAGCATCTTATGACCAGGAAGTCATGACACAAGCAAGCAGCTTCCTACTTTACAGGCAGGGAAATTGAGGCATACAACAAGGCAATGACAGAGACAAGAACATTATTTGGTAGCCAAACAAACATACTGCCTCTGGAAATCATGATTCATTTCATTACCTTGCATTAAAGCTAATATAATTCTGTATCACATTCCATATTCTCTGCATTTTAGACCGAAACCTAATACCCTTGAACTACACAATACCAGTGTTGGGGTTTTTTATATTTCTGTAATACAGCTAAGTAATTGTCTTAGCTCTCACTTTTAAGGCGGTATTAAAAGTCACTCTTAAGGTTGGCAATGCAATGCTTTGCAGTAATATTCTCTCTATTGTTATCCGAGTTATACCTATCATATTACACAGCAAATGTTTCAACATAGGCAATATATCTTCCTACAACATGGAGAGCATGTACACCTGATGTGCTGTATAAACAAGCCTCCAAAAAGGAGCTCATAGCACACCCTTCAATGACTTTTCTACACAGTGTGGTTACACAGCAGCACTATACATCAATACAGAAAATATTTCACAAGTATGTGACGCAGGTTTTTTTTAAACACTGTGTGGGATGGAAAATAATTATAACAATATAATTTACATCCTGAACTAAAATACATTGTTAGAAGTTAATTTTAGTTAGCTGAAAAACTAGCAACATAAAATTTTTAGAATGAATAGATTAACTACCAAATTTCAAGTACAGATGACAGAAGTAACTGCTTCCACCCACAGACCTGATGTGTTTTAACCACAAATGAATCTTTCCTGTTAAATATAGAATCCCTCCAAACAGAGTTTTAAATGGAATTCTTGCATCTTACCTAGTGGGAACACTGATGCTGCACCTTCCCAGATAGCTGAAAAGAAATCAGCTGGTAGAACAGATATTTTTGCTGACTTGATGCAACTTTCTAAACAACAGAAGACAGCCTGCACAACAGCACATTTTCATGTTCTGATAAGCAGTATTCTGAGCTGGTGTATAGTTACAGCTCTCCATTTAATGCAAAGTATATCTCAATAATAAAGTAATTCAGCAATTCTTGCGCATCAAGTTCCACAAACCCTTAAATAGTTCTTCAGTAGGCAACATGCTCACTTACTGTACCTGAAGATTAAGGTAAGCAAAGAACTTACTAGAAGACAGATACACGGAATGCTTGCTATCCCAAATCCTTTTCATATTCAGCTGTTCAACAAAGCTAGGTTCCACAGAAATGCAGAGTAAAGTTTAATATTTGCCTATAGCCACACCCAAATGCATGGAGTTAGGTTCTTGCCACTCAGCCGCCACACACACTACTCCATTTATATTGTACTGGCTTTTGGCCATAAATATGAGAAAGGAAGTTATGATGCAAGGTAGGTGGAGTACAGTAGGAAGCACCGTGGGATTGTTCAGATTATTCCCAGTCTATATAAAGCACAGTCCTTTTCCCTTTCAATTGTATCACAGAAGAAAACAAGACTCAGCCTTTACGCTCAAAGGCATTGTAGTTTCTGCTTGTATAGATTGTTTTAAAAAGATAAGTTTATTATGTATTTGTATTTTATATTGGGTAAAAATGTCATTTTTTCCAGGACTTAAAATACAACATACATCTATGTGCACTTTTGGGGGGGATGGGGAAAGAGAGTTGAAAACAGTAAAGAGGAAGCTTTCCCTCCCTCTCCTTTTTTTTCCTCCCTCTTATCCTTAATGTAGAGAGAACAGAATGAAAGCCATCTGCTTTTGGTATACACGAGTTAAACTGGGCAAACACTATAGCACAAATGCCACATTACATCTCACTATCAGGCATGCATCTGAATCATCATTAGGGGAATCTGAAGAGCTGCAAGGAAAACAGCCTGAGTTCTGGCCAAGCATTATCACCTGAAACTAATGGATGTAGGTTCGCAACCCTCCTACTTCATGGACCGCAGTCTCAAAGACAGAACTCAGTACTCCAGACCTACAAACAAGGAAGATAGAATTACAATCTTCCTGCCAAACCTTATAGAAAAATCATCATCATCTTAGTTTAGCCATTCTGGTTTTGTGAAGCCTGTCAGGCATAGCTTAGGACTGGTAAATACAGGATTCCTAACTTACATCCTCCCTCTTTCAGTAGGGTATTACACACAAGGTCAGTAAGAAGAGGTCTTTCCAAACAATGACTTTTCCTTCAAACCCAAGTTACATTTTCTAACCTGATGTTTTTCTTCAGTTGTTCTCATACACCAGAAGAGAGCAGAAGTCCTCCCATAAATCAGGCATCAGAAAGGTCTATGTAAATGAAGCTCACTATTTTGGATGAGCACTAAGCACAGGAGCAACACACTCCACACTCCTTGGTTGAGCTACCACATATCACTGAAGGCAAGAATGTCTCAAAACAAGTGTGGTTTTTAAAGCCACTTACACTTTTGGACTGCAGCTATCTATTGCAACATCAGCATCAAGCAGAAGAAAACGTTCTAAAAGATATGGGCCAGTTTGTTTGGGTTTTTTAACATCTATAAACAAAATTGGTTTCAGTAACATACATAGGAAACCACAGCCTTTTACCGAGAACCCACATTCACCAACACATCATGTACAGCTCATTCTGCTCAGACCCGAATCCACACTTGGATTTGCACCAATTTAGTTAAACAACTGCAAGAATTCAGAGTAAACAAACCCTGAATACATTCTTCATATTGTACTACATGGCAGCATGTTCACAGATCTCTTCCCGTTGCCATCTGTGAAGTTCCTCTCCTCCACACATTCCTCCCAAAGTACTCTTCCCCTTCCTCCCCAAATCCTTCCTCACAGCTCCTTACAGTCACCGCTTTTTCACTGTTGGACACTTCACCAAAACCCGCTGCAAGCTGACTGGCAGAAAAACAAGCCTACACACAGTGTTTAGACTTGTACTGTTGGTGTCCTACTTGGAGCTTGCTCCTCCTCCTCCTGGAGTCAGCGAAGGAGAATTGGGTCTTTGGAGGCTTGTCCCTTCAGGCAGACTCTGCCTCATGTTCTGCGTTCAGCACCGAGTTATAAACACTTGGTACACAAGGAGAAAGCAATTAATAATATTTTCAGGCAGATAAAAAATGATACTGCGTAATTCTTATGGTAGGTACCATGCTCTGGAAAAGGATAACAGTCTAACTCATATAACTATGGGGGTTCATAGATGCTCCTCCCATTCTTCAGTATCGCAACACACATTGCAGCTAACAAGAGCCTAAAGTCAAGGCAACATACAAGTATAACGAGCGGGGTTATGAACTCAAGCTTAAGCCTGAATCATCTCAATTTTCTGTACTTGCGTCAAACCCAGAGGCAGTCTTTGTACTAAAAAAACCCAAAACCAATAATAACTAAATAAAGGAAAATAAAAAAAGAAACTAAGCTGCTCTTGCTGCTCTAGAGCTTTGCATCCCCCCCCATTGGGAATAAGTGTTACTGTTCTCTTAGCCTCCTAGACGGCTAGAGGCCAATAAAAAGCCATACTAAGTGCTGCCTGTCGGAACACTTAGGAATTACACCTCTCAAAATAGTTCCTTAAAATGCATGTATATTCTTACAATGAAAAGAAAGCCTATTATTTTTCCTAGTAATTGAAAAAAAGATTTTGTACAAGGCAGGACTCTTCACAGAGAAAAGCAAAGTGATACCCACATCAGGGATGAAAGTGTATTTAACACAACCTACACCTAAACCAAACAGGCTGTCACAGTAAACTGTCACCTATACCACTCACTGCCTAAGCCACCAACTCTTTACTGGGTTTAAAAACACTCATTTACTACCTTTCCAGCCAATGTATAATAATCTCACCAATAAAAAGACAATCAACATTCACACCAGGAAGCACTCGGCCTCAGCCCACCAGAACAAGTCAAATCCACATTTATCACGCAACAAGTGCCTGACCCACACATCAAGCAAATTCATTAAGTTCTATTTACTGGCAATAGGGAGCTGTGCTCCTGGGAGCACCCACTGGGGAGGCAGAGTATTGAAGTAGAACAGAGGATTTTTTTTCTGTGAGCTCAGTTTAAAAAAAAACACAAAACCAAGTGAACAAGAAAGCAGAAACTTTGTGATTTAACAGCAACACAAAACAAATCATGTAGCAAGTCAGAAAAAAAAAAAAAACAGAACACTGGTTTACTCCAATATCATCAACTTCATAGTGCTCAGTGCCAAATGCTTTTGAAAATACTATTCCTTACATCACATTACTCACTCCTCCACGAAAATAGCTGCCAAAATCTGTGTCCTACCTCCATGAAGCAAATCTATGACAAACCAAAACACTCATGACATGCACAGGTAGGTCAGAGGACACACCATTTTTGGCACCTGAAACAGTGTCACATTTAACCGCACAGGTAATTCCAGTGTGGGGAAAGTCACAGGATACACTGTCTGGGCTGTTCTGTGATACAGGCTGACCAGTCTGGTATCCTAAAGCGCATTACTACAATGTGAAATTTGGGGGTATTTTAGTGCACCACAGGTTGACATCTCCTTTATGCTACAACCCCAGAACATGCTGTTCAGCCATCTACCTTCAGGATAAGCAAAAAAAGAAACAAACCCAAAACAGGAATTTCAGACCACACAGCACAACAGTCTGCATGCTTTACTGCTTTCAAGGTCAGCACTGGCCTCCTATATACACACCTCCAGGAAGCAGAGACTTCCCGCTACATGAGCTTCTCAGTCTCACCTGGATAAATATATGCTTGTGTTAGTTCAACTTAATCCTCGCAGTGACTGAGAATACCTGAAGGTGGTGGAGAAGTTCCCCTCTACCACCATCTCTCAAGACAACATGGAGGTTAAAGAAAGCATGAGGTATCATCTGACCGCTACAACTTAGCTGACCTAAATGGTGAGCTGACAAGAGGCAAGCCATGCTCTTCTCAAATCCCCCCCATTACGTCTGATTATGCAGCCACATGGCAAATCACTTCCACCATATAAACCTTTCTGTTGCTTTTTGCCTTTACTGTAGGTAGCATTTCCTCCTAACCGTCATCCAACTCCTTACTAAATTCAAGGGGAAGCTACAAAAGACACGTGGCTTTGGGTGGGGATTGAAACCAAAGGAACAAGACCATCCATTTGAACAGCATCCTACTATTAAATTAATTAGGTGTAATGTCACACCATACCTTTGCAGAAGGGTAGCTCTTTCCAATTCACCACCAGTTCTGGGTGGGAACACTGCTGTTGCAATGGAAGCGTACCTTGAAGAATGACCTTCACCTCTCAAACCCAGATGACTGCCAGTACACTGAAAGCGAGCAGCCCGTGCATGGCAATGCCAAAGACAACTGGCACAAAATGCCTATGCTTGGTGATCATATCTATTTGACAACAGCTGAAGTTATTATTCAAAGCAATAAAGAAGGGGGTTTGTCCTACCATTTCTGGGCTGCAAACACACAGGAAGTCATTAGTAAGTGTGCGGATACTGGAAAATACTATGTTACAGCAGCACGTCTTCAACTGGCACAGAAGACACATGGAGCTTTTGCATCAAAACAGATGGATCTTTTTTGTTATTTTGCAAGTTAAAAGGGACCAGTGGGGCTACTCCAACACTGGAAACGATGGATGGTCAGATGGTCTTAGTCAACCACATTATAATGGGATACGTACAACTACAGCAGAACTAGGAAGAAGAAATATTGCCTCATCAGTCAGCCCACCAAACACCCCACTTGATCTAACCTTTGCTCCTGTAATGCAGAGCTCTACATGCTTTAACTTTCATCAGGAAATATTCAGCTACTATAACAGAAGCTGCAGAAGGGTGGCAGATTGTACAGTTGATCACTGTCTGACAGGTTTTATTTAAGCGCCACTCACTCCCCAGAGCTCTTTCTAGGCAATACCATGCTCTACGCAGACATGCCAGCTGAGAAGCAAAGGAGGGGAGAGCAGTTCATCAGAGCAAGGCAGCAGGCTTGTTGGGTGGCTCTGCATGTTGTCACCAGAAAAGTCATGACGGTGATCTTCACAGATGGCCTTGTATAAAATGGTGGTCACTGAGGTGATGTCACAGCTGTTTTAAATGAATTAAACAAAGTAGAGTTTAATCTAATCAACATTTATATTATGCCAGGCTCCTCAACAAGCTTCGTCTGACCCAAGAACTCCAGAAACTGTCCCTCTCAGCCTGTTACTATTTGGCCACTCATTCAGCTTCCCTGGAGGTAGAAAACTTCTCTAACCCAACCTCACTAAATGCTATTTGCAAGAGAAGCACTCTAAACAACGTTTTTGTGCAACACTGGAAAACCACACTGCAGAAAGGCCTCGTTGGCAAGACCTACATGCAATAGCATAGGAATAATGATGCAGAGGCAGCGCCGTTTCCATAGCTTCCCCACACAAACCTTTACTTGTAATAAAACATGTTCTCAAAAGGCTGGAAGACACAGTGTGGCTATCGCTGATAAAGTGGCTATGGGGCAGCATGACAAGTAGGCTATGCACTTCAGAAACACAGCTCATACATGACCCATGGCAGAGCTGCTTTGTTGGTTTTGGTATTTCACAAGAGAGCTTCGTGGCATTCTCCAAGGAGGTCTGGAGTATTTCGCTCAGCCCCTACACACAATGCCTTTCACAACTCCACGACACCTTGCTCCCTCCCTCTTTTGCAGCCAGAAATCAGTCACATTGCCTGCTATGTCAGCTTTTCCTGAACACTTCATTATGTTGAGACACACACACAGTCTTACTACAGCTGAGATCAGAGAACCTCTAACAAATTCTGGGAATCCCATCCTCTAGAGGGTTTTCCCAGCCCTGGGATGCCCAAAGATGGCAAGGATGGGTTTCACTTTCATGGAGAAGTCAGGGCAGGAGCCATCAATCACTGCTCTGCATGGCCCAGATACTGATCTGGGTGAGGTTCTGCATTCAGGGCAGCATACACTTACATAGGATGGAGAGCAGGGTGAAAAAAAGGTGTTTGCACACACTTTTTGGAAAAAAAAAAAAAAAAAAGAGAAGAGCACACCAAACAAAGAGAGCACCAGTCTCAAGCAGCAAGGAAATTGCCACCAAGTTCTAACTGTGCACAGGTAAAACAAACAGCTGAATAACAGCCCCAGCTACAGGGAGCAAGAGCCTTCATGGACATTTCTGTGCGATTTTCTAGCCCAGCCAGCTTTTACAACTTTAAATTTGTCCAGCAAAACTAAGGAATAGGGGGGTGAGATCCCTGTGTGTCTTGCTGAAGAGGCTTGTGGCTACTGAAACCCAAGAAGGGGACAGTCACCTTGCAGAAGGCCAAGCCTCCACACCTTGAGAATGCAAGAGGGATACTCTACCCCACTGCTTACGTGTAGTCGTCCTGCTCCTTATTTACACACTGCAAAGCTGCACCAGCAGGCTGTGGCTCCACTGGAGTACCAGAGCACATCAGTGGTTTGGTGCAGTCTAGAGCTCAAATGGGATAACAATGACAGCATTAAAAAAGAGCCCACTGAAGAAGATCTAAGAAAATATGGATTTTCCTCTTAAATGACAGAAGGAAACTGAAAGCAAGAAAAATACAAGATCCCAGATACTCTTCCTTAGCTTTCAATTTAAAGAAACAATGGGATTTAACACTCTATTGCAATAGAGTAAAACTAGTAATCTAAGCTTAGATCTGAATTGCTCCTTAAGCAGTTAAGCCTCACAAAATAAAAGTATCAAAATACAAGGAAAATCTCCTACTTATTCTGACAAAAACCAAAATGAAACGCATGTGCTGCTTTTTATATCCAAGATGACTTAAACAGTGAAACAGAAACACAAACTCTACACACATGTAAAGCATTTATGAACAAGCACCTCTTTTGGGGACTGTGCTCAAGCATGGAACAGAATGAAGGTTCTCTCCCCATTCATGATTAACCCTGCATAAGTCGGGGTACAGGCAATGTAATTACTTTCAGCAAGATCATTTAATACTTACACTGGATATGACAGACTTATATTACAGCTGCATCACAGTGTACCAGTTGGTTTGACCATACGGGTCTCCCAGCTCCCAGGCTGAACTCACTACATGACCTTTAACAAGTGGCTTAACTTCCCTGCAGCTTCCGCTCACTTTATTAAATGCTCTGATCCGTAGCAGTTAGTATTTTAGACCAGATGTTTGATATTGAATAACTCAAAATAGTAACATCAGAAGCTTTCAAGACAGCACTGTGAATGTGTCCATGTTTTTACTTGATTTTGCATACTGTAACTATAACCCAGACACACTACAGATAAAGGTTTTCCTGAATCAATTCTGTATCAAGAGAACTATGCAGAACAAGGGATAACTGCAGTACATGTTTAAGATGTATACGCTTTACTTTGCAAAAGGATGAAATAAAGATGTAAGGGTAGGATTTTCAAGAAAAAGGCAAGAAATGTTCCCCTAATCCTCCCTTTTAAAAGAGATGTCAATAAAAGCTAGGGCACTGCACGCAGCCATCTATCAAAGGATCATATCATATTAAGACTTGGAAGCATCACTGTAGCATAGAAGAAATTGGTACAGGAATGACGTTACCATCTCAGTAATAAAATTCTTGGTATTAATGACACAGCAACAAAACCCAAAGGGTTGTGTCCTTTAGACACAACTGGGTTCAACACCCACATAATGCCATTGCTATGGTGAAACAACTGGTGAGGACACATGCATGACTAACTCTAAACACTGCCAGCAAGATCCAGAATATTAATGATTAACAAGCAAGTAGCAAAAGCAAGCAGAAGACTGGTTTCTGCCTTTTAACATGTCCAGCATCATGAGAGTCATGATTGCCGTTCTGTCCTGGATTCACTCACGGTTCCCTCTCCTTGAACATTTAACCCAAACTACAGTAATAGTTATCTAACACTGTTTTAAACAATGTTTTGGGTCTTTCACCTTCCACAGAAAAGCCTGGAACCTCTAAAACAGTTAAGCAACAGTGACTAAGATAATTAAGTATACTTCACATGATGTCCAGGATTTCTAGTGACCTTTATACACAGTATCATCCGACTGTTTAAGAACTGAAGATCAAAAAGACTTTGCCTGACTCACAAGTGACTAAGCCCAGAGAAACGAGGCCTAAAGATAATAAAACTTGGAGCAAAGAGTTTTATCTGTTCATTGCCTCATGAATAGGAGCACCTTCCAGTTTCCAGAGCATTAAGTAAGTTTTTACACTTCACAGGAAGTCAAAAGCCCAGAGATTAAAATGATCTGGGGGTTCCTTTGTTATCAGTGGGGACACGCAAAAGGAAGCAAGAAGTCCTCCCTAGCTGTGCCACCAAGCCATGGGAGGTAGCTTGAGTCAGTCTCCTCCGGGTTATCCAGCTCCCTCTTCAGAGAGGCTGTACGGCAGCAAGGCACAAGTCTGCCCATAATTAAACAAGCTCAATAACACACACAGCGGGAGAGAAAGGAGAGTCCCCGAGGCAGACTACTAACAAGGACAGCAGCTAGACAAATGGAGCACTTTCAAGACAGTTTCTTAATCAATAATTTGAAAGGAATGCTAGGCACATTGCCATTCTGCTAGTTTATTCTGCTGAAATAACCTTTATACCTGCCTCTTTTAAAGTCCAACTGACTTGCATGTAAATTAATCCCAGAAAGCAGACCTGCTCGCTAATAAAGTGGAGATCCCATCTGGCAACACTAGGAAGAGGGGGGAAAAAAAAAAAAAAAAAGAAATCCTGTGAATTATCCACCCATCCCAAACTTCATCACTGCATACTAGCTCTTGAAACAGTAAATGCAAGAGGCCCACGAGGCACTCACACCCTGAACTGTTGAATAGATCAGAAGCAGCATAATTAGCTATTCCCACGGCTTCCACAGCTTGATCTGGTATGAATTTGTAATATTGCCCTTCCCCCATTTCTGATAAAAGCCACACAAAGAAACGAAGATATTTAACATACTGCAGCATAATCTAACACAAATTGCAGATGGAGGGCTAAGGTATTAAAAAGAGTCATCTGAGAAATTAAACACATTTAAAACTATTCCTGAAACAACTATTCATGGGACAGAAAAAAGAAAATCTTATTGTAACAACATGAAGGGGAGGGGGGGGGGGGGGGAGTACTTGGGAAACCTCAAGGCAGTATTTCCTCTTGTGCATAATGACAAGTCACAACCTATAAGAAGCACAAGAGGCAGGTTGAAGTTTAGAGGTAAGAATGTTGATCAAAACAATCACCTAAACTTTATTCAGCATTCTAGACAAAATACTTTAAACACTGAATACAATCATAATATTAAAACTTCCAAATGATTAACATTAAATGGAAATCCAAAGAACACACAACAGATACTAAATACTTCAATCAGATGAAGATAGGAGGCATATGCTCAGAAGTGCTCACAGTCTGAAGTCCCATTCATGCACTGAAATCCACACAGGCAGACAAGAAAACACAGTGTTAATGGCGGATAAACCTGATTGGAGCTTAAATAATTAAATGACTACAGGAAATGGGGCTGAGATCCTACTATCACTTATTGGTATCATAACAAGTTGTTAAACTCTACTGGGGTCAGTTTGCTTATAAACTTATAGCTGCTCATCTTACAAAGTGCAAGAGATTCATTTCTGTTAAAATTTCTTTAGTTAAGCTGCAAGAAAAGCATTTCCTAAGAAAACTGCCCAAGATGAACTACTACTACACTATTTCAGTAATTCAGAATCCATATGACAACTCCAATTAACTGCCTAATAGAGCAAAACAACCTTAGTTACAGGGGTTTTTTTAAAGGTTAAAAATACATTTAGAAAAAATATGCACATCCACAAAGTAGCGAGCATTCTGCAATGCAAATATGTACTTTAAGTCCAGCATTCACTGGAAATTACAGCTCAGAGACCACTTGGAACAAGGTGTTCAACAGACTTTACAAGGGAAGCACAACTCCTTATGGTATCAAAGTTGCAGCGTTAAACAAAGCGTAGTTTAACTTGATTAGAAAAGAACACGGTTATCAGGAAACTTCAATTTCAAAAATTTAAGTCATTTCTGATGATAGAAGGCAAAATTAATTTAGGAATCTAAGCACTCCCCAGCTTGCCTAGTTAGTCCCTAATCCTTACAATGTATCTGCATGTCTGGATCCATCCTGATTTCCAGGAGGCTCCCAATAACTACTGCACGTAAGACAAAATGCAAAATGGACCCTTATCTAGATCAAAGGGGTTTGATCCAAAGACTTCTCTGGACATTAAAGGGTAGCTCAATCTGTGTTACCTCCTACTATCTGCAAAAAGCCATTTATCCAGTATGCATAATGACGCAAATTATTTCTCAATACATGCTCATCTTTAGGGTAATAATGTAAAATAAGGGAGAGACACCAATTATGCTGCAGAAAAATATGCTATTTTAGAAAGTGTTTCCAGCTCCTTTTCACTACTTAACAGTACCAGTCACACTCCCACGAGCCTTCGCAGATGAAAGGTGACACAACTTCACACAGCTTGCCAGCATTAACCCTGTTATTACCTTCATCAGTACAGCTACACACAGATTACTTCATATTACACCCTTATGCAGACTTTTAATCACATTGTCCTGACATATGGTTACAGCAGCAGTTTAGCTCCTATCTGTCATCACCGCAAGGAAAACATTCCCATTTCAGGGTAGTCTCCCAGGAGCACGAGTAGTTATGCTGCTACAGCAGTTTCCAAGCTTTTCACTGGCAGCTACTCAAGAGGTGAATTCCTGGCTGGGCTCATGACTGCTGTAGTCCCCACTTGGGGGTCACAAGCCCTTCTGTGCTCCTTGCTCATGCTACCTTCTGGAGATAGGGAGAAGTAGACCTGGAACAGAGTTAAAATCTTATAGAGACAATTTTATTTGGAGGGTAGGGAAGAGAAAGAGACATAAGTAATGTTAAGCAAGAAACAAATTCTGCAGATGGTTTAGGGCCAGCCTACTACTCATTCAAACAATGCAGATAAAGATACTCGAGTCCATGAACACCTCATTAGTGTGTAAATAAAGGAGCACTCAGATGACCTGCTTGCTTCCGACTTCCTTCAAACCCTCCTTCTCTTCCCACCCAAAACTCTTTCAACCTCTTTATAAAGAGAAATGAGAATTAGTTCAGTGGGTGGAGAAAAAAAAAAAAAAAAAAGAAGAGACAAGGAAATCTGTAGAAACACTTACAAAAAAGATAAATATTAAGACTTACTTCTGGCACTGCATTTTCCACACTTTTGTATTCACCTTCAGGTGAGTATATTTATTATAAAATGTTTTCAAAGTGGCAAATGTCTATTTGCCCCACAGCCAGTGGACCACAGCACTTGTTTAACAACCTTTTGCACTGTTTAATATAACTGTTGGATACCTTATCCCTCTGAAGATTACACTAAAACAACTCGGTTTTTTAAAAAGGTGAATTAAAGTTCTCATACTCATAACACTTATATTTTTAATTCCTTTAGCCACGTTCAGCCCTCACAAATCTTTCATTATTCACAGTAAACACAGTGTAAAAAGCATGTATCCATCCCTTTATTTATGAGTTAAAAACCAGAATCACTAATGAGTTGAGTCATCAGCCAAAGTCTGAGCCACCAGAGCAATGCAGACTCTGGAACTTGTCATCTGCAAACGCTGATGGGATAAGACTACTCCTGCTTGTTTTCTCCTTTATTTGAACTCAGTGACAGGCAACTGGCCAGCAACATCTCTTTGAGATTTTGCTGTTGTACAAGAGTGCTTATCTAGCTCGGTTTTGACATGGGGTGAATTAACACCTTATTATTATATTTACTGCTTGTTTTTCTCAGTTTTTCATGGGTAGACAACAGCAGAGTTGCACAACACATTGACTATTTAATCTGTAGTTGGGCTCATATTGTCTGTTCCTCCCTCATTAGTTACAGCAACAGTCACCCAGCCTTCTCTAGTGTTCTGCGAGATCAAATTATCGCTCATTATTTCCTCCTAATTGCAGAGGAAGAACCTCACACCGACGGCAAAACAAGCATCCCTGAAACGCCCATATCCTTCCAGCACGGGTTCCCCAGTTTCACCTCCCAGTACAGTTCCTTCACTTGCTTCAGTCAGCTCCTGGAAGAGTTAAACTGGAAATAATTTTTAACATAAGACTACTGTTGACAGGACTACCTATGCGTGCAGAGCTACTCGGTACCAAGCGAGGTAAGGCAGGCTGGATCGCCCCAGGGAGGATGGCAGAGAGTACATTTTAAAGCACCCTCCACTCGGACTAAACAGGTATTAAACTTGCTGGGATTTTCTGTACAGTCTTTCAGAACAGAATCACAGAATCGTCTAGGTTGGAAAAGACCTTGAAGATCATCCAGTCCAACCATTAACCTAACACTGACAGTTCCCAACTACACCATATCCCTCAGCGCTATGACAGATTATGGATTTCATAGGGCATCCATTATGGATTTCATAGGGCATCCCTGTTGGTAAAACCAGGTATTCGTAGGCAGGCATACTTTTTAAGGAAACTAAGTATATCATGGCATCACCTTCACGTATTTTGTGCTGAAAACTAAGCCAAGCTGCTGTGCTATACTTTCATCCAACTTCAGCTGACAAAATCGGTGTAGTTTTAAAATTCACGTTAAAACTCCGACAGGAGGTGGTCCTCCCTCTCCTTTGGAAAGTGTTAAAGCAGAGACACCTCCCAGAGCAGGGCAGGTTTAACACACACAGACGTGAACAACTCCTGAAACTCCCCCAGCCGGGGCTGGGAATACCTACCCCGAGAGCTCCTCATCACTTTCAACCGCAAACAACATGGACACCATCTTCCTCCCGGAGTCCGGGCACTCGAAAACAAACCCACCCCCCACTCCCACGAAGCAGCAGATACGGCTCGTTTCAAAGCAACTTTGAGAACTTCACACCATTAAAAAAAAAAAAGCAGGGTTCAGAGGAGGTGCCCGCTTACCCCGCGGCGAGCGGAGCGAGCAGCCCCAGCGGGACGGCCTTATCCGCCCCCCCCCCCTCCCCCGGAGCAGGGCGAAGGAAGATACCGGGCGCTGTGAGGCCCCCCCCCCCCCCCCTCCGCCGGCACCCCGGGGCCCCGCAGCCCCCCCCTTCCCCCCGCCCTGGCTCCGCTCCAGCGGGCCCGTCTAACAAGTTGATCCCGCCGTGAAAGAGGAAGAAAAAGAAAAGCTGAGGGGGAAAAAAAAAAAAAAAAAAAGCCGGGAGGGGGAGGGGAAGCCCCTGCGCGCCCGCGGAGCCCGCCCTGGGCGGAGGGAGGGAGGAAGAGAGGAAGGGAGGGAGAAGAGAGAGGGAGGAGGGAGAAGGAAGGCAGGTCGCCCCCCCCCACGTTCACAGGATCCATTTTCCCTCCCGCTGCCCCGCTCCAACTTTCCGCGCCCCAGGGGCGGCCCCCAGGCGCCACCCGCCGCGCCGAGCCCCCCCGGCCCGGCCCGCCCGGCACTCACCGGCATCATCTTGGAGCCGAACCGCATGGGGGCGGCCGGTGCCGGCCCCACCGCCCGGAGCGGGAGACCGGCGACCCGGGAGGCGGAGGGCCTGCGCTGCCGCCGGGACGCGCTGGGAGACCTGTTGCGGGAGGCGCCCGGCCCAGCCTCGCTGCCCAGCCTCCGCTTTGTTCCCACCGGGTGCTGCTCTCCCACCGCTACCGTCGCCCCCGGCTCCGCTCCGAAACTAACCCCGGCCCGGCGAGGAGGAGCCGCCGCGCCCCGCCCGCCGCCCACCCCCGGGAGGGGCCGGCCCGCCTCCTACCCCCCGCCGGGGGTGCCCGGCCCGGGGGCGCCGCCGCGCCGCGCCCGGCCCCGGCCGACCGGGGGCTGCACTGCCACGGCCGGTGCGGCGGGGGTCAGCCCGCCCAGGACTGCGTGAGTCCCCCCGGGTCACCTCCTCCGGCACGTCCCTCCGAGAAGCGCCGGGCCCCACGCAGGGCAGGGGCACACACAGCACCGGTCCCGCCCCGAGGAAGCCTCCCGGGGCCGGCCGCGGGGCGGCGCGGGGGAGGGGGCAGCCACCGGGCAAGGTCAGGCTTCGACACCGGAGCCGCCCCCCGGCTGTGCCGCCGGCCCTGCCGCCGCACACGGGCGGTCCCGCCGATACTCCCCTTCTAGCTCCCCGGGCACGCGGCCGGGTTCGCAGCCCTGCCCAAGGTACGTTTTACTGGCTTGGCTGTTTTTTAGTTGGACCTGGCAGTCGAGCTACAGGGGCCAAGTTAAACCCCGCAGAACAACGCTGAGGTGTCAAAACAAAGTCCTCGAGACCCGTATTAAGGTCGGGCTGTGCAAAAAGCAACCCCGCAAATCTTTTACACCCACTTAAAAAGGGGAAAGAAAAAAAAGTTTTCCCTTCCCTGGACCGGAGTGCGGGATACCCGTATCAAACCCAGCTACTTTGCTAGCAGCGCTTCAAAAGCTCAGGGAAGGCTCGGAAGAAAAGTATGTTAAATGAGCACCGTTACTGGGCTCTCTGCAGCAAAACCAGCTCCATCTGTTTTTCCTACTCGTATTAAAATCTTCGCAGTAATTAAAAAGGATAAAAGGGAAGAGGATTAGAAGTTTCCAGATGAAGGGAGAACAAAACTCAGACCTAGTTTGTATATAAACATCTCTTTTTCTACAGCAGTAAAGAAACCTTAGCAGCATTGATAAAAGCCCCGGGAGCTCCTATGCAATAATCAAGTATTGTTCAATACAACACTCTTGCAGCTGGGGGGGGTGCTAAAAAAAAGTCAGAAACATGTATTTCTGTAGTTGTCTAATTACAGCAAAGAAAAACAAAACACTTTTTTTTTTTTTTTTGCTACAGCGCTTTGAAATACAGCAATATTTAAAACATGCCAAGTGTCTCGCATCTGTTTTAAATCCGCTGTACAAAGTCTCCCGCCGCCCGCTCACACCTCCGGGAGCGTTTCGCTTTCGAAAGAGCCACCTGCGGGGGCGGCAGGACCGGCCCGGGGGGGGGCTGGCCCGGCCATCTCCCCGTAGCCATGACCAGCTTTAACTACCCCCCCAGTACGTTTATTCTTCCACAAGAGGCGGCGGCGCGGCGCGGGGCGGGGCCCCACGCCGCCCGAGGCCGCTCCCGCCTCCCTCCCCGCGGAGCTCGCCCCCCGTTCCCGGGCCGGTCCCCGCCCCGCCGCCAGCGCCGACCAATGAGGAGGCGCCGACGACGACATGACATCACCTTCCCCGACGCCTATTGGGTAGCTCGCGCAAACAGCGCGCTGTCTCCCGGCAACACCGTGGCGTCACGACACCGCCCTGTAACCCTCCGCGCCCCGCGGCGGGCGGATGGCGGCTACCCCCGGCCCCGCACCCCGCGGCTCTCCTGGGAGAAACCCGCGCCCCCCGGCAGCACCAGCCGCCGTCGGTTTGACTCTGCGCGGCTGTGGGACGGAAGGGCTGGAAACACGCGCCCTCAACCACGAGCTAAGCCCAGCACCGCGGCTCCCGCCGCGCCGCGCCCGAGCTCCTCACTGATTTCATTTGGTAGTTTTTTCAACTCGAGTTTTGGATTTATTTTACAATATAAAAACGTTCCATAGAAAAATTTACATATAAAAATGTTACAGGCCGAAGCACGTGGCAAGAGAGAACCAAAATTCTGCAAATCTCTACTGAATTTTTAGGGCCATCTAGCTGGTAAGGGATAAAATAAGGGGTACAGTCTTTGAATGTATCCCCCAAATACAGACACAAATTATTTCTAATAATAATTAGAATATCAGAATAACAATTTCTAAGCCTGTAAAATAAAACTGGAAATGGTTAGGTAAAAATCAGCTACAAAAGAGGTTTCAGATGCATGTATGTGTGTGGTAACTACATTTTGCAAGTGCATGCTTCTTGCAGGTCAATCCGCAGAAGTCTCTGTTGGCACAACTTCTAATTTTTACATCTTCCACACAAAACTACAACCCCATCCCTGCTAAGGAAATGAAGCTCCAAGGGGTGCACCTATTTTTCTTCCAGTTTCTGTCCAGGCTCTGTGACTCATATGCTGTGATGGAGGCTCTCTGTGCCATCTGGCCAGGCACTTTAGATCACAGCTTCCCTCCAACGCAGGAGGCAACACTCGCCAGGTTTGCAGGTAAATCGGGGTCAAAACCATGCACACCTGTGTGTATCTTAGCAGCAGTGCTTACCTTCCCTATGGATTTCTTACTTTCCCTGTGGCATCCCACATTTCTGCCTCTTAGAGCAATTCAGGCATGATTTCACTAGATAAGCATGACATGAATTTCCCACAACAAGTTACTAATTACAGGAAAGATTTTTAGTTTTACGAGGGAGTAGATGGTTCCACTCCGGTGGGAAGAAACACGTAAGGGTTTCTGACCACAGGTTCAATCTCCAGAGTGACAACAGTTGGAGATAACTGAGTCACGCACAAGAGACTTGGAAGGGGCAACAGTTCTCAGTCCTGCATGTAGAGAGCTATCACAAAAAGGAAGAGAAGGTGAGATCCGCAGGATCTGGAGCCAACAGCACAGACAGCTGAAGCTCTGCACCTCTTCCCTCGCTCCCACTACTCTTGGCAGCCTGTCCAGAGCATGCTGCAGCTGACTAAGACCACGTGCAGTTCCCTAGAAGCAATCACAGCAAGGGTCCAGGGGAAGCTAATACTCATGGAATTGCTTGAAAAGTATCCAAGAAAAGGAAAAAAACAGCACCAAACAAAAACGTAGCAGAATCATTCTCTCCACAAGAAATCTACTTGATCTGAACCACAGAAACTTGCAGTAGAAGAAAGATGTTACAGTAGTGGTAATGACAGTCATCAGAAACCAATAGCATCTCTTTTCTTGCCATTAGTCTCATCATATGATAGGATCAGGGGGAGGAGGGCTGGGAAGACACTGCTGTGTTTCATGCCTTCAGCACACTACATAAAACTCCAAAACTTCAGTTAATTCCTTCTGTGCTGTATCTAAGCAATTTTAACAGTACCTTCTCATCCTCTTCTCTATTACCCTGCCTAAAACCATCTCCAGACCAGTCAAGTCTTCTTTTACAGTCCTGACACAATTAAGAGGATTATCAGGCAACATCTCTTTTGCAATCCCTTGTAATAATTAAAAAAAAGCTGTACCTGCCAGTCGCTTATACTTTAATAACCCCTTTAATTCTTCAGCAGAAAGATGAACCTGATTCTTAGACTGTTTCTAAGACAGTAATTTCAGAGAGAGTTTGTCAGAAATCAACACAATGTAAAAGAAGCAGGAGGCCAGCTGGTTTACATTTGCTGTTCACTGCCACCTACTGTTAAAACTCCACCAAGTCAAATCTCTGAGTAATTTTCGAGGGATACTGCTTAAGAACGCAGAAAGAAGGGAAAGCTTTGGAATCGAGATGGCTGGAGGGAAAAAAAAAAAAAAAGGGAACATGTCGAGAGAATTGCTCACTTAAACTCAGCGGGCTGGGGCACAGCACAGCACCTTCACAAGTCTGGATTATTTCCAGCAGTGTTGAACTTCTGGCACCTAATTTATACAGCTAGTCTCCTGCTCAAGATAAGGCTTTTCTAGATGGTGATTCAAAGCAAAGGCCTCGACTAGTCAGTATTGTCAAATTTCCTCACAAAGAAAAAAAAGTAGCTATAGAAAAGAAAACTGGTGGTTTTATGCTTTCAGCACCTTCATACAGTTCTGCTAATTCACCAGATGTCTGCCAGTGGTTGTTAGATTCATTTTCATTATTTAATGTTACATTTTTACTATTTATTTTGTTTTAAAAACATAAGATAACAGATCTTGCACTGGAAACAATTTTGGTGAAACCTGTTCCACAGCAATGACTGAGTCTACCTCCCAGATGGAAAAAAGAAGTTCACTAGATCCAAAATCTGCAGCTGAGATTCATGAAATCCTTAGAGGATTCTGCTAAGCACATCAGCTAGGACATCCCACATTATCCCAGCGGCTGCTTCGAAAGCAAAAGCCTTTGCTCTATGCCACATTCAAAAGACTACATCAAGAAGCATTTAGCAGGTATAAATTTTAAATTAAGACACGGTGGCTTGCTACAACTTCTGTCAAGTCCAATTCTTTAAGTATAAAGGGTTTCTTTGGCACTGAGGAGTGATAGATATACCTTCCTCCTGGTGATAAGCTACTTCTCTCTAAAACATCTGTGTCTGGCAAATGAAATTACTCTCTTCAGCTGCAATCCCCTTCAGGAAATTTATCACATCAGTACATGCTTAATGAAGATCACCATCAGGCCCCTACTTGAATGGTTTGTGTTTTGTTGAAGGCTATATTCTGTTGTCAATGAAGTCCATGTTGGTTGTGACATATACTTCCTTATTCACACACAGATGACACTGATTTAAAATCTAAACAACAAATTGTATTCTGTCACATTCCTATGCCACAGCTGAAGCAAAACCTAAATTTTCCCAACACAAGGAAGTGCTGAGTTACATTTACCTCACTCAGAGGCATGAGAGCCAGTCTCTTGCTTTGTGAAAGCACTTCCTTCTGTACAAAGTGAATATAAACTTTGTTGGTCATTGTATATGTGAACTGGTAATGTATGCAAGCAACTACATGAGACAACAGAGGTTCAGGTTCAGACTCTGTAACCTTAAAGTTAATTAAAAAATATTTCTGGTTTAACTTGCATCCTCTCTGTAAACCAATCCCATTATCTAACTTGTGCGAGTCACACATGCACCCACTGTGTAAAGTACATACTCAATCACGTTACTCAGGAAGCTAGTAATTATACGGAGCCTGCAGCACCCAGAAACCAGCAGCACTCAGAAACTGCTTTAGAAATTTGCATCAATTTTGCTGCAACCTATTCAGCTTTTAAGCTGATAAATTAACAACGGTTTCAAAGGATGATTCTATAAAAGTAGAAAGTGACATTAATACCACTGCATGCAAGCATCACTCACAGTAAACAAAAGTCTTCCATTTATTGTAGATCAACCACGACTTATTTAACTTCAGAAAACTAAAGCTTCTCCAACTTCTTCAGTTACTTGCTAGAAGAAAATGCTAATTTCCTCACTCAAAATTCTTTTCCATGTAATTTAAATTCAGATTTTTTTTTTCCATAGGTAATTTAACAACCAGCTAGGTAAAGCAAGTTTGCACTGTTTTAAAGAGATGAGAAATAAACTTCCTCTTCCATTAGCTTCCAGCATATTTGAACAAAATGTAGGCTGACACAAATTAGTGTTTTGTGTGCATCATACACAGCTGCCATTCATCTCAATAACTAAATTATATTCACTAGACTCACTCTGGATCCCTGTGAATTTATGTCTGCACAGATCCTGACAGAAGACCCTCTGTAACAAAATGTCTGTTTAAGGCAATTACAGCAATGGGAGAAAGCCGTATCTGCCTGTAGCAACTCACCCAGCCCCATAAGGGAGTTGGTCAGTGAGGAAGAACAGGGAAGGAACTAATATGCTCATTAAGCACATAAATATTCCGCTATTGCAAACAGGACTTCTGTGATCAAAATCCCATTCCTTAACCAGAAACTTTAAGACACTGATTGGCCACACAGTGATGCTGAACCTTCATCTCAGCTGGATGTTTAGAGGAGGCAGAGAGTTAAATTAACACTGCCATTTTACTGTTGCCTTGCCCCTATTTCTCAGCTGCCCAGAAGCCAGCCTTAACTCATGCTAGCAGTCCCTCTGGAGTCAAGAGAGGATGAAACCAGAAGGATTTCAGAAAATGCAAAATCATTTCAAGATCAGGCCCCCCACAATTTCTTTTTTTGTAAAGTGACTGCAGGACTGAGCAGACCACGTCTTTGTTAATGTATTCCCCTGGTTAATTTATGTATCTTGCACCTTCTCACACAGAGCTATAGTCCTGTGCCTCAGCAAATCAAACTCTGCTTTAGATAACCGTGGCAGATACAGGTACATGGTCTATAAGTGACAACAGACACTTTGGGAGCTGTCTTTTTATTATACATCAACATTATTGATGCAGTTTGTCACATCAGTGATGTTTCACTGAGCTGAACTGATGAGACACAGAGAGACATTATTAATGTCTTGACTGAATTGTCTTTATCATAGTGTAAATATGTGGTAATATACTAAAATCGAAGGAACTCCTTGGAACTTACATCAAAACTGAGCCCCTACTAATGGTGGAAACTGATTGTCTGTCCTAGGGCTTGTGAACATCCTACAAGAAAATAATACAGAGAACCAGTAAAAGTCATGCAATCTAATTATCTCCTTAAATCTCCTTTTTGTTTATATAAGCTTTTCTACTGAGCTTACCTCTGAGTACAGTTGTGTGAGGATATGTAACCTGACCAAGATAACATGTTATCCAGTACCTGATTCTGCAGTCCTCTTTCAAGAAACATATTTTGACTCCAAGAAAATAGAAAAATTATTTGTCTGAACCCTTGTCCTTTTCATCTCCCAAGTACATCAGTTTACCTAATTAATACATTACATGTCTACAAACCCCTACTTTCTTGTGGATTTGAAAATACTTTTAGTTAAATCTTGAAATTAAAACAGAAAAACGTATTTAATGAAAGCTTGACTGTGCAACATGCCTAGCCTACAAAAACCACTCGAGATTAGTCTGGTCCCCATACTTTTAGCTGAGAAAAATCTACAGAAGCTGTATTTTCTTTCATCCTGCCTTCTACCTGTTTTCCTTTTGCTTCTACCTCTAATTTTCCAGGGAGCATTACATTCTTCTGCCTTTCAACTTCAGCTTATGATTACTATCAGATACCTAATATATGGTATTACAAATAAATTAAGAGGTAGATCTAGATTTTAGAGGCAGTTTCTCAACCAGCTTTTTATGCAATGAGTAGCACTTCTGGGCGCAACACTGGTTAAACTACAAAGGATCCATTAAAATATTTATATTGATTTAATTAAACTGGGATTCCATTCATATCTGAAGCTGACTCCACACAATAATAATTATTGTTACCTATTAATGGATCAAAAGTCTCAGCTGCAAAACATGAATCTGTGCAAATCTACACTCCTGTCTACATTTGTTAGGAACATTCTAAAAGGAAATTCTAATTTGGCTTTTTTTCCATTTCTTTTTTAATGCCCATCAAAAAAAGACCTTTAAGCAAGGCTTTACTCTGCCTCAGTGTCCAGCAGCCACCTGAATGAAAATATAGCTTTGCGAATATACCAGACTTCTTTCAAATTTAGCACCTCTTAAAAAAATCCTTAATATTCATAAAGTGAGCAAACTGCTACCACCCCAGAGAAGAAAATGTGCCATGTGGGAAGGCATTTTCTATTTTTCTATTGATTACACTAACTTAATAAAACAAATCTGTTCTCCTCCCACCCAACTTCTGCTCTTATCCTCAGTTTCTGAGCGCATTACTTACTCCTCTTTGCTCCTATATTCCTCATTAACATGCCAGTTCTTGACCTAGTTACACACCTTCCTTCACCTCTATCCCCTGCTGCTAGATTTCTTCCCCTATCCCTGTTTTCCCAGACATCTGCTTGTTATCTCCTGCTTCTCACTCTCTTTCTCCCCTTCCCTGAAACTCTTCTCCTTTCTCATGTTTGATAGTTACAACTGTCCTTTTATTTAAGCCAGGATCCTTCCTCCTCACCATGGCTCTTGTTGCTGCTTGCTTCCACACAAAGTCCAAACAAAATATTCCACGTACTTTCGGTAAAATTTCACAGTCTCTGCTGTCCTCAACAGACCACACTCAAATCAGTTGGGAGCACAATATAAGTACGGTCTTATTAGCTTGTTGCAAGCTGAGAGGTTAAATCTGTTCAGTATAGACACATCTAAGAATTTCACTGACAAATTTTAAGACAAGTAATGAGATTTTACAAAGATTTATGACATAAAAATTTTCTGCAGGTTACTACAAAGAAAGCAAACCAGATATCCTTGGCCCAGGCAGCCTTCCTTTTAAACCTCATAATCCTAGCCCAAAGTACAGAGACATCAAAGTGTCATCTCTCCAAAAATAAACAAAAAGATTACGAGAATTTTTGCTGAAAAGGGGCAAAACAATACATTTCCCCTAACATCCTTCTTGTGAGTCACTGAGACGTTTCCAAAACATTTCAGTCCAACTCTACTTATAATTCTCACATAATATAGTCGAAACTAAGGCTATTTCAAGATTTTTTAAATCTTACAAGCACTGCAGAAATCTAAATGAGTGGTAGCCCAAATAAGGCAAATGAGGTAAGTATCCTGCACGAGCTGTAAAATATTGACAAAATGTTTGCATGTTACTTGACATGCAATAGACTCTACATAACTTTATTTCATCCCTTTCAGGAAGTATTATCAAGTTGTCTGGCTTCACACGCTCCCATAGTAACTGAAAAGTTAAGCCACTAGAGAGTCTGTGATGGGGATTTTATGAAAGCGCATGCAGTCTGCATTTTTGCAAATTTATGCAAAGTGATGCATGCTCGGAAAAATGACAAAAGATACATTGGGGAAGGATGTGAATCAGAACCTGGAAGGAGGCAGAATTAGCCCATTTACTGAAGCAGACATTAACTATAAAGCTATTTATGTAGTTATAGTTAATAATATAAAATATATATAGTGCATATAATGAACATATTCTACTTAGTAATATAATAAACATACAGAATATAGTAATATAATAAACATACAGAACATACAGATTATATTTATTAAACATAAAGCTATACCTTAAAACCTCAAATTTTTCAAAGTGTATGACAAAAAAAAATGCATTCTTGAAACTATCTTAAATTATATATGCTTAGGTAGGATGAAAAAAACCACTTGCTTTTAAAGCATTAACGGACTGCCAGTCCAAGCTTCACATGCCAAGTCACAAGTTTATAAAGAACTCTCCTGAGTGTGTTTTAAATTGCTGAGTGTGCATGTGAAAGGAGATCAGGTCCTAAAATCATG